>NC_058083.1:308419196-308731813 GCF_014858855.1 Bufo gargarizans | reverse complement strand
TTCATCCTGGGATTTCCACACTACTGGAAAAGAGTCTAGGTGCAGCTCCCACAGGTAGTAAAAAGGGTATGGCTGCCGTGGGTGCAGAGGGAGGAAAAGACTCTAATGGAGAGGACTTGGGAAGATTCCTCTCCTCAGTGTTCCAGAGAAAGAGAGAGAAAGACAAGACTCTGCTCAAGGTGAATCTAGCCTTTCTGCCTATTTGAAAAATGACTTTTGAGAGCTGAAGATAAGTGCTTCATGTGTTTGAACTTTAAATGGCTGATGTTAAGACATCCTGTTAGGATAATTGTGTTGTTGTTTTTTTCTTTACAATAAAACCATTATGCTGCATTCAGTCCTGCTAGTTGCCTACCATTTGTAAAGCTAACTCCTTTATATGGTGGAGGATGCGGGAATCTGGTTGCTAAGGGTAATGGCTACATACATTTTTGTTTTTTGGACTCTGTAACCTGCTTATATCCTGGATAAAAGCTGCTACATTGCTGCACCCCAGGAATCCTCGCATGAAGAAGCTGTTTAAACAGTTGGTGCAGGTCAGTGCTGCCCAGCAGGTAACCAACCGTCTGTTACTGGAATAGGTCACAGTCCTGAGAGAGAGTGTCAGCTCAATCAAGGAATATGGAGGACTTATCTGGGATTTTGTATGTAAAATAAAGCAGTGCACCGCGCCTTACAAAAAATCACCCTAGATTATGACATAGAGGCTTATCTGGCTGTGTTTGAAAGGATTGTGGAAAGATAGAAACTCCCTGCTGCTGAATGGACTGAGGTTCTGGCGTCTTATTTGACTGGACTGCCGCAAAGCACATTTTTACTTGATGGCAGAGCAGGCCAAAGACTATAATATCCTTAAGGCAGAAATCATGGCCCAGCTGGGAGTCACCTTATCTGTATGGGCTTGCAGAGTCCATGATTGGCGGTTTGAGGAAAATAAGCCACCCTGCTCCCAAATGTTTGATTTGCTACACCTTGTGAGCAAGTGGCTACAACCTGAGACACTGAGTCCTGCAGACATTGTTGACTGAATCGTGCTCAACCGCTATGTGAGTGGACTTCCTTCGGACATTCACAGATGGGTTGCTCAAAGAGACCCCAAAACACTAGATCAGTTGGTTTCACTTGTAGAGCGTTTACGACTATTGAGGCCTGTCTGAGGCCTGAAAGTAAACAGCAGCAGTTCGTGGGATCCTTCAGTGTTCATTGACGGAGATCAAACTCCAAACCCCTTTCTGCATCTGACAGGAGAACCGAGCCAGCAGAGCCTACCAGGGGAAAGAAGTTTGACGGTCCAAAAAATGTACCCTCCCATTCTGAAGCCTCACTCGGAGGCAGAGCTGAGGTGCTTTGCTGAAAGTGTCAGCAACTAGGGCCTTTTGCAGCACACTGTCCCCCAGGGGTGGAGCCAATGGAGTGTGGTGCCACCCACCGTCTTTTTATGTTCTCTCATCCTGTCTGCAGCGGTACACCCCTGAAGGAACCAGGTCCCCAGTTGCATCAACTCCAGGTAAACTGGGTTAGTGTTGTGGCCCTGTTGGACTTGGGTAGCCTGGTCACCTTCTTACATGCTGCCATACCCCATGACCTGGTAATCCCTGAAAGGCGAGTGGGGGTTGTTTGTATTCATGGGCGCACTGAGCATTATCCGCTTGCCAAAGTGACTGTAGAGACTGGCTGTGGAACAGTGACCCATGAAATGGGTGTGATACCAGACTTAATACATCCCTTGATCATGGGATGTGATTTTCCGTTATTCTGGGAACTCTGGTCTCAGCCCTACTGTATTGGAATGAGGATGCCCAAACAGATGCTGTAGGGGTGACCACTGATGAATTTGGAAAAAACCCACATTGACTCCCATGCGGATATTGAAAAGTTTGCAATAGGTGACACCCTGTCCAAATCCCAAAAACAAGGAACCAAGGAGTTTCTACAGCGGAACAGGGATATTTTTATGGACCTGTCAGGCACTACAGCCTGACAACTGTCAGGCACCTGTCAGGCACTACAACTATGTCATTCAGCATGACATAGTTACTGACCCCAAGGTAACGATAAACATTAAACCATACAGAATCCCTGAGGCTCAGAGACAAGCGGTCTCTGAAGAGGTAAAGTGTATGTTAGCTCTGCAAGTTATTGAGGAATCCAAAGCTGGTCCAGCCCCATTGTATTGGTGCCTAAGCCAAATGGGACCTAGCAGTTCTGCAATGACTTCCGCTAACTAAATGAAGTCTCTAAATGCAATTCCTATTATATGCCCCAGGTAGATGAATTAATTGAAAGGTTGGGACCAGCTAGGTATATTACCACGCTTGACCTCACCAAAGGTTACTGGCAGATTCCCCTATCAGAGGTGGCAAAGAAAAAGACTGCCTTCTCCAACCCAGATGGGCTCTTTCAAGATACCAGGATGCCCTTTGGGTTACAAGGGGCACCCGCCACTTTCCAGAGAGCAATGGACAGGGTCTTGAGGCCCCATAAAAGGTACAAAGCAGCATACTTAGACGATATTTAGCATGGACTGGGAAACCCATCTAGTTAAGGTACAGGCAGTACTTGATTCCCTCAGGAAAGCTGGCTTTACTGCTAACCCTGAGAAGTGCACTATTGGATTGGAGGAGGCTTGCTATCTGGGGTGTATTGTAGGTAAGGGCACAATAAGACTACAGGTAAACAAAGTGGAGGCAATTCAGAATTGGCCACAGCCTCTGACAAAAAAACAAGTGAAGGCTTTCTCGGGGACGGCTATTTTTGTCCCAAACTTTGCCTCCATTCCAGTACCATTAACAGACCTTACAAAAAGGAGAAAGTCAGTAATGGTCCAGTGGTCCCAGTAGGCTGAAAAGGCGTTTCAGGACCTTAAAAAAGCCCTGTGCAGTCAGCCTGTGATGATCGCACCAGATTTCTCAAAATAGTTTATTGTCCAGACCGATGCCTCTGAGGTTGGTTTAGGGTCAGTAATGTCATAAGAGGTGAATGGGGAAGACCACCTCATTATATATTTGAGCAGAAAACTCACCTCCTGTGAGAGAAACTACTCAATCATTAAGTGTTTGTATATAAAGTGGGCCCTCGAGGCTCTATGGTACTATTTGGCAGGTAGAAAGGTTCCGGTTGGTATCGGACTATGCCCCTTTAAATTGGATGTGCCGAAATAAAGGGAACAATGCAAGGGTGACAAGGTAGTTCCTGGCGTTACAGGACTTTAATTTTATGGTAGAGCACAGGGCAGGGAAGCATCATCTCAATGCTGATGCCTTATTAAGGGTTCACTGTCTGTCAGGGAAAAGTGCCCAGTCCCCTGGACTTGGGCAGAGGGGGAAGAGGTATGTAGGCAACCAGCAGGAAAGGTACTAGAGGGTAGATACTGTATGTGCCATGCAGGTTGCTGATCTCAGTGCTCTAATTCCAGGGATTGCATTGTGGCTGTTCCAGCAGTTCATACTGGGATTTCCACACTACTGGAAAAGAGTCTAGGCACAGCTTTCAGAGATAGTAAAAAGGGAATGGCTGCCAGGGTGCAGAGGGAGGAAAAGACTCTAAGAAGAGAGAGAGACAAGACTCTGCTCAAGGTGACTCTAGCCTTTCTGCCTATTTGAAAATGGACTGTTATAGGACACGTGAGAGCTGAAGTTAAGTGCTTTATGTGTCTTTAAACAGCTGACGTTAAGCCATCCTGTTGGGATAATTTTTTATTTTCAATAAAACCCTTATGCTGCATCCAGTCCTGCTAGTTGCCTACTAGGGATGAGCGAACTCGAACTGTATAGTTCGGGTTCGTACCGAATTTTGGGGTGTCCGTGACACGGACCCGAACCCGGACATTTTCGTAAAAGTCCGGGTTCGGGTTCGGTGTTCGTCGCTTTCTTGGCGCTTTTGTGACGCTTTCTTGGCGCTTTTTGAAAGGCTGCAAAGCAGCCAATCAACAAGCGTCATACTACTTGCCCCAAGAGGCCATCACAGCCATGCCTACTATTGGCATGGCTGTGATTGGCCAGAGCACCATGTGACCCAGCCTCTATTTAAGCTGGAGTCACATAGCGCCGCCCGTCACTCTGCTCTGATTAGCGTAGGGAGAGGTTGCGGCTGCGACAGTAGGGCGAGATTAGGCAGATTAACTCCTCCAAAGGACTTGATTAACTGATCGATCTGCAGCTGTGGATCATTGAGCTGCTGATCCTCAATTGCTCACTGTTTTTAGGCTGCCCAGACCGTTTGTCAGTCACATTTTTCTGGGGTGATCGGCGGCCATTTTGTGTCTTGTGGTGCGCCAGCACAAGCTGCGACCAAGTGCATTTAACCCTCAATGGTGTGGTTGTTTTTTGGCTAAAGCCTACATCAGGGTGAAGCTGTCACACCAAGTGCATTTAACCAGCAATAGTCTGTTCATTTTTTGGCCATATACAAAATCAGGGGCAAGCTGCGCCTGTCACCAAGTGCATTTAACCCTCAATGGTGTGGTTGTTTTTTGGCTAAAGCCTACATCAGGGTGAAGCTGTCACACCAAGTGCATTTAACCAGCAATAGTCTGTTCATTTTTTGGCCATATACAAAATCAGGGGCAAGCTGCGCCTGTCACCAAGTGCATTTAACCCTCAATGGTGTGGTTGTTTTTTGGCTAAAGCCTACATCAGGGTGAAGCTGTCACACCAAGTGCATTTAACCAGCAATAGTCTGTTCATTTTTTGGCCATATACAAAATCAGGGGCAAGCTGCGCCTGTCACCAAGTGCATTTAACCCTCAATGGTGTGGTTGTTTTTTGGCTAAAGCCTACATCAGGGTGAAGCTGTCACACCAAGTGCATTTAACCAGCAATAGTCTGTTCATTTTTTGGCCATATACAAAATCAGGGGCAAGCTGCGCCTGTCACCAAGTGCATTTAACCCTCAATGGTGTGGTTGTTTTCTGGCTAAAGCCTACATCAGGGTGAAGCTGTCACACCAAGTGCATTTAACCAGCAATAGTCTGTTTATTTTTTGGCCATATACTACATCAGGGGCAAGCTGCGCCCGTCACCAAGTGCATTTAACCCTCAGTAGTGTGGTTGGTCAAGCTGTGACACCAAGTGCATTTAACCAGCAATAGTCTGTTCATTTTTTGGCCATATACTACATCAGGGGCAAGCTGCGCCCGTCACCAAGTGCATTTAACCAGCAATAGTGTGGTTATTTTTTGGCCATATCCCAGTCTAATTCTGTCACTAAATCCATACCGGTCACCCAGCGCCTAAATACTAGGCCTCAAATTTATATCCCGCTAAATCTCTCGTTACCGCTGTCCTGTTGTAGCTGGGAAAGTTATTTAGTGTCCGTCAAAGCACATTTTTTGTTCTGGGTTGAAGTACAATTCCCAATTTAGCAATTTCATAATTTAGTGGTTTCTGCTATATCAGAGCTATTTGAAATCTATCCCTAAAAGGGTATATAATATTCAAGGTGCACATTGGGTCATTCAGAATAACTTCACACACACCCGCTACTGTGTATTTCCAAGTCTAATTCTGTCACTAAACCCATACCTGTCACCCAGCGCCTAAATACTAGGCCTCAAATTTATATCCTGCTAAATCTCTCGTTACCGCTGTCCTGTTGTAGCTGGGAAAGTTATTTAGTGTCCGTCAAAGCACATTTTTTGTTCTGGGTTGAAATACAATTCCCAATTTAGCAATTTCATAATTTAGTGGTTTCTGCTATATCAGAGCTATTTGAAATCTATCCCTAAAAGGGTATATAATATTCAAGGTGCACATTGGGTCATTCAGAATAACTTCACACACACCCGCTACTGTGTATTTCCAAGTCTAATTCTGTCACTAAACCCATACCTGTCACCCAGCGCCTAAATACTAGGCCTCAAATTTATATCCTGCTAAATCTCTCGTTACCGCTGTCCTGTTGTAGCTGGGAAAGTTATTTAGTGTCCGTCAAAGCACATTTTTTGTTCTGGGTTGAAATACAATTCCCAATTTAGCAATTTCATAATTTAGTGGTTTCTGCTATATCAGAGCTATTTGAAATCTATCCCTAAAAGGGTAGATCATATTGAAGGTGCACATAGGGTCATTCAGAATAACTTCACACACACCCGCTACTGTGTATTTCCAAGTCTAATTCTGTCACTAAACCCATACCTGTCACCCAGCGCCTAAATACTAGGCCTCAAATTTATATCCCGCTAAATCTCTCGTTACCGCTGTCCTGTTGTAGCTGGGAAAGTTATTTAGTGTCCGTCAAAGCACATTTTTTGTTCTGGGTTGAAGTACAATTCCCAATTTAGCAATTTCATAATTTAGTGGTTTCTGCTATATCAGAGCTATTTGAAATCTATCCCTAAAAGGGTATATAATATTCAAGGTGCACATTGGGTCATTCAGAATAACTTCACACACACCCGCTACTGTGTATTTCCAAGTCTAATTCTGTCACTAAACCCATACCTGTCACCCAGCGCCTAAATACTAGGCCTCAAATTTATATCCTGCTAAATCTCTCGTTACCGCTGTCCTGTTGTAGCTGGGAAAGTTATTTAGTGTCCGTCAAAGCACATTTTTTGTTCTGGGTTGAAGTACAATTCCCAATTTAGCAATTTCATAATTTAGTGGTTTCTGCTATATCAGAGCTATTTGAAATCTATCCCTAAAAGGGTATATAATATTCAAGGTGCACATTGGGTCATTCAGAATAACTTCACACACACCCGCTACTGTGTATTTCCAAGTCTAATTCTGTCACTAAACCCATACCTGTCACCCAGCGCCTAAATACTAGGCCTCAAATTTATATCCTGCTAAATCTCTCGTTACCGCTGTCCTGTTGTAGCTGGGAAAGTTATTTAGTGTCCGTCAAAGCACATTTTTTGTTCTGGGTTGAAATACAATTCCCAATTTAGCAATTTCATAATTTAGTGGTTTCTGCTATATCAGAGCTATTTGAAATCTATCCCTAAAAGGGTATATAATATTCAAGGTGCACATTGGGTCATTCAGAATAACTTCACACACACCCGCTACTGTGTATTTCCAAGTCTAATTCTGTCACTAAACCCATACCTGTCACCCAGCGCCTAAATACTAGGCCTCAAATTTATATCCTGCTAAATCTCTCGTTACCGCTGTACTGTTGTTGCTTGGAAAGATATTTAGTGTCCGTCAAAGCACATTTTTTGTTCTGGGTTGAAATACAATTCCCAATTTAGCAATTTCATAATTTAGTGGTTCCTGCTATATCAGAGCTATTTGAAATCTATCCCAAAAAGGGTATATAATATTCAAGGTGCACATAGGGTCATTCAGAATAACTTCACACACACCCTCTACTGTGTATTTCCAAGTCTAATTCTGTCACTAAACCCATACCTGTCACCCAGCGCCTAAATACTAGGCCTCAAATTTATATCCTGCTAAATCTCTCGTTACCGCTGTACTGTTGTTGCTGGGCAAGATATTTAGTGTCCGTCAAAGCACATTTTTTGTTCTGGGTTGAAATACAATTCCCAATTTAGCAATTTCATAATTTAGTGGTTCCTGCTATATCAGAGCTATTTGAAATCTATCCCAAAAAGGGTATATAATATTCAAGGTGCACATAGGGTCATTCAGAATAACTTCACACACACGCTTCTGTGCATTTCCAAGTCTAATTCTGTCACTAAATCCATACCGGTCACCCAGCGCCTAAATACTAGGCCTCAAATTTATATCCCGCTGAATTTGAATACAATACATTGGGCCAAATAATATATTTGTTGTTGTGGTGAACCATAACAATGAGAAAAACATCTAGTAAGGGACGCGGACGTGGACATGGTCGTGGTGGTGTTAGTGGACCCTCTGGTGCTGGGAGAGGACGTGGCCGTTCTGCCACATCCACACGTCCTAGTGTACCAACTACCTCAGGTCCCAGTAGCCGCCAGAATTTACAGCGATATATGGTGGGGCCCAATGCCGTTCTAAGGATGGTAAGGCCTGAGCAGGTACAGGCATTAGTCAATTGGGTGGCCGACAGTGGATCCAGCACGTTCACATTATCTCCCACCCAGTCTTCTGCAGAAAGCGCACAGATGGCGCCTGAAAACCAACCCCATCAGTCTGTCACATCACCCCCATGCATACCAGGGAAACTGTCTCAGCCTCAAGTTATGCAGCAGTCTCTTATGCTGTTTGAAGACTCCGCTGGCAGGGTTTCCCAAGGGCATCCACCTAGCCCTTCCCCAGCGGTGAAAGACATAGAATGCACTGACGCACAACCACTTATGTTTCCTGATGATGAGGACATGGGAATACCACCTCAGCATGTCTCTGATGATGACGAAACACAGGTGCCAACTGCTGCGTCTTTCTGCAGTGTGCAGACTGAACAGGAGGTCAGGGATCAAGACTGGGTGGAAGACGATGCAGGGGACGATGAGGTCCTAGACCCCACATGGAATGAAGGTCGTGCCACTGACTTTCACAGTTCGGAGGAAGAGGCAGTGGTGAGACCGAGCCAACAGCGTAGCAAAAGAGGGAGCAGTGGGCAAAAGCAGAACACCCGCCGCCAAGAGACTCCGCCTGCTACTGACCGCCGCCATCTGGGACCGAGCACCCCAAAGGCAGCTTCAAGGAGTTCCCTGGCATGGCACTTCTTCAAACAATGTGCTGACGACAAGACCCGAGTGGTTTGCACGCTGTGCCATCAGAGCCTGAAGCGAGGCATTAACGTTCTGAACCTGAGCACAACCTGCATGACCAGGCACCTGCATGCAAAGCATGAACTGCAGTGGAGTAAACACCTTAAAACCAAGGAAGTCACTCAGGCTCCCCCTGCTACCTCTTCTGCTGCTGCCGCCTCGGCCTATTCTGCTGCTGCCGCCTCGGCCTCTTCCTCCGCCTCTGGAGGAACGTTGGCACCTGCCGCCCAGCAAACAGGGGATGTACCACCAACACCACCACCACCACCTCCGTCACCAAGCGTCTCAACCATGTCACACGCCAGCGTTCAGCTCTCCATCTCACAAACATTTGATAGAAAGCGTAAATTCCCACCTAGCCACCCTCGATCCCTGGCCCTGAATGCCAGCATTTCTAAACTACTGGCCTATGAAATGCTGTCATTTAGGCTGGTGGACACAGACAGCTTCAAACAGCTCATGTCGCTTGCTGTCCCACAGTATGTTGTTCCCAGCCGGCACTACTTCTCCAAGAGAGCCGTGCCTTCCCTGCACAACCAAGTATCCGATAAAATCAAGTGTGCACTGCGCAACGCCATCTGTAGCAAGGTCCACCTAACCACAGATACGTGGACCAGTAAGCACGGCCAGGGACGCTATATCTCCCTAACTGCACACTGGGTAAATGTAGTGGCAGCTGGGCCCCAGGCGGAGAGCTGTTTGGCGCACGTCCTTCCGCCGCCAAGGATCGCAGGGCAACATTCTTTGCCTCCTGTTGCCACCTCCTCCTTCTCGGCTTCCTCCTCCTCTTCTTCCACCTGCTCATCCAGTCAGCCACACACCTTCACCACCAACTTCAGCACAGCCCGGGGTAAACGTCAGCAGGCCATTCTGAAACTCATATGTTTGGGGGACAGGCCCCACACCGCACAGGAGTTGTGGCGGGGTATTGAACAACAGACCGACGAGTGGTTGCTGCCGGTGAGCCTCAAGCCCGGCCTGGTGGTGTGTGATAATGGGCGAAATCTCGTTGCAGCTCTGGGACTAGCCAATTTGACGCACATCCCTTGCTTGGCGCATGTGCTGAATTTGGTGGTGCAGAAGTTCATTCACAACTACCCCGACATGTCAGAGCTGCTGCATAAAGTGCGGGCCGTCTGTTCGCGCTTCCGGCGTTCACATCCTGCCGCTGCTCGCCTGTCTGCGCTACAGCGTAACTTCGGCCTTCCCGCTCACCGCCTCATATGCGACGTGCCCACCAGGTGGAACTCCACCTTGCACATGCTGGACAGACTGTGCGAGCAGCAGCAGGCCATAGTGGAGTTTCAGCTGCAGCACGCACGGGTCAGTCGCACTACAGAACAGCACCACTTCACCACCAATGACTGGGCCTCCATGCGAGACCTGTGTGCCCTGTTGCGCTGTTTCGAGTACTCCACCAACATGGCCAGTGGCGATGACACCGTTATCAGCGTTACAATACCACTTCTATGTCTCCTTGAGAAAACACTTAGGGCGATGATGGAAGAGGAGGTGGCCCAGGAGGAGGAGGAGGAGGAGGAGGAAGAGGGGTCATTTTTAGCACTTTCAGGCCAGTCTCTTCGAAGTGACTCAGAGGGAGGTTTTTGGCAACAGCAGAGGCCAGGTACAAATGTGGCCAGCCAGGGCCCACTACTGGAGGACGAGGAGGACGAGGATGAGGAGGAGGTGGAGGAGGATGAGGATGAAGCATGGTCACAGCGGGGTGGCACCCAACGCAGCTCGGGTCCATCACTGGTGCGTGGCTGGGGGGAAAGGCAGGACGATGACGATACGCCTCCCACAGAGGACAGCTTGTCCTTACCCCTGGGCAGCCTGGCACACATGAGCGACTACATGCTGCAGTGCCTGCGCAACGACAGCAGAGTTGCCCACATTTTAACCTGTGCGGACTACTGGGTTGCCACCCTGCTGGATCCACGCTACAAAGACAATGTGCCCACCTTACTTCCTGCACTGGAGCGTGATAGGAAGATGCGCGAGTACAAGCGCACGTTGGTAGACGCGCTACTGAGAGCATTCCCAAATGTCACAGGGGAACAAGTGGAAGCCCAAGGCCAAGGCAGAGGAGGAGCAAGAGGTCGCCAAGGCAGCTGTGTCACGGCCAGCTCCTCTGAGGGCAGGGTTAGCATGGCAGAGATGTGGAAAACTTTTGTCAACACGCCACAGCTAACTGCACCACCACCTGATACGCAACGTGTTAGCAGGAGGCAACATTTCACTAACATGGTGGAACAGTACGTGTGCACACCCCTCCACGTACTGACTGATGGTTCGGCCCCATTCAACTTCTGGGTCTCTAAATTGTCCACGTGGCCAGAGCTAGCCTTTTATGCCTTGGAGGTGCTGGCCTGCCCGGCAGCCAGCGTTTTGTCTGAACGTGTATTCAGCACGGCAGGGGGCGTCATTACAGACAAACGCAGCCGCCTGTCTACAGCCAATGTGGACAAGCTGACGTTCATAAAAATGAACCAGGCATGGATCCCACAGGACCTGTCCGTCCCTTGTCCAGATTAGACATTAACTACCTCCCCATAACCATATATTATTGGACTCCAGGGCACTTCCTCATTCAATCCTATTTTTATTTTCATTTTACCATTATATTGCAAGGCTACCCAAAGTTGAATGAACCTCTCCTCTGCCTGTGTGCTAGGCCTAAATATATGCCAATGGATTGTTGCAGTGGTGGCTGACGTGAAGCCTCATTCTCTGCTATGACATGCAGACTGATTCTCTGGTGACATGAAGCCAGATCCTCTGTTACGGGACCTCTCTCCTCTGCCTGGGTGCTGGGCCTAAATTTATGAAAATGGACTGTTGCAGTGGTGGGTGACGTGAAGCCTGATTCTCTGCTATGACATGCAGACTGATTCTCTGCTGACATGAAGCCAGATCCTCTGTTACGGGACCTCTCTCCTCTGCCTGGGTGCTGGGCCTAAATTTATGAAAATGGACTGTTGCAGTGGTGGGTGACGTGAAGCCTCATTCTCTGCTATGACATGCAGACTGATTCTCTGCTGACATGAAGCCAGATTGTCTGTTACGGGACCTCTCTCCTCTGCCTGGGTGCTGGGCCTAAATATCTGACAATGGACTGTTGCATTGGTGGCTGACGTGAAGCCTGATTCTCTGCTATGATATGAAGACTGATTCTCTGCTGACATGAAGCCAGATTGTCTGTTACGGGACCTCTCTCCTCTGCCTGTGTGCTAGGCCTAAATATATGCCAATGGATTGTTGCAGTGGTGGCTGACGTGAAGCCTGATTCTCTGCTATGACATGCAGACTGATTCTCTGGTGACATGAAGCCAGATCCTCTGTTACGGGACCTCTCTCCTCTGCCTGGGTGCTGGGCCTAAATTTATGAAAATGGACTGTTGCAGTGGTGGGTGACGTGAAGCCTGATTCTCTGCTATGACATGCAGACTGATTCTCTGGTGACATGAAGCCAGATCCTCTGTTACGGGACCTCTCTCCTCTGCCTGGGTGCTGGGCCTAAATTTATGAAAATGGACTGTTGCAGTGGTGGGTGACGTGAAGCCTCATTCTCTGCTATGACATGCAGACTGATTCTCTGCTGACATGAAGCCAGATCGTCTGTTACAGGACCTCTCTCCTCTGCCTGGGTGCTGGGCCTAAATTTATGAAAATGGACTCTTACAGTGGTGGGTGACGTGAAGCCTGATTCTCTGCTATGACATGAAGACTGATTCTCTGCTGACATGAAGCCAGATCCTCTGTTACGGGACCTCTCTCCTCTGCCTGGGTGCTGGGCCTAAATATCTGACAATGGACTGTTGCATTGGTGGCTGACGTGAAGCCTGATTCTCTGCTATGATATGAAGACTGATTCTCTGCTGACATGAAGCCAGATTGTCTGTTACGGGACCTCTCTCCTCTGCCTGTGTGCTAGGCCTAAATATATGCCAATGGATTGTTGCAGTGGTGGCTGACGTGAAGCCTGATTCTCTGCTATGACATGCAGACTGATTCTCTGGTGACATGAAGCCAGATCCTCTGTTACGGGACCTCTCTCCTCTGCCTGGGTGCTGGGCCTAAATTTATGAAAATGGACTGTTGCAGTGGTGGGTGACGTGAAGCCTGATTCTCTGCTATGACATGCAGACTGATTCTCTGGTGACATGAAGCCAGATCCTCTGTTACGGGACCTCTCTCCTCTGCCTGGGTGCTGGGCCTAAATTTATGAAAATGGACTGTTGCAGTGGTGGGTGACGTGAAGCCTCATTCTCTGCTATGACATGCAGACTGATTCTCTGCTGACATGAAGCCAGATTGTCTGTTACGGGACCTCTCTCCTCTGCCTGGGTGCTGGGCCTGAATTTATGACAATGGACTGTTGCAGTGGTGGCTGACGTGAAGCCTGATTCTCTGCTATGATATGAAGACTGATTCTCTGCTGACATGAAGCCAGATTGTCTGTTACGGGACCTCTCTCCTCTGCCTGGGTGCCGGGGCCTAAATATCTGAGAATGGACTGTTCCAGTGGTGGGTAACGGGAAGCCAGATTCTCTGCTATGATATGAAGACTGATTCTCTGCTGACATGAAGCCAGATTGTCTGTTACGGGACCTCTCTCCTCTGCCTGGGTGCTGGGCCTAAATTTATGAAAATGGACTCTTACAGTGGTGGGTGACGTGAAGCCTGATTCTCTGCTATGACATGAAGACTGATTCTCTGCTGACATGAAGCCAGATTGTCTGTTACGGGACCTCTCTCCTCTGCCTGGGTGCCGGGGCCTAAATATCTGAGAATGGACTGTTCCAGTGGTGGGTGACGGGAAGCCAGATTCTCTGCTATGGAACCTCTCTCCAATTGATTTTGGTTATTTTTTATTTATTTAATTTTTATTTTAATTAATTTCCCTATCCACATTTGTTTGCAGGGGATTTACCTACATGTTGCTGCCTTTTGCAGCCCTCTAGCCCTTTCCTGGGCTGTTTTACAGCCGTTTTAGTGCCGAAAAGTTCGGGTCCCCATTGACTTCAATGGGGTTCGGGTTCGGGACGAAGTTCGGATCGGGTTCGGATCCCGAACCCGAACATTTCCGGGATGTTCGGCCGAACTTCTCGAACCCGAACATCCAGGTGTTCGCTCAACTCTATTGCCTACCAATTGTAAAGCTAACTCCCACAATATGCTGTACAGATCAAAAGTTTGGACACACCTTCTCATTCAAAGAGTTTTCTTTATTTTCATGACTATGAAAATTGTAGATTCTCACTGAATGCATCAAAACTATGAATTAACACATGTGGAATTATATACATAACAAAAAAGTGTGAAACAACTGAAAATATATCATATTCTAGGTTCTTCAAAGTAGCCACCTTTTGCTTTGATTACTGCTTTGCACACTCTTGGCATTCTCTTGATGAGCTTCAAGAGGTAGTCACCTGAAATGGTCTTCCAACAGTCTTGAAGGAGTTCCCAGAGATGCTTAGCAATTGTTGGCCCTTTTGCCTTCACTCTGCGGTCCAGCTCACCCCAAACCATCTTGATTGGGTTCAGGTCCGGTGACTGTGGAGGCCAGGTCATCTGGCGCAGCACCCCATCACTCTCCTTCATGGTCAAATAGCCCTTACACAGCTTGGAGGTGTGTTTGGGGTCATTGTGCAGTTGAAAAATAAATGATGGTCCAACTAAACGCAAACCGGATGGAATAGCATGCCGCTGCAAGATGCTGTGGTAGCCATGCTGGTTCAGTATGCCTTCAATTTTGAATAAATCCCCAACAGTGTCACCAGCAAAGCACCCCCACACCATCACACCTCCTCCTCCAAGCTTCACGGTGGGAACCAGGCATGTAGAGTCCACCCGTTCACCTTTTCTGCGTCGCACAAAGACACGGTGGTTGGAACCAAAGATCTAAAATTTGGACTCATCAGACCAAAGCACAGATTTCCACTGGTCTAATGTCCATTCCTTGTGTTCTTTAGCCCAAACAAGTCTCTTCTGCTTGTTGCCTGTCCTTAGCAGTGGTTTCCAAGCAGATATTCTACCACGAAGGCCTGATTCACACAGTCTCCTCTTAACAGTTGTTCTAGAGATGTGTCTGCTGCTAGAACTCTGTGTGGCATTGACCTGGTCTCTAATCTGAGCTGCTGTTAACCTGCGATTTCTGAGGCTGGTGACTAGGAGGAACTTATCCTCCGCAGCAGAGGTGACTCTTGGTCTTCCTTTTCTGGGGCGGTCCGCATGTGAGCCAGTTTCTTTGTAGCGCTTGATGGTTTTTGTGACTGCACTTGGGGACACTTTCAAAGGTTTCCCAATTTTTCGGACTGACTGACCTTCATTTCTTAAAGTAATGATGGCCACTCGTTTTTCTTTACTTAGCTGCTTTTTTCTTGCCATAATACAAATTCTAACAGTCTATTCAGTAGGACTATCAGCTGTGTATCCACCTGACTTCTCCACAATGCAACTGATGGTCCCAACCCCATTTATAAGGCAATAAATCCCACTTATTAAACCTGACAGGCCACACCTTTGAAGTGAAAACAATTTCAGGTGACTACCTCTTGAAGCTCATCAAGAGAATGGCAAGAGGGGGCAAAGCAGTAATCAAAGCAAAAAGGTGGCTACTTTGAAGAACCTAGAATATGACATATTTTCAGTTGTTTCACACTTTTTTGTTATGTATATAATTCCACATGTGTTAATTCATAGTTTTGATGCCTTCAGTGTGAATCTACAATTTTCATAGTCATGAAAATAAAGAAAACTCTTTGAATGAGAAGGTGTGTCCAAACTTTTGGTCTGTACTGTATATACACTGAACAAAAATATAAATGCTCCCATTTTGCATGAGCTGAACTCAAAGATCTGAAACATTTTCTACATACACAACAGACCGGTTCCTCTCAAATATTGTTCACAAATCTGTCTAAATCTGTAGTAGTGAGCACTTATCCTTTGCCAAGAGAATCCATCCCACCTCACAGGTGTAGCATATCAAGGTGCTGATTAGACAGCATGAAAATTGCAGAGGTGTGCCTTAGACTGACCACGATAAAAGACCACTCTAAAATGTGCAGTTTGATCACATAGCACAATGCCACAGTTGTTGAAACGCTTTACGGTGCATGCAATTGGCATGCTGACTGCAGGAATGTCTACCAGAGCTTTTGCCCGTGCAATGAACGTTCATTTCTCTACCATAAGCCGTCTCCAAAGGCATTTCAGAGAATTTGGCAGTACAGCCAACCGGCATCATAACCGCAGACCACGTGTAACTACACCAGCCCAGGACCTCCACATCCAGCATGTTCACCTCCATGATCGTCTGAGACCAGCCACCCAGACAGCTGCAGCAAAATTCGGTTTGCATAACCAACAAATTTCTGCACAAACTGTAAGAAACCATCTCAGGGAAGGTCATCTGCATGCTCGTCGCCCTCATCGGGGTCTGGACCTCACTGCAGTTCGTCATCGTAACCGACTTGAGTGGGCAAATGCTCACATTTAATGGCATCTGGCATGTTGGAGAGGCGTTCTTTTCACAGATGAGTCCCGGTTTTGACTGTTCAGGGCAGATGGCAGACAACATGTGTGGCGTTGTGTGGGTGAGCGGTTTGCTGACGTCAACATTGTGCATTGAGTGGCCCATTGTGGCGGTGGGGTTGCAGTATGGGCAGGCGTATGTTATGGACACCGAACACAGGTGCATTTTTTTTATGGCATTTTGAATGCACAGAGATACGGTGATGAGATCCTGAGGCCCATTGTTGTGCCATTCATCCACGACCATCACCTCATGTTACAGCATGATACTGTACGGCCCCATATTGCAAGGATCTGTACACAATTCCTGGAACCTGAAAACATCCTAGTTCTTGCATGGCCAGCATACTCACCGGACATGTCACCCATTGAGCATGTTTGGGATGCTCTGGATCGGTGTATATATAGTGTGTTCCAGTTCCTGCCAATATTATGCAACTTCGCACAGCTATTGAAGAGGAGTTGACCAACATTCCACAGGCCACAATCAACAACCTGATCAACTCTATGCGACGGAGATATGTTGCACTGCGTGAGGCAAATAGTGGCCACACCAGATACTGACTGTTTTTCTGAGCCCCCCCAGTAAGACAAAACTGTGCACATTTCAGAGTGGTCTTTTATTGTGGAATGTCTAAGGCACACCTGTGCAATATTCATGCTGTCTTATAAGCACCTTGATATGCCACACCTGTGAGGTGGTGGTATGGATTATCTTGTCAAAGTAGAAGTGCTCACTAACACATATTTAGACAGATCTGTAAACAATATTTGAGAGTAATGGGTCTTTTGTTTATGTAGAAAATGTTTAAGATCTTTGAGTTCAGCTCATGCAAAATGGGAGCAAAACCGAAAGTGTTGCATTTATATTTTTGTTCAGTGTAGCAGGTAAGTTTGCTCCCCTTCACAGGTCCTGCTGGGAGCGTGTTGTTATTTAAAACACACTTAGAAGTTGGACAATCCCTTTAATACCTCTTTACACCGGCCAATGCACAATTATCAGGAATTGCTAGACCATCAGTGGAGAAGAGAGCGGCATTTACATGCACTAATCATCTACTCTGCATGAGTTAGAATGATGGCTACTGTGTCTGCTCCACCCCATACAGATACAATGCTTCTGGCCTGGGCAGCAGATACTATTTACACAGGATGATCTGCTGCCCCTAAACAATTATTGTGAGTGCTACATCAATGATGCTTCCACCCAATGAAAAGTGATTTCTCATTCTTTGGGTGATTGATTGCACTTTACACATTCGTATGATAAGCCCATGATCCAAATAAAGCATATATGATCTATACTCCAAGGAGCTTCATAAAACATACATAAAACCAGGAAGTAAAATCATACACACAAATGCTGACTCTTCTAGGTCTCCTAGAATATCACATACAATAGTGTAGAGTGAGGAGAACCCTCATCCAAATACTGTAAGTACACTTAGGAAAGCTGTACATGGCACAGATTTGTTTTCAGAGAATCTGCAAGAAATCTGCACCAAAACCGCATACAAAACACATAAATCTGCACTATTTAGTGTGTATTTGTGCAGTGTTTATTAAACAATATGCTCTGCACATAGGAAGAAAAACAAATTGCACATGCTTTGTCTAATCTCATATACTTTGTCAGCACTGCATTACACGGCAGTTTTTGTGCATGTGTGAAAAAAACACGCAATCCGCATTTTGTGCAGGCATCCTTACTGTGCCATGAAACACAAGGGTATAATTCCCATGAAACTGACAATTACATTAGCAATTGTTATTTTCCCCAGATAAAGCAACTATGTTTAACCCCTTAACGACCCAGAACGAGAATTCTCGTCCTCAATCGCCGGCACCTAACGCTAGAGGACGAGCGTTCTCGTCCTGCAGTCGTTCCTCCCCCCGTGTGCGGTCCCCTGATCAGCAGCAGAGATCCGGCGTTACTGACAGCCTGATCCCTGCTGCATTCACCAGCATCTGCGATAACACCGATGCTGGTGGTTTAACCCCTCATATGCCGCGGTCAGCGCTGACGGCGGCATATGGGAGGTTTGCGCTCCCTCACCTCATCCATTGGGTCCCCGCACTGCTGTGGCGGGACACGATGGTTGCCATGGCAGCCCCAAGCCATTTCAAAGCTTGGGGCCTGTCATGTACAGAAGCCTAAGAGGCCCAGCTCCAAGGCACTAGCAGTTCAGTACAGTACAGCACAATACAGATGTATTGTGCTGTATTGAAACAAGGATCAGACCCTGTCCGGTAGTGGGACAAAAAATAAAGTGAAAAAAAGTTAATAAAAAAAAAAGCGTCCTATTCTAAAATTAAAGAAAAAAAATTGTATAAAAAAATAGGGAAAAGACATAAAGACATATTAGGTATTGTCACGTCCGTATCGACCAGCTCTATAAATATATTACATGCTCTAACCCCTCAGATGAACACCGTAAAAACTAAAAAATGTGCTAAATAAACAATTTTTTTGTCACCCTACATCACAAAAAGTACAACAGCAATCGATCAAAAAGGAGTACGTCCAGCAAAATAGTACCAATCTAACCGTCACCTCATCCTGCAAAAATTGAGCCCCTACCTGAGAAAATCGCCTAAAAAAAAAAAAAAAAACATGGCTCAGAATATGGAGACACTAAAACATCTTTTTTTTTGTTTTAAAAAAGCTGTTGGGTAAAACTTACATAAATAAAAAAGTACACATATTAGGTATCGCCGCGTCCATATCGACCGACTCTATAAAAATATCACATGACCTAACCCCTCAGATGAACACCGTAAAAAATAAAAAATAAAAACTGTGCTAAATAAAAAAAAATTGTCACCTTACATCAGAAAAAGTGTAATAGCAAGCGATCAAGAAGTCATATGCACCCCAAATTAGTGCCAATCAAACCGTCATCTCATCCCGCAAAAAATGAGACCCTAGCTAATATAATCGCCCAAAAATGGAAAAAAAATATGGCTCTCAGACTATGTAGACACTAAAACATGATTTTTTTTTGTTTAAAAAATGTAATCATTGTGTAAAACTTACATAAATAAAAAAATTGTATACATATTAGGTATCTCCGCGTCCGTGACAACCTTCTATATAAAAATACCACATGATCTAACCTGTCAGATGAATGTTGTAAATAAAAAAAAAAAACTGTGCCAAAAAAGCTATTGTAGTGTAATATAGAGCAACCAAAAATTATATGTACCCTAAACTAGTACCAAAAAAATTCCAGTAGTTTCTAAAATGGGGTCACTTTTTTGGAGTTTCTACTCTAGGGGTGCATCAGGTTGGCTTCAAATGGGTCATGATTAGGGATGAGCGAACTCGAACTGTATAGTTCGGGTTCGTACCGAATTTTGGGGTGTCCGTGACACGGACCCGAACCCGGACATTTTCGTAAAAGTCCGGGTTCGGGTTCGGTGTTCGTCGCTTTCTTGGCGCTTTTGTGACGCTTTCTTGGCGCTTTTTGAAAGGCTGCAAAGCAGCCAATCAACAAGCGTCATACTACTTGCCCCAAGAGGCCATCACAGCCATGCCTACTATTGGCATGGCTGTGATTGGCCAGAGCACCATGTGACCCAGCCTCTATTTAAGCTGGAGTCACATAGCGCCGCCCGTCACTCTGCTCTGATTAGCGTAGGGAGAGGTTGCGGCTGCGACAGTAGGGCGAGATTAGGCAGATTAACTCCTCCAAAGGACTTGATTAACTGATCGATCTGCAGCTGTGGATCATTGAGCTGCTGATCCTCAATTGCTCACTGTTTTTAGGCTGCCCAGACCGTTTGTCAGTCACATTTTTCTGGGGTGATCGGCGGCCATTTTGTGTCTTGTGGTGCGCCAGCACAAGCTGCGACCAAGTGCATTTAACCCTCAATGGTGTGGTTGTTTTTTGGCTAAAGCCTACATCAGGGTGAAGCTGTCACACCAAGTGCATTTAACCAGCAATAGTCTGTTCATTTTTTGGCCATATACAAAATCAGGGGCAAGCTGCGCCTGTCACCAAGTGCATTTAACCCTCAATGGTGTGGTTGTTTTTTGGCTAAAGCCTACATCAGGGTGAAGCTGTCACACCAAGTGCATTTAACCAGCAATAGTCTGTTCATTTTTTGGCCATATACAAAATCAGGGGCAAGCTGCGCCTGTCACCAAGTGCATTTAACCCTCAATGGTGTGGTTGTTTTTTGGCTAAAGCCTACATCAGGGTGAAGCTGTCACACCAAGTGCATTTAACCAGCAATAGTCTGTTCATTTTTTGGCCATATACAAAATCAGGGGCAAGCTGCGCCTGTCACCAAGTGCATTTAACCCTCAATGGTGTGGTTGTTTTTTGGCTAAAGCCTACATCAGGGTGAAGCTGTCACACCAAGTGCATTTAACCAGCAATAGTCTGTTCATTTTTTGGCCATATACAAAATCAGGGGCAAGCTGCGCCTGTCACCAAGTGCATTTAACCCTCAATGGTGTGGTTGTTTTCTGGCTAAAGCCTACATCAGGGTGAAGCTGTCACACCAAGTGCATTTAACCAGCAATAGTCTGTTTATTTTTTGGCCATATACTACATCAGGGGCAAGCTGCGCCCGTCACCAAGTGCATTTAACCCTCAGTAGTGTGGTTGGTCAAGCTGTGACACCAAGTGCATTTAACCAGCAATAGTCTGTTCATTTTTTGGCCATATACTACATCAGGGGCAAGCTGCGCCCGTCACCAAGTGCATTTAACCAGCAATAGTGTGGTTATTTTTTGGCCATATCCCAGTCTAATTCTGTCACTAAATCCATACCGGTCACCCAGCGCCTAAATACTAGGCCTCAAATTTATATCCCGCTAAATCTCTCGTTACCGCTGTCCTGTTGTAGCTGGGAAAGTTATTTAGTGTCCGTCAAAGCACATTTTTTGTTCTGGGTTGAAGTACAATTCCCAATTTAGCAATTTCATAATTTAGTGGTTTCTGCTATATCAGAGCTATTTGAAATCTATCCCTAAAAGGGTATATAATATTCAAGGTGCACATTGGGTCATTCAGAATAACTTCACACACACCCGCTACTGTGTATTTTCAAGTCTAATTCTGTCACTAAACCCATACCTGTCACCCAGCGCCTAAATACTAGGCCTCAAATTTATATCCTGCTAAATCTCTCGTTACCGCTGTCCTGTTGTAGCTGGGAAAGTTATTTAGTGTCCGTCAAAGCACATTTTTTGTTCTGGGTTGAAGTACAATTCCCAATTTAGCAATTTCATAATTTAGTGGTTTCTGCTATATCAGAGCTATTTGAAATCTATCCCTAAAAGGGTATATAATATTCAAGGTGCACATTGGGTCATTCAGAATAACTTCACACACACCCGCTACTGTGTATTTTCAAGTCTAATTCTGTCACTAAACCCATACCTGTCACCCAGTGCCTAAATACTAGGCCTCAAATTTATATCCTGCTAAATCTCTCGTTACCGCTGTCCTGTTGGAGCTGGGAAAGTTATTTAGTGTCCGTCAAAGCACATTTTTTCTTCTGGGTTGAAATACAATTCCCAATTTAGCAATTTCATAATTTAGTGGTTTCTGCTATATCAGAGCTATTTGAAATCTATCCCTAAAAGGGTAGATCATATTGAAGGTGCACATAGGGTCATTCAGAATAACTTCACACACACCCGCTACTGTGTATTTCCAAGTCTAATTCTGTCACTAAACCCATACCTGTCACCCAGCGCCTAAATACTAGGCCTCAAATTTATATCCCGCTAAATCTCTCGTTACCGCTGTCCTGTTGTAGCTGGGAAAGTTATTTAGTGTCCGTCAAAGCACATTTTTTGTTCTGGGTTGAAGTACAATTCCCAATTTAGCAATTTCATAATTTAGTGGTTTCTGCTATATCAGAGCTATTTGAAATCTATCCCTAAAAGGGTATATAATATTCAAGGTGCACATTGGGTCATTCAGAATAACTTCACACACACCCGCTACTGTGTATTTCCAAGTCTAATTCTGTCACTAAACCCATACCTGTCACCCAGCGCCTAAATACTAGGCCTCAAATTTATATCCTGCTAAATCTCTCGTTACCGCTGTACTGTTGTTGCTTGGAAAGATATTTAGTGTCCGTCAAAGCACATTTTTTGTTCTGGGTTGAAGTACAATTCCCAATTTAGCAATTTCATAATTTAGTGGTTTCTGCTATATCAGAGCTATTTGAAATCTATCCCTAAAAGGGTATATAATATTCAAGGTGCACATTGGGTCATTCAGAATAACTTCACACACACCCGCTACTGTGTATTTTCAAGTCTAATTCTGTCACTAAACCCATACCTGTCACCCAGCGCCTAAATACTAGGCCTCAAATTTATATCCTGCTAAATCTCTCGTTACCGCTGTCCTGTTGTAGCTGGGAAAGTTATTTAGTGTCCGTCAAAGCACATTTTTTCTTCTGGGTTGAAATACAATTCCCAATTTAGCAATTTCATAATTTAGTGGTTTCTGCTATATCAGAGCTATTTGAAATCTATCCCTAAAAGGGTAGATCATATTGAAGGTGCACATAGGGTCATTCAGAATAACTTCACACACACCCGCTACTGTGTATTTCCAAGTCTAATTCTGTCACTAAACCCATACCTGTCACCCAGCGCCTAAATACTAGGCCTCAAATTTATATCCCGCTAAATCTCTCGTTACCGCTGTCCTGTTGTAGCTGGGAAAGTTATTTAGTGTCCGTCAAAGCACATTTTTTGTTCTGGGTTGAAGTACAATTCCCAATTTAGCAATTTCATAATTTAGTGGTTTCTGCTATATCAGAGCTATTTGAAATCTATCCCTAAAAGGGTATATAATATTCAAGGTGCACATTGGGTCATTCAGAATAACTTCACACACACCCGCTACTGTGTATTTCCAAGTCTAATTCTGTCACTAAACCCATACCTGTCACCCAGCGCCTAAATACTAGGCCTCAAATTTATATCCTGCTAAATCTCTCGTTACCGCTGTACTGTTGTTGCTTGGAAAGATATTTAGTGTCCGTCAAAGCACATTTTTTGTTCTGGGTTGAAGTACAATTCCCAATTTAGCAATTTCATAATTTAGTGGTTTCTGCTATATCAGAGCTATTTGAAATCTATCCCTAAAAGGGTATATAATATTCAAGGTGCACATTGGGTCATTCAGAATAACTTCACACACACCCGCTACTGTGTATTTTCAAGTCTAATTCTGTCACTAAACCCATACCTGTCACCCAGCGCCTAAATACTAGGCCTCAAATTTATATCCTGCTAAATCTCTCGTTACCGCTGTCCTGTTGTAGCTGGGAAAGTTATTTAGTGTCCGTCAAAGCACATTTTTTCTTCTGGGTTGAAATACAATTCCCAATTTAGCAATTTCATAATTTAGTGGTTTCTGCTATATCAGAGCTATTTGAAATCTATCCCTAAAAGGGTAGATCATATTGAAGGTGCACATAGGGTCATTCAGAATAACTTCACACACACCCGCTACTGTGTATTTCCAAGTCTAATTCTGTCACTAAACCCATACCTGTCACCCAGCGCCTAAATACTAGGCCTCAAATTTATATCCCGCTAAATCTCTCGTTACCGCTGTCCTGTTGTAGCTGGGAAAGTTATTTAGTGTCCGTCAAAGCACATTTTTTGTTCTGGGTTGAAGTACAATTCCCAATTTAGCAATTTCATAATTTAGTGGTTTCTGCTATATCAGAGCTATTTGAAATCTATCCCTAAAAGGGTATATAATATTCAAGGTGCACATTGGGTCATTCAGAATAACTTCACACACACCCGCTACTGTGTATTTCCAAGTCTAATTCTGTCACTAAACCCATACCTGTCACCCAGCGCCTAAATACTAGGCCTCAAATTTATATCCTGCTAAATCTCTCGTTACCGCTGTACTGTTGTTGCTTGGAAAGATATTTAGTGTCCGTCAAAGCACATTTTTTGTTCTGGGTTGAAGTACAATTCCCAATTTAGCAATTTCATAATTTAGTGGTTTCTGCTATATCAGAGCTATTTGAAATCTATCCCTAAAAGGGTATATAATATTCAAGGTGCACATTGGGTCATTCAGAATAACTTCACACACACCCGCTACTGTGTATTTTCAAGTCTAATTCTGTCACTAAACCCATACCTGTCACCCAGCGCCTAAATACTAGGCCTCAAATTTATATCCTGCTAAATCTCTCGTTACCGCTGTACTGTTGTTGCTGGGCAAGATATTTAGTGTCCGTCAAAGCACATTTCTTGTTCTGGGTTGAAATACAATTCCCAATTTAGCAATTTCATAATTTAGTGGTTTCTTCTATATCAGAGCTATTTGAAATCTATCCCTAAAAGGGTAGATCATATTGAAGGTGCACATAGGGTCATTCAGAATAACTTCACACACACGCTTCTGTGCATTTCCAAGTCTAATTCTGTCACTAAATCCATACCGGTCACCCAGCGCCTAAATACTAGGCCTCAAATTTATATCCCGCTGAATTTGAATACAATACATTGGGCCAAATAATATATTTGTTGTTGTGGTGAACCATAACAATGAGAAAAACATCTAGTAAGGGACGCGGACGTGGACATGGTCGTGGTGGTGTTAGTGGACCCTCTGGTGCTGGGAGAGGACGTGGCCGTTCTGCCACATCCACACGTCCTAGTGTACCAACTACCTCAGGTCCCAGTAGCCGCCAGAATTTACAGCGATATATGGTGGGGCCCAATGCCGTTCTAAGGATGGTAAGGCCTGAGCAGGTACAGGCATTAGTCAATTGGGTGGCCGACAGTGGATCCAGCACGTTCACATTATCTCCCACCCAGTCTTCTGCAGAAAGCGCACAGATGGCGCCTGAAAACCAACCCCATCAGTCTGTCACATCACCCCCATGCATACCAGGGAAACTGTCTCAGCCTCAAGTTATGCAGCAGTCTCTTATGCTGTTTGAAGACTCCGCTGGCAGGGTTTCCCAAGGGCATCCACCTAGCCCTTCCCCAGCGGTGAAAGACATAGAATGCACTGACGCACAACCACTTATGTTTCCTGATGATGAGGACATGGGAATACCACCTCAGCATGTCTCTGATGATGACGAAACACAGGTGCCAACTGCTGCGTCTTTCTGCAGTGTGCAGACTGAACAGGAGGTCAGGGATCAAGACTGGGTGGAAGACGATGCAGGGGACGATGAGGTCCTAGACCCCACATGGAATGAAGGTCGTGCCACTGACTTTCACAGTTCGGAGGAAGAGGCAGTGGTGAGACCGAGCCAACAGCGTAGCAAAAGAGGGAGCAGTGGGCAAAAGCAGAACACCCGCCGCCAAGAGACTCCGCCTGCTACTGACCGCCGCCATCTGGGACCGAGCACCCCAAAGGCAGCTTCAAGGAGTTCCCTGGCATGGCACTTCTTCAAACAATGTGCTGACGACAAGACCCGAGTGGTTTGCACGCTGTGCCATCAGAGCCTGAAGCGAGGCATTAACGTTCTGAACCTGAGCACAACCTGCATGACCAGGCACCTGCATGCAAAGCATGAACTGCAGTGGAGTAAACACCTTAAAACCAAGGAAGTCACTCAGGCTCCCCCTGCTACCTCTTCTGCTGCTGCCGCCTCGGCCTATTCTGCTGCTGCCGCCTCGGCCTCTTCCTCCGCCTCTGGAGGAACGTTGGCACCTGCCGCCCAGCAAACAGGGGATGTACCACCAACACCACCACCACCACCTCCGTCACCAAGCGTCTCAACCATGTCACACGCCAGCGTTCAGCTCTCCATCTCACAAACATTTGATAGAAAGCGTAAATTCCCACCTAGCCACCCTCGATCCCTGGCCCTGAATGCCAGCATTTCTAAACTACTGGCCTATGAAATGCTGTCATTTAGGCTGGTGGACACAGACAGCTTCAAACAGCTCATGTCGCTTGCTGTCCCACAGTATGTTGTTCCCAGCCGGCACTACTTCTCCAAGAGAGCCGTGCCTTCCCTGCACAACCAAGTATCCGATAAAATCAAGTGTGCACTGCGCAACGCCATCTGTAGCAAGGTCCACCTAACCACAGATACGTGGACCAGTAAGCACGGCCAGGGACGCTATATCTCCCTAACTGCACACTGGGTAAATGTAGTGGCAGCTGGGCCCCAGGCGGAGAGCTGTTTGGCGCACGTCCTTCCGCCGCCAAGGATCGCAGGGCAACATTCTTTGCCTCCTGTTGCCACCTCCTCCTTCTCGGCTTCCTCCTCCTCTTCTTCCACCTGCTCATCCAGTCAGCCACACACCTTCACCACCAACTTCAGCACAGCCCGGGGTAAACGTCAGCAGGCCATTCTGAAACTCATATGTTTGGGGGACAGGCCCCACACCGCACAGGAGTTGTGGCGGGGTATTGAACAACAGACCGACGAGTGGTTGCTGCCGGTGAGCCTCAAGCCCGGCCTGGTGGTGTGTGATAATGGGCGAAATCTCGTTGCAGCTCTGGGACTAGCCAATTTGACGCACATCCCTTGCTTGGCGCATGTGCTGAATTTGGTGGTGCAGAAGTTCATTCACAACTACCCCGACATGTCAGAGCTGCTGCATAAAGTGCGGGCCGTCTGTTCGCGCTTCCGGCGTTCACATCCTGCCGCTGCTCGCCTGTCTGCGCTACAGCGTAACTTCGGCCTTCCCGCTCACCGCCTCATATGCGACGTGCCCACCAGGTGGAACTCCACCTTGCACATGCTGGACAGACTGTGCGAGCAGCAGCAGGCCATAGTGGAGTTTCAGCTGCAGCACGCACGGGTCAGTCGCACTACAGAACAGCACCACTTCACCACCAATGACTGGGCCTCCATGCGAGACCTGTGTGCCCTGTTGCGCTGTTTCGAGTACTCCACCAACATGGCCAGTGGCGATGACACCGTTATCAGCGTTACAATACCACTTCTATGTCTCCTTGAGAAAACACTTAGGGCGATGATGGAAGAGGAGGTGGCCCAGGAGGAGGAGGAGGAGGAGGAAGAGGGGTCATTTTTAGCACTTTCAGGCCAGTCTCTTCGAAGTGACTCAGAGGGAGGTTTTTGGCAACAGCAGAGGCCAGGTACAAATGTGGCCAGCCAGGGCCCACTACTGGAGGACGAGGAGGACGAGGATGAGGAGGAGGTGGAGGAGGATGAGGATGAAGCATGGTCACAGCGGGGTGGCACCCAACGCAGCTCGGGTCCATCACTGGTGCGTGGCTGGGGGGAAAGGCAGGACGATGACGATACGCCTCCCACAGAGGACAGCTTGTCCTTACCCCTGGGCAGCCTGGCACACATGAGCGACTACATGCTGCAGTGCCTGCGCAACGACAGCAGAGTTGCCCACATTTTAACCTGTGCGGACTACTGGGTTGCCACCCTGCTGGATCCACGCTACAAAGACAATGTGCCCACCTTACTTCCTGCACTGGAGCGTGATAGGAAGATGCGCGAGTACAAGCGCACGTTGGTAGACGCGCTACTGAGAGCATTCCCAAATGTCACAGGGGAACAAGTGGAAGCCCAAGGCCAAGGCAGAGGAGGAGCAAGAGGTCGCCAAGGCAGCTGTGTCACGGCCAGCTCCTCTGAGGGCAGGGTTAGCATGGCAGAGATGTGGAAAACTTTTGTCAACACGCCACAGCTAACTGCACCACCACCTGATACGCAACGTGTTAGCAGGAGGCAACATTTCACTAACATGGTGGAACAGTACGTGTGCACACCCCTCCACGTACTGACTGATGGTTCGGCCCCATTCAACTTCTGGGTCTCTAAATTGTCCACGTGGCCAGAGCTAGCCTTTTATGCCTTGGAGGTGCTGGCCTGCCCGGCAGCCAGCGTTTTGTCTGAACGTGTATTCAGCACGGCAGGGGGCGTCATTACAGACAAACGCAGCCGCCTGTCTACAGCCAATGTGGACAAGCTGACGTTCATAAAAATGAACCAGGCATGGATCCCACAGGACCTGTCCGTCCCTTGTCCAGATTAGACATTAACTACCTCCCCATAACCATATATTATTGGACTCCAGGGCACTTCCTCATTCAATCCTATTTTTATTTTCATTTTACCATTATATTGCAAGGCTACCCAAAGTTGAATGAACCTCTCCTCTGCCTGTGTGCTAGGCCTAAATATATGCCAATGGATTATTGCAGTGGTGGCTGACGTGAAGCCTCATTCTCTGCTATGACATGCAGACTGATTCTCTGGTGACATGAAGCCAGATTGTCTGTTACGGGACCTCTCTCCTCTGCCTGGGTGCTGGGCCTGAATTTATGACAATGGACTGTTGCAGTGGTGGGTGACGTGAAGCCTGATTCTCTGCTATGACATGCAGACTGATTCTCTGGTGACATGAAGCCAGATCCTCTGTTACGGGACCTCTCTCCTCTGCCTGGGTGCTGGGCCTAAATTTATGAAAATGGACTGTTGCAGTGGTGGGTGACGTGAAGCCTGATTCTCTGCTATGACATGCAGACTGATTCTCTGCTGACATGAAGCCAGATCCTCTGTTACGGGACCTCTCTCCTCTGCCTGGGTGCTGGGCCTAAATATCTGACAATGGACTGTTGCATTGGTGGCTGACGTGAAGCCTGATTCTCTGCTATGACATGCAGACTAATTCTCTGCTGACATGAAGCCAGATTGTCTGTTACGGGACCTCTCTCCTCTGCCTGTGTGCTAGGCCTAAATATATGCCAATGGATTGTTGCAGTGGTGGCTGACGTGAAGCCTGATTCTCTGCTATGACATGCAGACTGATTCTCTGGTGACATGAAGCCAGATCCTCTGTTACGGGACCTCTCTCCTCTGCCTGGGTGCTGGGCCTAAATATATGAAAATGGACTGTTGCAGTGGTGGGTGACGTGAAGCCTGATTCTCTGCTATGACATGCAGACTGATTCTCTGGTGACATGAAGCCAGATCCTCTGTTACGGGACCTCTCTCCTCTGCCTGGGTGCTGGGCCTAAATTTATGAAAATGGACTGTTGCAGTGGTGGGTGACGTGAAGCCTCATTCTCTGCTATGACATGCAGACTGATTCTCTGCTGACATGAAGCCAGATTGTCTGTTACGGGACCTCTCTCCTCTGCCTGTGTGCTAGGCCTAAATATATGCCAATGGATTGTTGCAGTGGTGGCTGACGTGAAGCCTGATTCTCTGCTATGACATGCAGACTGATTCTCTGGTGACATGAAGCCAGATCCTCTGTTACGGGACCTCTCTCCTCTGCCTGGGTGCTGGGCCTAAATATCTGACAATGGACTGTTGCATTGGTGGCTGACGTGAAGCCTGATTCTCTGCTATGATATGAAGACTGATTCTCTGCTGACATGAAGCCAGATTGTCTGTTACGGGACCTCTCTCCTCTGCCTGTGTGCTAGGCCTAAATATATGCCAATGGATTGTTGCAGTGGTGGCTGACGTGAAGCCTGATTCTCTGCTATGACATGCAGACTGATTCTCTGGTGACATGAAGCCAGATCCTCTGTTACGGGACCTCTCTCCTCTGCCTGGGTGCTGGGCCTAAATTTATGAAAATGGACTGTTGCAGTGGTGGGTGACGTGAAGCCTGATTCTCTGCTATGACATGCAGACTGATTCTCTGGTGACATGAAGCCAGATCCTCTGTTACGGGACCTCTCTCCTCTGCCTGGGTGCTGGGCCTAAATTTATGAAAATGGACTGTTGCAGTGGTGGGTGACGTGAAGCCTCATTCTCTGCTATGACATGCAGACTGATTCTCTGCTGACATGAAGCCAGATTGTCTGTTACGGGACCTCTCTCCTCTGCCTGGGTGCTGGGCCTGAATTTATGACAATGGACTGTTGCAGTGGTGGCTGACGTGAAGCCTGATTCTCTGCTATGATATGAAGACTGATTCTCTGCTGACATGAAGCCAGATTGTCTGTTACGGGACCTCTCTCCTCTGCCTGGGTGCCGGGGCCTAAATATCTGAGAATGGACTGTTCCAGTGGTGGGTAACGGGAAGCCAGATTCTCTGCTATGATATGAAGACTGATTCTCTGCTGACATGAAGCCAGATTGTCTGTTACGGGACCTCTCTCCTCTGCCTGGGTGCTGGGCCTAAATTTATGAAAATGGACTATTACAGTGGTGGGTGACGTGAAGCCTGATTCTCTGCTATGACATGAAGACTGATTCTCTGCTGACATGAAGCCAGATTGTCTGTTACGGGACCTCTCTCCTCTGCCTGGGTGCCGGGGCCTAAATATCTGAGAATGGACTGTTCCAGTGGTGGGTGACGGGAAGCCAGATTCTCTGCTATGGAACCTCTCTCCAATTGATTTTGGTTAATTTTTATTTATTTAATTTTTATTTTAATTAATTTCCCTATCCACATTTGTTTGCAGGGGATTTACCTACATGTTGCTGCCTTTTGCAGCCCTCTAGCCCTTTCCTGGGCTGTTTTACAGCCGTTTTAGTGCCGAAAAGTTCGGGTCCCCATTGACTTCAATGGGGTTCGGGTTCGGGACGAAGTTCGGATCGGGTTCGGATCCCGAACCCGAACATTTCCGGGATGTTCGGCCGAACTTCTCGAACCCGAACATCCAGGTGTTCGCTCAACTCTAGTCATGATGTAAAAAAAAGTCTAGCAAAATCTGCCTTCCAAAAACCGTATGGCATTCCTTTCCATCTGCGCCCTGCTGTGTGCCCGTACAGCAGTTTACAACCACATATGGGGTGTTTCTGTAAACTACAGAATCAGGGCCATAAATAATGAGTTTTTTTGGCTGTTAACCCTCGCTTTGTAACTAGAAAAAAATATATAAAAATTGAAAATCTGTCAAAAAAGTGAAATTTTGAAATTGTATCTTTATTTTCCATTAATTCTTATGGAACACCTAAAGGGTTAACAACGTTTGTAAAATCTGATTTACTTCTAAACTTCTAAGACTTGTAACATCCCCAAAAATAAAATGTAATTCCCAAAATGATCCTAACATGAAGAAGACATATGGGAAATGTAAAGTAATAACTATTTTTGTAGGTATTAATGTGTATTATAGAAGTAGAGAAATTGAAACTTGGAAATTTGCAAATTTTTTAAATTTTTTTCCAATTTGGTATTTTTTTATAAATAAAAATGAATTTTCTTGACTCCATTTTACCAGTGTCATGAAGTACAATATGTAACGAAAAAAACAATCTTAGAATGGCCCGGATAAGTCAAAGCGTTTTAAAGTTATCACCACATAAATTGACACTGGTCAGATTTGCAAAAAATGGCTTGGTCCTGAAGGTGAAAATGAGTCCGGTCCTTAAGGGGTTAAGCAATTGCTAATTGTCAGGTTTTGATACATCTCAATAAATTAGAATACCATAGAAAAGTTAATTTATTTCAGTAATTCAACTGAAAAAATGAATCTCATATATTGCATAGATTCATTACACACAGAATGATCTATTTCAAGTGTTTATTTCTTTTAACCCTTTCAGGACTGGAGGTTTTTTTGTTTAGTTATTTGCATTTTCGTTTTGCGCTCCCTGCCTTCCCAGAGCCATAACATTTTTTATTTGTCTGTTCACATTTTTTTTGCGGGACAAGTTGCACTTTTCAACGCCACAGTTTTACGGGTTTTTTAATTACGACGTTCGATGTGTGATAAAACTGATCAGTTACTTTTATTCTACAGGTCAGTACGAATCCGGCGATGTCTTATGTGTATAGTTTTTCTTGCGAAAATTAAAAAGTGGGGGAAAAATTCAGTTTTATTTTTTTGTCGCCATATTTTGACCCCTATAACTTTTTTGTAATTGTGTATGTGTATGGAGATATTTGGGTGCTATTTTTTGCGGGGCAATCTGAACTTTTCATTGATACCATTCTGGAGTGTGTATGACATTTTGATCACTTTTTATTAAATTTTTTGTAGAAAATGAAGTGACCAAAAACAAATTGCCATATGGGGAATATATTTTTATATTTTTATACTATGGGTGTTTTCGCACATTGCAACACCCATGATGTGTATCTTTTTAGTTCTTTTATTTTTATTTTGGGAAAAGGGGGTGATTTGAATGTTTGTTTTTTTTATATTTATTTTTTTACTTTTTTTTTTACACTTTTCTATAGTTCCCATAGGCAACTATAACATGCAATCATCTGATTACTTTTATCATAGACTCAAATGCACTTGCATTGAAGTCTGTGATGATTTCACTACTTTCCTATGGAGCCCTATTAGAGGCAAGGGCTCCATAGGAAATACTATGCAGCAGCCTTGTGTAATTCATAAAAACACGGGCTGCTACATACATGATTGCCACACAGGGGAGTCGGAGCACAACCGAAAGTGCGTTCAGCTGCCGTGGTTAGGATTGATCACAGCTTCTGAGGGGTTAAATTACTTTACTGCTGGTTGCAGACATGAGCCGCAGGTGTCTGCTAAAAGAAGCAGACGGCCACCCGCAGCTATGGCGCCCGCAGTGGGCAGGAGCGGGCGCCATCTTTAAACACCCGCCCGTACAGTGCTGGGTGTGAAAGGGTTAACCTTAACATTATGTTGATGTATATGGCTTACAGCTAATGAAAACCCAAAAGTGAGTATCTCAGAAAATTTGAATATTTTATAAATACCAATTAAAAAAAGATTTTTAATAAAGAAATGTTGGCCTACTGTACAGTATATGTACAGTATATGCATTCAATACTTGCTTGGGGATCCTTTTGAATGAATTACTCTATCAATGTTGCAAGGCATGCACTAGAGATCAGCCTGTGACACTGCTGTTGTGTTATGTAAGTCCAGGTTACTTTGATAGTGGCCTTCAGCTTGTCCGCATTGTTGGGTCTGGTGTCTTTCATCTTCCTCTTGAAAATACCCCATAGATTCTCTATGGGATTTAGGTCAGGCAAGTTTGCTGGCCAATCAAGCACAGTGACATTGTGGTTATTTGTCACAGTGCGGTTCACTGTGACAGTTGTGTCCGTATAGGCTGGCTGCATACCCTTTCCCATACTGGCTGCAGGCTGACACCTGTGTATGCTGGTTGCATGGGACTGCCCGCCTACCGGAGGAAGCGGCGGATGTCTCCTCCAGATCTTGGCTGGGCAGTAGCTGCTGACTGTCCTCTAGTAGCTTGTCCTCGCTGTATAGTAGAGCTGAACCCACAGCATATAATACTTCTCTGGCTGAGAGAACAGAAAAGGACAGAGGCAGGTTAAGGAAAGGTGACGGCACAGGGTCTGCTCGCGGACCATGCCAACTAAGGGCTGTGTCTGACGAACCCACGATTCTTGGCTGGGGGTATCTGATGTCACTTGGGACAAAGTGGATGACCATGTCAACCATTCAAGAACTGGGTTGCTGGTCAAGACATGACAACTAGATGACACTGGGAGCTCAGACTGTTAGATCAAATAAGTAAATAAAAAGGAAATTAATTCACCCCAAAAAAGGCAGTAATTTTGTCACTTAACCACACAACGTCAAATAATACTTTATTTTTGCCACTAATACACAACAAAAAAGGCTTTAGAACATAAAACTGCACTGCTGAACTGCAAATAATCCTTTTTTTTGCCACTAATACACCCCAAAAAAGGCTTTAATTTTCTCACTTCACCACACAACAGCTAATAAGCCCTTTTATTCCCCCCACTTATACACACCAAAAAAGGCTTTAGAAAAACATATAACTTCACAGCTGAACAGCAAATAAGCCCTTTTTTCCCACTTATACATGCCAAAAAAGGCTTTAGAACGTATACCTGCACCAGGGCTAATAAGACGTAGAAATATTTCCTAGTAATACACCCTGTTAATGGCTGTATCACATAGGACTTAAAAAGAACAGTTTGCTGGAATTAGAGAGGTATCATCTATTGCAAACCTGAAATGAGCAACAGTGTAATGGAAATTTGGATCCCTAGTCAGTGCAGCAAGGTGTAATAGGATTGTTCCTATTACCCAGGCTGTACACTCCTCTATTGGATCCTGTTCTTTTTTTATAGTGTGAAATAATTCCTCCCTATCCTTTCCTTACACTTCTAATGATCTTTCCCTGTTCTACTATTCAGCAAATTAAAAGTTTTGCATTCCTTCCTAGCACTGTCCCTAGCGCCTGCTGACATCTCTCCCTGCATTAAGTACACTGGAAAATGGCTATTTATAGGGCTGTGACATCACAGGGCTGGCTGGCTGCTGATTGGCTACATGCATGGCATTGTGGGTGATCCCTCATTCCCAGAGTTTTTTGCTCCATGTCCTAATATGTGCAGCAACCATTTTAGGAAAAAAATGTGATTCTTTCCCACGAAGCATGTGGAAATTGGGATTCGGTGCAAATCAAATTTTTCCTGAAGTTCGGATCGAATTGCACTTCGTCAACTTCGATTTGCTCATCTCTAGTAATGACCTTTTGGTTGATGACTGTCTTCTGGACAACTGTCAATTCAATAGTCTTCCTCATGATTGTGCAGCCTACTGAACCAGACTGAGGGACCATTTAAAGGCTTAGGAAACCTTTGCAGATGTATTGTGTTGATCAACTGATTAGAGTGTTACACTATGAGTCTACAATACTGAACTTTTTCACAATATTCTAATTTTATAAGATACTGACTTTTGGGTTTTCATTAGCTGTAAGCCATAATCTTCAACATTTAAAGAAATCAACTCTTGAGATAGAGTGCTTTGAGTGTAATGATTCTATATAATATATAAATTTCACTTTTTGAATTTAATTACTGAAATAAATAAAAAATTTTAATGATAGTCTAACTTATTGAAATACACCTGTATTCATTGGTGCGTTATGGCACAATTATTAAACATTTCTAAAATTTTCATCTATAAGAATATTCTATTCTGAATCATTCTCTAAAATTTGGAAATACATAGAATATATACTTGGACTATATAAAAATTACAGTAATTAGACATTTTTCAAGATATATATATATCGTAAAATGATGCACACAATCAAATCACATGTATCTAAGCAGTCAAATAATAGATGCAGTAATTATTTACACAAATATGTATGATTCTTGTAACTTATTCAGGAGTTGGGAATACTACAAATAACTTTAGCTTTTACCTGGGGGTTTAAAATTGTACTTTTCTGTTTGTAGAAACTAAAAAACAGATGTGAACCGTTTCTAGCACAAATATCTCCCACGTCACAACACCTGCGCTTATTTATCTTAGATTCTGCAATCTACAGGCAAATATTTTACACATAGGAAGATGTTATGTGTATGAAAAACAAAATTGCACTTGCCTACACAAATCTCATAAAACAAACCAAATAACTCTTCAAGAAAAAGTATGTGAACCTTTTGGAATTAGCACTTGTGTTCAAATCCAATCAGGGACAACATCTGCATGTTTGTGTGGGTTTCCTCCAGGTACTCCAGTTTTCCACCACACTCCAAAAATATACAAAATAGGCAAGTTGGCTTTCTATGAAATTGACTTTAGTGTGCGTTGTGTGTTTGTTGGGGTTGAGCGCCTACACGGCAGCCATTAAGTTTCCACGGAGTTGCCTCAGCCACACAACTATCTCTGCGCTTTGAGTCTCTGTGGGAAAAGTGTCACTTTCAATTATTATTAAAATGTGTCTGATTGTTATCCAAGTCACAATTCTAGACACAAAAAATCTACACTAAGGCTCTATTCACACGTCCGTGGTGTGTTACGGACCCGCAAATTGCACCCCTATAGAAAGGCCTATTTTTGTCTGCAGCTGCTGACAAGAATAGGACATGTTCTATCTTTTGCGGAGCTGCGGACCCGAAGATCGGGGCTGCGCTTCGCAAATGCGGATGCGGACAGCACACTGTGTGCTGTCCGCATCCATTCCGTCCCCATAGAGAATGAATGGGTCCGCACCCGTTCCGCAAAATTGCGGAACGGATGCGGACCCATTTGCGGACGTGTGAATGGACCCTAATCACACGCAAATAGTTATACCATTCATATACTTTATTGAGCATATTAACTAAACAACCACAGAGCAGGAAGAAAAAACATGTCTGTTTTGAGCATTAAGGACCAGGCATTTTTTAAATTTATTTAATTTTTTCTTCGTCCTTCCAAAAGCTATAACTTTGTCATTTTTTTTCCATCTATGTAACCGAATTAGGGTTTGTTTGTTTTGGGACAAAGATGTAGTTTTTAATGGTGCCGTTTTTGAATACACACAACTTATTGATTAACCTTTTAACCTTTATTAACTCTTTCTGGGAGGAGGATGGGAAGAAAACAGCAATATTGCCACTGAGTCTTTACCATCTGAGTCAGTATGATTACAGTGATACTAAATACATATAGTTTTTAGTTTTTTACGTTTTACTACTTTTGCACACTAAAACCGTTTTGTTTTGTTAAGTAGAAATTGTTTTTCATTGCCGCATCCCAATATCATTTTTTGCTTTTTATTTAGTTTTGCTGACAAATAAAAAAAGCAACAATTCTGGCATTTTCTAATTTATTTTTATATGGCATTCGCCATACGGGACAAATTACATGATAATTGAGTCGTGTGCGTCATTATGGATGCGGCGATAAATACGTGGAGATTTTATTTTTTTATTTTTTTCCATTAAAAGCCATTTTTTCAACAGAAAAAGGTGTCTTTTTTATGTAACTGCTTACATGCGATATTGCCCATGGCATGTAATGGGTTAAACAACCTGGATAGGCGCTCTGTTCTTCTCAAGCATGTTTGGTTAGTGTGAACCATGTATATGACTAATGCAAAAAGCTTTTAGAAGATCTCTAAAGATGTGTTAAACGAATACATGAAGATGGAAAAGGATGCAAAAGCATTGCTAAATACCTGGTTGTACATCAATACACAGTAAAACAGATTATCTAAAAATTGAGAAAATGCCAAGCTGTTGCTGCTGCTCTCCCTAGGAGCAGGCATTCTGTTCTGATCATTCCAAAATATTTCTGGACAATCCTGAAAGAAATCATAAGGAACCCAAGGGTGAAAGCAAGAGACCTGCAGAAGACTTTAGACATTTCAAAAATCTATTTTCATGCTTCCATTATTTGAAAACAATGAACAAGAATGGTGTTCATGAAAGGACATCAGAAGGAAGCTGCTGCTGTCCCCCCCCCCCCCCGTCCCCCCCAAAAAAACATCAAGTTTGCCCAAGATCACTTGGATGTTCCAGATTTCTTATTGGACAATGTTCAATGAACAAATAAGACAACCATTTGGCATGTAAGCAGAAGTAAACAATGGTATGTTTAGAGGAAAAAGGAAAATGCAATAACACCAAAATCTCATCCTATCTTTGAAGTATGGTGGAGGGAACATCATGGTTTGGGACTGCCTTGCTGCCCAGGGCCTAGATGTTTCACAATCATTAATTCAACAATAAATTCCATTACAGGAGAATGTAAGAGCAGCAGTCCATTTCCTCAATCTGAAGAGATATAGGATGATGTAGCAATCCAATGGCCCAAAGCACCAAGTAAATAAACTAAAGAATGGTTGAAAAAGATGTGTTTTGGAAAGGCTGAGTCAAAGCCATAACCTTAAAGGGGTTGTGTGACTTCAGCAAATGGCATTTATCATGTAGATAAAGTTAACACAAGGCATTTACTAATGTATTGTATATGTGATTGCCCATATTGCTTCCTTTGCTGGCTTGATTAATTTTTTTTCATCACATTATACACTACTCATTTTGTTTCCATGGTTACGACCACCCTTAAATCCAGTAGTGGTGGCCGTGCTTGCACACTATAGAAAAAAAATTGCCAGCATCTCTGGTGGACAGGACAGTGGTAGTGCACATAGGCAAGCATAGCCACCGCTGCTGGATTGCATGGTGGTCATAACCATGGAAATGAGCATTGTATAATGTGATGGATACATGAATCCAGCCAGCAAAGGAAGCAGTATGGACAATCACAATACATCAGGAAGTACCTTGTATTAACTTTCTCTACATGATACATTTGCTGAAGTGAGACAACCCTTTTAACTCTGCATCTGAAGACTGCACAAGGTAAGGTATCCCAGAAACATGAATGAACTGAAGTACATTTGCAAGGAGGAATGGTCCAAGATTCCTCCTCAAACTTCTGCAGATTTTTTTTGCAGCTACAGAAAACATTTGGTGGAGGCGATTGCTGCAAAAAGGGATTTCCACAAGTTATTAAATTCAATGGTTTAATTTTTCTCCAGGCACTGAAGATATTTACTCAATGTGCTCAGTAGAACTGGTTATGTGTTAGTTTAGTTAGATTGTGTTTGTCTGCAATTGTAACATAGATAACAATCCAGCCATATTGTATTAGTAATACATACATAGATCTAGTTAATTCCAAAGAGTTCACTTAAATTTTCTTGCAACTGTACTATACTGTATGGAAGGATTTGTATTTTATGAATTGATGGATGGATACATATGTTAATAAATATGGCACGTACTCCTCAGAATGCAATGTTGCATTTGCAAAGCTGCATTGTTTCCTCTGCTTTGCTGTAAATGGGATTTTGTAAAAAAAACTTCAGAAAGTATGTGATATTTTTTTTTCCTCCAGTGTGGAAACCCTGAGTACAAACTTACCAGCTCTAAGAATCAGCATTATATTGTATTATTATAAAACTGCAATAAGAAACCTATTGTAACATGGGTATTTTTGTAGCTTAAGTGGTATTGTAGTGGGCAGCAGTGATGAGCGGCAGGGGCAATATTCGAATTTGCGATATTTTACGAATATTCGGGAAAATATTTCTCATATATTCCCGAATTTGAGAATTCGTGATCTCCAGTCGTTATTTTCTTTATTGCAAAAATCGGCGACCGGAAAATTTGCGATAAAAGTTCACAATACCAAAATTCGTGATACCAAAATTCGTGATACCAAAATTCGCAATCAACACTACTCCTAAAGTCAAAGATATTGCAACCTTCTCATTGGCCCAAAAGCAAGAAGCAGTAAGCGGGATCATGGGTACCGATGAAAAAAAATCTAGAACATTTGCGATTACAAAGATATAGCACTATATTCTAGATATTTGCGAATTCTCGAAGTGCCAAAATTTGTGATAAAAATTTGTGATTAGAATATTTGCGATCAACACTAGTGGGCAGAAATTCACTGCCCCTCTACCGCCCTATAAGCATGCAGCCTTAAAGGATCTTTGGTAATATCTGTTTGTACAGTTTCAGAAAAGTGAACCTGCATTAAACATAATATATTATGGAATATTGCTATTTCTGACAAAGGTCTGAATTTTATTTTAAATTCTGTTTTGAAAAAAAAAACTGCATACATTTGAGGGGGAGTGGATCAATAAGCTGTGATTTTGATTACCAGCTCTTTATTTATTTATCTCTGAATACAATATTTTATAACCCTTGCTTTGTGTGTCTGTATCAGATATGTTGTATCACTGTTCTATTTTGATGGAAACAAATCATATTTACAACCATGGAGGGTTAACATAACCACAAGGTAGCCAGCATTCTTAATCAATCAGTCATATACTTGAATGTACCAACCAAATTCCTTTCTGGTTTTTATTTTTTGTTGAAATTCTGCTTTCAAGTTCATTCTTGTGATGTACTTTTCCCATATTAGACCACTGAAAGGCAACAATGTGCTGAAGACAGACATTATTCATAAATGTGAAACTACTTGAATTAAAGACGGGGAAAGAAATGCAACTGAATAGGGCCTTTCAGTGGAATATAGACAGTTCCCTATCTTATTGAGTTAAAGGAATTGTGTTATTTTCTCAATCATATATTTCTATGGCATTTAATGAGCTCTGCGTTTGTCAGTATTAGAGATGAGCAAATTGATTTGTAAGAATCAATTCATCTAAGTGTAAGAGTTCTACACCTGCCACAGGGCATCTCCGAAGCTGATGATGCTGCCCCTGACATTTGATTGACAGGGCAGGACATCTTGGTTGGCCCTAACAATCTCGCAACTAAGACGCTTTTCCAAGTAGCAGCTCAAGTGCAGAGGCTGCTACCACAAGCGGTACAGTGACTGTTCATGCACCGCTATCCAGAATTGTAGGAGCGCATGCACGTCGCTTCTACAGCAGTGGAAGCTGAACTTCCGGCCTTGTACTGCTATTCAAAGCAATGGCGCAGGCATGAGATTGTTAGAGCTGGCCAAGATACCCGACCCTCTCAATCAAGTGGCAGGGGAGAATTCACACCTTGACGCAGGTGCATAGCTCTGCGATGAAACAAATTGATTCTTACAAATTGATTTGCTCAGATCTGGTCAGTATCTGCACAGCACATTGGTCTGCACATCTATATATGATATATTAATGTTATTCAATATAGAGAACAAGGTGGCTCCCTTGCTGCTCACTGATATGGAACTGGTGCACCAATCAGTCTAACTCGCCCTGGCATCAATATGGTAAAAATTGTATAAACAGTAAATGATAGGCACTCTACATCTGGACTCAATTCAAGCTAGCGGCGATTATTTATAAGAAACTCCAACAATCCTACGTATCCTAAAACCCAAAAATAAGAATAATAAAAATATATCAGATAAAAAGGTTATGCTCCTGTAATTTGGTCACGCTTTTGCAAAGTGATAATATTGAGTTGCGTCCCACCATTCACTACTAGCGAACAAATCCTTCTAAAAATAATGTCATCTCGAAAAGTTAATTATAAAAAGGGTTATCCTATAAAAAGTATTACTATGCAATTAATAGAGCATTTCAAATCAAGTATTTTTGAAATATAAATTCAATACAGATAAAGTTTGTTTTTTTATATACATTACATTTTCTTTCTGGTAGCACCTCTGCCGTTTCTCCTGTGCCTTAAATTCTGGCCCACCTCTCTGTGGTGCACTACAATGTTCAGCAGCTTCCCTGCTCCCTTCCTTCTCTCCCTGCAGGTATAGTGAGCCCCTAGAGAATTGGGTGTAGCAGCCCAGACACCTTTTATTAGCAGAATCATAGGGGTTGTTTATAAGGGACTATTTTCTATGGGGCTAGGACAGAGCTAAAAGCTTACTGCATTGCATTCCAGGGAGATGCAGGTGCTGGTCTAATGTGCAGATGTGAAATTGAAGAGACCAGAGCATAAGGTCTTATGCACATGGCAATAGCATGTGCATGGATCTTTATATGTGGTACGTATAGGTATGTGTTCCTCCTTAAAGGCACAGATTTGTGATAAAATTTAAGGCTGCCGATTTATGAAATTGGCCCGTATCAGAATATAGATGCCATATTTACGATCCATGTGATATCGATCAGAATACAGTAGGCCTTATGTAAAACTTCTGTTAGGCTCTATTATTTATGCCTCCAAAGTCTTTTCTTCCTAATTCAATATGAAAAGAACAGAAGGAAATTGTGTCATGCTCAGTCTGATGGCAATTATAAAAGGACTTTCTCCTGAGACATTGTTTCAAGGGAGAATATCTATGTAAACGGTTGCCATATGGAGCCACGTTGTATTTGGGGTACTATGACTTTGTAGTATAGGCACACAGAGATTCTGTTTTTTATTGCATAACCTTTGTGGCACGTTACTTTCAAGATCGTAGCAGGAAATTTAATGTAACAGGAATATACAGAGATAACTGCCTGATCTCTTGGGGGTCCGATCACTGGAACCCCTACCAAGCATGAGAATGGGGATCCAGTTCCCACACTCCCATAGAGAATGAATGGAGTGGAAGTGCGCATCACAACAGGAAAATGGGACCTCTGTTCTCGTAATCGAGGGTCCCAATGGTAAGACCCCTAATGATTAGCTTATCATTCCCTACCCTGTGCATAGGGGATAACTTAAAAACTTGGCACAACACCTTTAACAGCTATTTTTATCCTTTCACTCTGAAGTCTTACTGTAAAAGTATCCTGAAAAATGTCTCTGTCTATAAGCAATATTACCCTCTTCATCTTTTTCATATAACATTTTGTGGCAATTAGTGTTGAGTGAATTGAAGTATCCGAAGTAGGCTTCTATCTGAATTTCATAGAAAATTTGTTTCACCGTGAAGCCAAATTTCCTTGTGCTTCATGGTAACTAATCAAATTTCCCTGAAATGGTGGTAAAAAAACAAACGGGTGACGCTAGGGAGGCTGGTCACTGTCATGCAGCGATGGGCATTGTGGGAGGTATTGCTACTAGGGATGAGCGAACTCGAACTGTATAGTTCGGGTTCGTACCGAATTTTGGGGTGTCCGTGACACGGACCCGAACCCGGACATTTTCGTAAAAGTCCGGGTTCGGGTTCGGTGTTCGTCGCTTTCTTGGCGCTTTTGTGACGCTTTCTTGGCGCTTTTTGAAAGGCTGCAAAGCAGCCAATCAACAAGCGTCATACTACTTGCCCCAAGAGGCCATCACAGCCATGCCTACTATTGGCATGGCTGTGATTGGCCAGAGCACCATGTGACCCAGCCTCTATTTAAGCTGGAGTCACATAGCGCCGCCCGTCACTCTGCTCTGATTAGCGTAGGGAGAGGTTGCGGCTGCGACAGTAGGGCGAGATTAGGCAGATTAACTCCTCCAAAGGACTTGATTAACTGATCGATCTGCAGCTGTGGATCATTGAGCTGCTGATCCTCAATTGCTCACTGTTTTTAGGCTGCACAGACCGTTTGTCAGTCTCATTTTTCTGGGGTGATCGGCGGCCATTTTGTGTCTTGTGGTGCGCCAGCACAAGCTGCGACCAAGTGCATTTAACCCTCAATGGTGTGGTTGTTTTTTGGCTAAAGCCTACATCAGGGTGAAGCTGTCACACCAAGTGCATTTAACCAGCAATAGTCTGTTCATTTTTTGGCCATATACAAAATCAGGGGCAAGCTGCGCCTGTCACCAAGTGCATTTAACCCTCAATGGTGTGGTTGTTTTTTGGCTAAAGCCTACATCAGGGTGAAGCTGTGACACCAAGTGCATTTAACCAGCAATAGTCTGTTCATTTTTTGGCCATATACAAAATCAGGGGCAAGCTGCGCCTGTCACCAAGTGCATTTAACCCTCAATGGTGTGGTTGTTTTTTGGCTAAAGCCTACATCAGGGTGAAGCTGTCACACCAAGTGCATTTAACCAGCAATAGTCTGTTCATTTTTTGGCCATATACAAAATCAGGGGCAAGCTGCGCCTGTCACCAAGTGCATTTAACCCTCAATGGTGTGGTTGTTTTTTGGCTAAAGCCTACATCAGGGTGAAGCTGTCACACCAAGTGCATTTAACCAGCAATAGTCTGTTTATTTTTTGGCCATATCCCAGTCTAATTCTGTCACTAAATCCATACCGGTCACCCAGCGCCTAAATACTAGGCCTCAAATTTATATCCAGCTAAATCTGTCCCTAGTGCTGTAGCTGGGCGAGTTATTTAGTGTCCGTTCAAGCACATTTCTTGTTCTGGGTTGAAATACAATTCCCAATTTAGCAATTTCATAATTTAGTGGTTCCTGCTATATCAGAGCTATTTGAAATCTATCCCAAAAAGGGTATATAATATTGAAGGTGCACATTGGGTCATTCAGAATAACTTCACACACACCCGCTACTGTGTATTTCCAAGTCTAATTCTGTCACTAAACCCATACCTGTCACCCAGCGCCTAAATACTAGGCCTCAAATTTAAATCCCTCTAAATCTCTCGTTACCGCTGTACTGTTGTTGCTGGGCAAGATATTTAGTGTCCGTCAAAGCACATTTTTTGTTCTGGGTTGAAGTACAATTCCCAATTTAGCAATTTCATAATTTAGTGGTTCCTGCTATATCAGAGCTATTTGGAATCTATCCCTAAAAGGGTATATAATATTGAAGGTGCACATTGGGTCATTCAGAATAACTTCACACACACCCGCTACTGTGTATTTCCAAGTCTAATTCTGTCACTAAACCCATACCTGTCACCCAGCGCCTAAATACTAGGCCTCAAATTTAAATCCCTCTAAATCTCTCGTTACCGCTGTACTGTTGTTGCTGGGCAAGATATTTAGTGTCCGTCAAAGCACATTTTTTGTTCTGGGTTGAAGTACAATTCCCAATTTAGCAATTTCATAATTTAGTGGTTTCTGCTATATCAGAGCTATTTGAAATCTATCCCTAAAAGGGTATATAATATTGAAGGTGCACATTGGGTCATTCAGAATAACTTCACACACACGCTTCTGTGCATTTCCAAGTCTAATTCTGTCACTAAATCCATACCGGTGACCCAGCGCCTAAATACTAGGCCTCAAATTTAAATCCCTCTAAATCTCTCGTTACCCACCGCTGTACTGTTGTTGCTGGGCAAGATATTTAGTGTCCGTCAAAGCACATTTTTTGTTCTGGGTTGAAGTACAATTCCCAATTTAGCAATTTCATAATTTAGTGGTTTCTGCTATATCAGAGCTATTTGAAATCTATCCCTAAAAGGGTATATAATATTGAAGGTGCACATTGGGTCATTCAGAATAACTTCACACACACGCTTCTGTGCATTTCCAAGTCTAATTCTGTCACTAAATCCATACCTGTGACCCAGCGCCTAAATACTAGGCCTCAAATTTAAATCCCTCTAAATCTCTCGTTACCGCTGTACTGTTGTTGCTGGGCAAGATATTTAGTGTCCGTCAAAGCACATTTTTTGTTCTGGGTTGAAGTACAATTCCCAATTTAGCAATTTCATAATTTAGTGGTTTCTGCTATATCAGAGCTATTTGAAATCTATCCCTAAAAGGGTATATAATATTGAAGGTGCACATTGGGTCATTCAGAATAACTTCACACACACGCTTCTGTGCATTTCCAAGTCTAATTCTGTCACTAAATCCATACCGGTGACCCAGCGCCTAAATACTAGGCCTCAAATTTAAATCCCTCTAAATCTCTCGTTACCCACCGCTGTACTGTTGTTGCTGGGCAAGATATTTAGTGTCCGTCAAAGCACATTTTTTGTTCTGGGTTGAAGTACAATTCCCAATTTAGCAATTTCATAATTTAGTGGTTTCTGCTATATCAGAGCTATTTGAAATCTATCCCTAAAAGGGTATATAATATTGAAGGTGCACATTGGGTCATTCAGAATAACTTCACACACACGCTTCTGTGCATTTCCAAGTCTAATTCTGTCACTAAACCCATACCTGTCACCCAGCGCCTAAATACTAGGCCTCAAATTTAAATCCCTCTAAATCTCTCGTTACCGCTGTACTGTTGTTGCTGGGCAAGATATTTAGTGTCCGTCAAAGCACATTTTTTGTTCTGGGTTGAAGTACAATTCCCAATTTAGCAATTTCATAATTTAGTGGTTTCTGCTATATCAGAGCTATTTGAAATCTATCCCTAAAAGGGTATATAATATTGAAGGTGCACATTGGGTCATTCAGAATAACTTCACACACACGCTTCTGTGCATTTCCAAGTCTAATTCTGTCACTAAACCCATACCTGTCACCCAGCGCCTAAATACTAGGCCTCAAATTTAAATCCCTCTAAATCTCTCGTTACCGCTGTACTGTTGTTGCTGGGCAAGATATTTAGTGTCCGTCAAAGCACATTTTTTGTTCTGGGTTGAAGTACAATTCCCAATTTAGCAATTTCATAATTTAGTGGTTTCTGCTATATCAGAGCTATTTGAAATCTATCCCTAAAAGGGTATATAATATTGAAGGTGCACATTGGGTCATTCAGAATAACTTCACACACACGCTTCTGTGCATTTCCAAGTCTAATTCTGTCACTAAATCCATACCGGTGACCCAGCGCCTAAATACTAGGCCTCAAATTTAAATCCCTCTAAATCTCTCGTTACCCACCGCTGTACTGTTGTTGCTGGGCAAGATATTTAGTGTCCGTCAAAGCACATTTTTTGTTCTGGGTTGAAGTACAATTCCCAATTTAGCAATTTCATAATTTAGTGGTTTCTGCTATATCAGAGCTATTTGAAATCTATCCCTAAAAGGGTATATAATATTGAAGGTGCACATTGGGTCATTCAGAATAACTTCACACACACGCTTCTGTGCATTTCCAAGTCTAATTCTGTCACTAAACCCATACCTGTCACCCAGCGCCTAAATACTAGGCCTCAAATTTAAATCCCTCTAAATCTCTCGTTACCGCTGTACTGTTGTTGCTGGGCAAGATATTTAGTGTCCGTCAAAGCACATTTTTTGTTCTGGGTTGAAGTACAATTCCCAATTTAGCAATTTCATAATTTAGTGGTTTCTGCTATATCAGAGCTATTTGAAATCTATCCCTAAAAGGGTATATAATATTGAAGGTGCACATTGGGTCATTCAGAATAACTTCACACACACGCTTCTGTGCATTTCCAAGTCTAATTCTGTCACTAAATCCATACCGGTGACCCAGCGCCTAAATACTAGGCCTCAAATTTAAATCCCTCTAAATCTCTCGTTACCCACCGCTGTACTGTTGTTGCTGGGCAAGATATTTAGTGTCCGTCAAAGCACATTTTTTGTTCTGGGTTGAAGTACAATTCCCAATTTAGCAATTTCATAATTTAGTGGTTTCTGCTATATCAGAGCTATTTGAAATCTATCCCTAAAAGGGTATATAATATTGAAGGTGCACATTGGGTCATTCAGAATAACTTCACACACACGCTTCTGTGCATTTCCAAGTCTAATTCTGTCACTAAACCCATACCTGTCACCCAGCGCCTAAATACTAGGCCTCAAATTTAAATCCCTCTAAATCTCTCGTTACCCGCTGTACTGTTGTTGCTGGGCAAGATATTTAGTGTCCGTCAAAGCACATTTTTTGTTCTGGGTTGAAGTACAATTCCCAATTTAGCAATTTCATAATTTAGTGGTTTCTGCTATATCAGAGCTATTTGAAATCTATCCCTAAAAGGGTATATAATATTGAAGGTGCACATTGGGTCATTCAGAATAACTTCACACACACGCTTCTGTGCATTTCCAAGTCTAATTCTGTCACTAAATCCATACCGGTGACCCAGCGCCTAAATACTAGGCCTCAAATTTAAATCCCTCTAAATCTCTCGTTACCCACCGCTGTACTGTTGTTGCTGGGCAAGATATTTAGTGTCCGTCAAAGCACATTTTTTGTTCTGGGTTGAAGTACAATTCCCAATTTAGCAATTTCATAATTTAGTGGTTTCTGCTATATCAGAGCTATTTGAAATCTATCCCTAAAAGGGTATATAATATTGAAGGTGCACATAGGGTCATTCAGAATAACTTCACACACACGCTTCTGTGCATTTCCAAGTCTAATTCTGTCACTAAATCCATACCGGTGACCCAGCGCCTAAATACTAGGCCTCAAATTTAAATCCCTCTAAATCTCTCGTTACCGCTGTCCTGTTGTAGCTGGGAAAGTTATTTAGTGCCCGTCAAAGCACATTTTTTGTTCTGGGTTGAAGTACAATTCCCAATTTAGCAATTTCATAATTTAGTGGTTCCTGCTATATCAGAGCTATTTGAAATCTATCCCAAAAAGGGTATATAATATTCAAGGTGCACATTGGGTCATTCAGAATAACTTCACACACACGCTTCTGTGCATTTCCAAGTCTAATTCTGTCACTAAATCCATACCGGTCACCCAGCGCCTAAATACTAGGCCTCAAATTTATATCCCGCTGAATTTGAATACAATACATTGGGCCAAATAATATATTTGTTGTTGTGGTGAACCATAACAATGAGAAAAACATCTAGTAAGGGACGCGGACGTGGACATGGTCGTGGTGGTGTTAGTGGACCCTCTGGTGCTGGGAGAGGACGTGGCCGTTCTGCCACATCCACACGTCCTAGTGTACCAACTACCTCAGGTCCCAGTAGCCGCCAGAATTTACAGCGATATATGGTGGGGCCCAATGCCGTTCTAAGGATGGTAAGGCCTGAGCAGGTACAGGCATTAGTCAATTGGGTGGCCGACAGTGGATCCAGCACGTTCACATTATCTCCCACCCAGTCTTCTGCAGAAAGCGCACAGATGGCGCCTGAAAACCAACCCCATCAGTCTGTCACATCACCCCCATGCATACCAGGGAAACTGTCTCAGCCTCAAGTTATGCAGCAGTCTCTTATGCTGTTTGAAGACTCCGCTGGCAGGGTTTCCCAAGGGCATCCACCTAGCCCTTCCCCAGCGGTGAAAGACATAGAATGCACTGACGCACAACCACTTATGTTTCCTGATGATGAGGACATGGGAATACCACCTCAGCATGTCTCTGATGATGACGAAACACAGGTGCCAACTGCTGCGTCTTTCTGCAGTGTGCAGACTGAACAGGAGGTCAGGGATCAAGACTGGGTGGAAGACGATGCAGGGGACGATGAGGTCCTAGACCCCACATGGAATGAAGGTCGTGCCACTGACTTTCACAGTTCGGAGGAAGAGGCAGTGGTGAGACCGAGCCAACAGCGTAGCAAAAGAGGGAGCAGTGGGCAAAAGCAGAACACCCGCCGCCAAGAGACTCCGCCTGCTACTGACCGCCGCCATCTGGGACCGAGCACCCCAAAGGCAGCTTCAAGGAGTTCCCTGGCATGGCACTTCTTCAAACAATGTGCTGACGACAAGACCCGAGTGGTTTGCACGCTGTGCCATCAGAGCCTGAAGCGAGGCATTAACGTTCTGAACCTGAGCACAACCTGCATGACCAGGCACCTGCATGCAAAGCATGAACTGCAGTGGAGTAAACATCCTTAAAACCAAGGAAGTCACTCAGGCTCCCCCTGCTACCTCTTCTGCTGCTGCCGCCTCGGCCTATTCTGCTGCTGCCGCCTCGGCCTCTTCCTCCGCCTCTGGAGGAACGTTGGCACCTGCCGCCCAGCAAACAGGGGATGTACCACCAACACCACCACCACCACCTCCGTCACCAAGCGTCTCAACCATGTCACACGCCAGCGTTCAGCTCTCCATCTCACAAACATTTGATAGAAAGCGTAAATTCCCACCTAGCCACCCTCGATCCCTGGCCCTGAATGCCAGCATTTCTAAACTACTGGCCTATGAAATGCTGTCATTTAGGCTGGTGGACACAGACAGCTTCAAACAGCTCATGTCGCTTGCTGTCCCACAGTATGTTGTTCCCAGCCGGCACTACTTCTCCAAGAGAGCCGTGCCTTCCCTGCACAACCAAGTATCCGATAAAATCAAGTGTGCACTGCGCAACGCCATCTGTAGCAAGGTCCACCTAACCACAGATACGTGGACCAGTAAGCACGGCCAGGGACGCTATATCTCCCTAACTGCACACTGGGTAAATGTAGTGGCAGCTGGGCCCCAGGCGGAGAGCTGTTTGGCGCACGTCCTGCCGCCGCCAAGGATCGCAGGGCAACATTCTTTGCCTCCTGTTGCCACCTCCTCCTTCTCGGCTTCCTCCTCCTCTTCTTCCACCTGCTCATCCAGTCAGCCACACACCTTCACCACCAACTTCAGCACAGCCCGGGGTAAACGTCAGCAGGCCATTCTGAAACTCATATGTTTGGGGGACAGGCCCCACACCGCACAGGAGTTGTGGCGGGGTATTGAACAACAGACCGACGAGTGGTTGCTGCCGGTGAGCCTCAAGCCCGGCCTGGTGGTGTGTGATAATGGGCGAAATCTCGTTGCAGCTCTGGGACTAGCCAATTTGACGCACATCCCTTGCTTGGCGCATGTGCTGAATTTGGTGGTGCAGAAGTTCATTCACAACTACCCCGACATGTCAGAGCTGCTGCATAAAGTGCGGGCCGTCTGTTCGCGCTTCCGGCGTTCACATCCTGCCGCTGCTCGCCTGTCTGCGCTACAGCGTAACTTCGGCCTTCCCGCTCACCGCCTCATATGCGACGTGCCCACCAGGTGGAACTCCACCTTGCACATGCTGGACAGACTGTGCGAGCAGCAGCAGGCCATAGTGGAGTTTCAGCTGCAGCACGCACGGGTCAGTCGCACTACAGAACAGCACCACTTCACCACCAATGACTGGGCCTCCATGCGAGACCTGTGTGCCCTGTTGCGCTGTTTCGAGTACTCCACCAACATGGCCAGTGGCGATGACACCGTTATCAGCGTTACAATACCACTTCTATGTCTCCTTGAGAAAACACTTAGGGCGATGATGGAACAGGAGGTGGCCCAGGAGGAGGAGGAGGATGAGGAAGAGGGGTCATTTTTAGCACTTTCAGGCCAGTCTCTTCGAAGTGACTCAGAGGGAGGTTTTTTGCAACAGCAGAGGCCAGGTACAAATGTGGCCAGCCAGGGCCCACTACTGGAGGACGAGGAGGACGAGGATGAGGAGGAGGTGGAGGAGGATGAGGATGAAGCATGGTCACAGCGGGGTGGCACCCAACGCAGCTCGGGTCCATCACTGGTGCGTGGCTGGGGGGAAAGGCAGGACGATGACGATACGCCTCCCACAGAGGACAGCTTGTCCTTACCCCTGGGCAGCCTGGCACACATGAGCGACTACATGCTGCAGTGCCTGCGCAACGACAGCAGAGTTGCCCACATTTTAACCTGTGCGGACTACTGGGTTGCCACCCTGCTGGATCCACGCTACAAAGACAATGTGCCCACCTTACTTCCTGCACTGGAGCGTGATAGGAAGATGCGCGAGTACAAGCGCACGTTGGTAGACGCGCTACTGAGAGCATTCCCAAATGTCACAGGGGAACAAGTGGAAGCCCAAGGCCAAGGCAGAGGAGGAGCAAGAGGTCGCCAAGGCAGCTGTGTCACGGCCAGCTCCTCTGAGGGCAGGGTTAGCATGGCAGAGATGTGGAAAACTTTTGTCAACACGCCACAGCTAACTGCACCACCACCTGATACGCAACGTGTTAGCAGGAGGCAACATTTCACTAACATGGTGGAACAGTACGTGTGCACACCCCTCCACGTACTGACTGATGGTTCGGCCCCATTCAACTTCTGGGTCTCTAAATTGTCCACGTGGCCAGAGCTAGCCTTTTATGCCTTGGAGGTGCTGGCCTGCCCGGCAGCCAGCGTTTTGTCTGAACGTGTATTCAGCACGGCAGGGGGCGTCATTACAGACAAACGCAGCCGCCTGTCTACAGCCAATGTGGACAAGCTGACGTTCATAAAAATGAACCAGGCATGGATCCCACAGGACCTGTCCGTCCCTTGTCCAGATTAGACATTAACTACCTCCCCATAACCATATATTATTGGACTCCAGGGCACTTCCTCATTCAATCCTATTTTTATTTTCATTTTACCATTATATTGCGATGCTACCCAAAGTTGAATGAACCTCTCCTCTGCCTGTGTGCTAGGCCTAAATATATGCCAATGGACTGTTGCAGTGGTGGCTGACATGAAGCCTGATTCTCTGCTATGACATGCAGACTAATTCTCTGCTGACATGAAGCCAGATTGTCTGTTACGGGACCTCTCTCCTCTGCCTGGGTGCTGGGCCTAAATTTATGACAATGGACTGTTGCAGTGGTGGCTGACGTGAAGCCTGATTCTCTGCTATGACATGCAGACTGATTCTCTGCTGTCATGAAGCCAGATTGTCTGTTACGGGACCTTTCTCCTCTACCTGGGTTCTGGGCCTAAATTTATGAAAATTGACTCTTACAGTGGTGGGTGACGTGAAGCCTGATTCTCTGCTATGATATGAAGACTGATTCTCTGCTGACATGAAGCCAGATTGTCTGTTACGGGACCTTTCTCCTCTGCCTGGGTTCTGGGCCTAAATTTATGAAAATTGACTCTTACAGTGGTGGGTGACGTGAAGCCTGATTCTCTGCTATGATATGAAGACTGATTCTCTGCTGACATGAAGCCAGATTCTCTGTTACGGGACCTCTCTCCTCTGCCTGGGTGCTGGGCCTAAATTTATGACAATGGACTGTTGCAGTGGTGGCTGACGTGAAGCCTGATTCTCTGCTATGACATGCAGACTGATTCTCTGCTGACATGAAGCCAGATTCTCTGTTACGGGACCTCTCTCCTCTGCCTGTGTGTGTGCTGGGCCTAAATATATGCCAATGGACTGTTGCAGTGGTGGCTGACGTGAAGCCTCATTCTCTGCTATGACATGCAGACTAATTCTCTGCTGACATGAAGACAGATTCTCTGTTACGGGACCTCTCTCCTCTGCCTGGGTGCCGGGGCCTAAATATCTGAGAATGGACTGTTCCAGTGGTGGGTGACGGGAAGCCAGATTCTCTGCTATGGAACCTCTCTCCAATTGATTTTGGTTAATTTTTATTTATTTAATTTTTATTTTAATTCATTTCCCTATCCACATTTGTTTGCAGGGGATTTACCTACATGTTGCTGCCTTTTGCAGCCCTCTAGCTCTTTCCTGGGCTGTTTTACAGCCTTTTTAGTGCCGAAAAGTTCGGGTCCCCATTGACTTCAATGGGGTTCGGGTTCGGGACGAAGTTCGGATCGGGTTCGGATCCCGAACCCGAACATTTCCGGGATGTTCGGCCGAACTTCTCGAACCCGAACATCCAGGTGTTCGCTCAACTCTAATTGCTACTATTGGATAACCCCTTTAAGTATTTTGGAATACATTGTGAATTTTGAAAGTGGAAAATATAATATTCATTGCTGTCTTTTGTAACCTACTACTCATAAGTAGCATATTATTAGTATTAAAAATATGTTGTGGGAATGATAAATTTAATGTTGGCTATATCTGACAAACTTTTCCTATGACTGCCATGATGGTGTAGAGAATTTCCTTTTATTCAAGATGTTTCTTTGCGCTATAGCTGGGAAGGTTCCTTAAAATAATATATATTCAGGCAAAACAATGGATATATTAAAGTGTTAATGCCTTGCTCATGTTTTGCCAGTAGTACCGGATTATAAGTGATCCCCGGTAGCAGAGTCAACTGTTGTTTTTCAATGTAATGGTTCTTTTCCACTCCAGTACTTTCTGACTCATTATGAGTGTTCTTTCCTGCATACATTTACAGGTATCCACTACTGACAGCTTGTTGAACAAACTCATATCAATGTGTGTTAATGGTTCATTAAGAAAAGAAATTGGCTTCACTAATCGGAGATTGCATTTAGATGCAATTATCATGGTTGATAGCATGTCACATATAAGCAGTTTTTCTTTTTTTTTTAAGTCTCTGTAATAGATGGCAGTAAATGTGCACAAAAATCTATGCATAAATGCTATTTTTTAATTAGCAAATGTAAATTTATCATAATCATGCCTGAGGTTAGGGAGAATAGGTAAAACATCTTAAAAGAGGTTAACTTACCATGGCAATCCCTTTTTCATTTGAAGTCACTTCAGTGATCAGTTGATCATTCTGGCCTTGCTTCAGAAACCCTATGGGATAAGCTCTTATCATTGGGGAAAGCAACTGCTCTCCATGCAGTTACCCCGCACTGGCCATGTGACAACCCATTTCAAGGGGTTACATAACTAAATACACGGCATATGCTAGCAATTGCTCATTTGCACAGCATGGGCTTTTTTAGAGCTAGCATGGTCAGCCCATTATTGTCCATGGCCAACTACATAAAAATGGTCAAGAGACCATGGTATTTTTATAGTGCTACTGCCACTTAATTGTCAGCAATTCGATTCCCTCCGATCTGGCATTGTTGGCACAATATAATATAAGGACATACTATCAAAGTCTTTCTTGAGATGTTACCAATAATGGTCAGAATGTATAGTAAAAAGGATGGTGGTGGCTTGGAAACAGGTTACATATAACAGTGATATAATGTGACAGATTAGGTGTAACTAATTGGAAAATTCAGATCCATCCGCCAGTCTTGATCTCCCTGCATTAGCACCTGATTTGCATCCTGATTTGCGCCTTTATGACTCCACTTAAAAATTATCCCCCTATGTACTGAGAAGCACAGAGGATGTATTATTGATGATGTCTCAAATCTGTAACTTGCGTCAGAAAGTCTAGGAAAGTTGAATTTGCTCCATGAACTTAGAACATTAAGGTTTTGGTAAGTTTTTTTGTTTGTTCTGGGCCTGAGGGAAATATGCACTTCCCCCATGTGCACATTTTCCTATAATCCTCATTCATTTCAGTTTTATAGACATGCACTCTAATCCTCGAACTTGGTGTGAACTAGAGATAAGTGATTGGATTCTAAAGAGTTGAGGCTGTCCCTGCAAGTGAATAAGCACTGACCTACCATAAGATTGACAGGGCCAGACATTTAGTCTTAGGGTTCATTCACACGTCCGCAAATGGGTCGCATCCGTTCCTCAATATCGGGAACGGGTGCGGACCCATTCATTCTCAATGGGGCAGGAATGGATGCGGAGAGCACACTATGTTCTCCCCATATCCACATTTCCAGAGCGCAGCCCCGAACTTCCGGGCTTCGGCCCCGAACTTCATGGCTTCGGCCCTGAACTGCCGGGCCGCGGCTCCACAAAAAAATAGAACATGTCCTATTCTTGTACAAGAATAGGCAGTTCTATGGGGGGTGCCGGCCGGGTGTATTGTGGATCTGCATTATATTATATTTTTTTGAAAGTCAATGGGTCCGCAGAAAATCACGAAAAATGGAACAACGGACACGGAATGAAACAACGGTCGTGTGCATGAGGCCTAAGTCTTATAATTTTCTGCCTGTGCCACTGTTCTAATTAATAGAGCAAGGGCACCTTTGATTCGTTCTTTTATAGTGTAAAAATACCCTAAAATAAATTCTGACAAAAGATCTGAAATCCATTAATATTGATGTAAAAGTCAGGTGTGATTTTATGGCAAATACTTGTTAGCAATAATTTCTGTTAGACTAGGTGAATCATAATATTACTTTTTACTAGTTGATTTTTACATCATAAAAAAGTTGTTCTTTTAAATAAGAGTTGGAAAAAATCTTTTGGATCTAATTCTTGTCTAATTTTACACTTTTTCATATTAAGAAAACACTTAATGTGACAAATATATAATAATATGGTAAATGTGGAAGAAAACACATACGGTATGTTTTCACAGCACTGTAAATGCAGAACTGAACACATGCCCAAAAGATCACACCTAATACCTCAAATACACTAACTGAGTAACTAAGTAAATAAAGCACCCAGATAGAAATGTCGGAATTAGGGATGTAGCTATAGGGGAAGTAGGGGGTTTCAACTGCTACAGGGCCTAAACTCAGAAGGGGCCCACCCATGAGGAGAACTAAAATATTTTATTGTCAGGATCCCCTTGCTAGTATTATACAATGGCATTATATACAGTGACAGTATATACAGTGACATGACATACATTATATAAGTGTAGGAAACAGGGTGGCTGCCAAGCCTGGTTTGAGAGAGTGATCTTGACTAGCCATAGAAGTGGGGGTTGCATGGGAGTAGTGAGTTGCGAAGAAGTTTCTGGGGGAGCAAGAAGCCCGTTGAAAAATTTGCTGTGGGGCCCAGTCATTTCTAGTTTTACCGCTGCTCGGATTGCTACAAAACTCTGCATGTAGTTATGCCTCAGGCAGATATATAAATTATTTCAAGTGTGATCTGATTAGAGTCAGTCACTGGGCCTTGGCACAAGAGAACATAAGGGTGCCTACTGCATTCACGTGCGGCAGATTTTGTAGCAGAAAATTGCACGACTGAAAATCAGTTTCATTCACCTTAACGGAACTTGCAGAAATCCATGTGCTTGCTGCCCCATTCAAATGAATGGAATTGATTTTCGGTCACAGAATTTTCTGCCACAAAATTTGCTGAACGTAAAGGCACCCTAAAAGTGCTTTCCCCTCTGCCCTATAAAAAGGCTTTCAGAGGAAACTTTTGGGTAGTGTACCTCTCGGTGAGGGATTGATGACTGCTAGACATGTCTCTATGACGCACTCAAAGACATTTTGCCCATTGACAGACTTTAAGAGGGTGTGCATCACTGAACTGAGAAAAGCAGGATGGTCATTTCAACGATTGCTCTCCATCTAGGCCTATCTTAGCTGTTTGAAGGTGTTTTGAGCAGTGGCTATGTGAGGGCACGTACACACACGGTGAGTGGGTCCCTAATATATAGGATTTTTTGATCTGTTGACAAGCAAAAGCAGCTCCCACAGTCTCATTGTCCACCATCTTGATACAGAGGGCACTTTCATTACACAACCCTGTCTCTGCCTGGACCATTTTCAGGTGCTAAGTAGAAGGAAATTTAGCCTTAGGGCACCTGTTACATGTCATGACACCTACAGCCAGCCATCATCACCTTTGTTTGCAGGGGTGTCATGAACAAGAAGCCTGGAACTGTATCATCTCTAGTGATAAATCCAGGTTTTGTTTGGGATCCAACACTGGGCAGTTTTGAGTATGGAGGCCTCATGATGAGCACTTCAATCTTGCCTTTGCTGTGGAGCAACACACTGCACCAACTGCTCGTGTGATATTCTGGGGAGCTATCGCATATATAAGTTGTTCACCATTAGTTGTAACACTAGGAAATCAAACAGGTCAGCAATATACAGTTAGGTCCATATATATTTCACAAAATTATTTTTTCTTTTACCTGTTTACTAAAACATATTCAAGTTATAGTTATATAATGGAAATGGGCATAAAGTCCAGACTTTTAGCTTTCATTTGAGGGTATCCACATTAAAATTGGAAGGGTTTACGAGTTTCAGCTCCTTTACATGTGGCACCCTGTTTTTAAAGGGACCAAAAGTAATTGGACAATTGCCTTAAAGGCTGTTTCATGGGCAGGTGTGGGCAGTTCCTTCATTATTTAATTTTCAATTAAGCACATAAAAGGCCTGGAGTTAATTTGACGTGTGGTCCCTGCATTTTGAGAATTTTGTTGAGATGTTTACATACAGTCAAACCATCAGAGAAATTGCTAGACTATTAGTAGTGGCAAAATTTACAGTTTTGTACATCCTGAGAAAGAAAGAAAGCACTAGTGACCTCAACAATGCAAAAAGACCTGGATGTCCACAGAAGACAACAGTGGTGAATGATTGCAGAATAATTACCATGATGAAGAAAAATCCCTTCACAACAGCCAACCAAGTGAACAACACTCTCCAGGATATAGGCGTACTAATATCCAAATCTACCATAAAGAGAAGACTGCATGAAAGTACGTAAATTCAGAGGGTTCACTGCACGGTGCAAGCCACTCATAAGCCTCAATAATAAAAAGGCTAGATTGGACTTTGTTAAAAAAAACATCATTAAAAACCAGCAAACTTCTGAAAGAACATTCTTTGGACAGATAAAACCAAGATCAACCTCTACCAGAATAATGGAAAGAAAAATGGATGGCGATCACATGTTACAGCTCATGATCCAAAGCATACCACATCCTCTGTAATGGCAGAGGCAGAGGCAGTGTGATGGCTTGGGCATGCATGGCTGGCAGTGGCGCTGGGTCCTTAGTGTTTATTGATGATGTGACACAGGACAGAAGCAGCCGGATGAATTCTGGGGTTTTCAGAGACATACTGTGTGCTCAAATCCAGCCAAATGCAGCCAAACTGATTGGTCGGCGTTTCATAATACAGATAGACAATGACCCAAAACATAAAGCAAAAGCAACCCAGGAGTTTATTAAAGCAAAGAAGTGGGATATTCTTGAATGGCCAAGTCAGTCACCTGATCTGAACCCAATAGAGCATTTCACTTGTTAAAGACTTTACTTCAGACAGAAAGGCCCACAAACAAACAGCAACTGAAAACTGCTGCAGGAAAGGCCTGGCAGAGCGTTAAAAAAGAGGAAACACAGCGTCTGGTGATGTCCATGAGTTCAAGATTTCAGGCATTTATTTCCAACAAAGGGTTTTCCACCAAGTATTAGAAATGAACATTTTCGTTACAATTATGTATTTGGTCCTACTTTTGAGCCGCTGAAATGAAGGGTTACTCTTAAAAAATGCCTTAGTTCCTCACATTTTTATGCAATCATTTTGTTCAACCCACTGAATTAAAGCTGAAAGTCTGAACTTCAACTGCATCTGAATTGTTTTGTTCAAAATCCATTGTGGTAATGTACGGAACAAAAATTAGAAAAATTTAGTCTCTGTCCAAATATATATGGACCTAACTGTATGCAGGACATCATACTGTATGTTGCCTCACATGGCAGGGCTTCAGACTGGCATATTTCAGCAGGTTATTGCTTACCAAAATGCTACAATCATTTCCCAGCAATGCAGCCACCATATTCCAACACTTTTTTGCCCTGCCCAGTCGCCACATTGCCAAGCATGCATTTATGGGACCAGCTGGGATGCCAGCTACCTATGAGTATGCAGCATCTGTGGGCAAATGTCCTGTAGGATACCATATGGAACCTGTATACTTCCCTGCCGAACAGTATCTCATGTAGTATTACATCTAGAGGCAGCCCAAATGGGTACTAGAGACTCCTTTAAATTGCATAAACATCCCAATAAACATCATTTTGTTCTAATATTGTAACTACTAACATATATCTTCACTACATTCACACATAGAAAGTATCATTTGATTCCAACAGTTTTTTCTCGTTGTGTGTTTTGTTATCAATGAATGTAATTACGTCTACTGTAAATTCCCTTTTAGTCATACATACACTATAAATCAGACTGTATAAATAATTTCTGGATTGTCCACCAAACTTCCAGTATCCTGCTCAGTGAAGGAGTCACGGTACCCTAAATTGTTTGTGATAGAGATGTGGATATCAAAATCCATGTTATTAATGTGAAGCTATTACAATATGGTGCTGGCACCTAGATGTTTACATAGTTTACATACCAAAGTTTGTAAAATAATGCACAGATGCCAAGTGTTATCTCTTTTCTTATTTTTGTATTTTAGCCAATGAAACAATGGCATGAGTCTCAGTAGAGGAACGCCCTCTCTGATGATATAACAACTGCTTAACTTCCTAAAATAAATCAGAACTGCTTTGAACCTGCCTGGTGTCAATGTGGTTTCTTCCATGCATGTAAAATCTTAGGATTAAAACCATTTAGAGCAGTAGAACAAATACATTTGGCTCTGATTTAGCTTTAACATTTGCATTGGTACAGTGGCTTATCTGTATGAATAGCTGTGTCTGGTAGTGAAGATTTTCTCAAGTGCCTGTTGTATAGCCCCCTCCCCCCCATTGTGCCTATGTAAACAATGTCAAGCACGGTGAGTGACATGGCCTCTTCACTGTGTTGAGTAGCAAGTATCCCAGAAAACCCATTTATGTCTCTGCAGGACCTATTCAAATTGAAGCTAAATTATTTTCAAGACTGGACATCTACTTAGAGGGGTTCTGCACTTTGTTTAAACTGATGATCTATCCTCTGGATAGATCATCAGCTTCTGATCTGACACCCAGGACCCCCACCGATCAGCTGTTTGAGAAGGCAGTGGCGCTCCAGCAGCGCCACGGCCTTCTCACTGTTTACCGCCGGCCGAGTGACGTCACAACTTGTATCAACTGGCCTGGGCGGGGCTAAGCTCCATTCAAGGTAACAGAGCTTAGCCGCGCCCAGGCCAGTGATGCTAGTCGTGAAGTCACTCGGCCAGCGGTAAACAGTGAGAAGGCCGCGGCGCTGTTGGAGCGCCGCTGTCTTCTCAAACAGCTTATCGGCGGGGGTCCCCGGTGTCAGACCCCCGCCGATCATGAGTTTAAACAAAGTGCAGAACCCCTTTAAATATTTTGGTTTAAATGAACTTTAAAATCTTCTGGGCAATATGTACAATCCAGAATATAAATTACAGACAGCATATACTATACACAGATCGTCAAATAGGCAAGCTTGCTTACAGTATGTTTGTATATCAAACAATATAGCCAGCACAATGATTTAGGGTGCATACCATTAGTTTGTCAGACCAAAGAAACATAGAGTTCTTATGTTAACAGCAACAACTTGTTAGATGTTACTGAATGTTCCTGAGTTTTGTTGGCATCGCTCACCTAGGTTATGTATTTCACTTTTATTTGCAATTTTATAGAGTTCCTTTATTTTATGTTCTAGTACACTAAGTATGCAGTCATTGGAATTCATCCCATGTAGCGCCTCGGTTCCTTTTTATAGGATATTTTATTTTATGCTACACTGTAGAAAGCATTGCAATACAAATACACTAGGTGAGTTTCCCGGAAATGCTGACTCTTATTTTCTTTTTGTTTAGCTATCTGATTTTATGTAGCCCAGTAAGGAATACTGTATATCAAATGCTTAATCTGAGGGGTCTATAAATAAATATGATATTAGAAATAAAATGACTTGTCCAAAGGTTTATGTCACAGAGGTGGTGTCTTCTTTGCAATACCAGTAAGTTGTGTTTTTATTGGGAGACTATATTAACATCTGAATCCTTGTTTTATTGTGTGAATTTTATACCATGTCCCATGTGTGAAGGAAAGGTATCAGTTTCATATTTAATAATCACTGTTGATTAAAAAAAGGCAGTGGAGATTGAGGAGCTGTTGTGATTGTAATGATGACCTTATACAGATAATCCCCCAGCTCAAGAAACACAGAAATATATATTGAGTTTAAAAGGATTCTAGGATTTCTTCAAATCTCTGCCAGTGTCATTGTAGGTGATAATCAGAACTAATAGGGTTTACTGGAAGGATTTATAATCCTCCACAGAGTTTCATATTACTTCCTGACAAATTTTACAGTAGTATTCTAGGAAAATCACTCCATCTTATGTTAATACCTAGTATTCTTGTAAAAACCACAGCTCATAAGGAACTCAATAAAATCTAATAATCTATTGGAGGAGGGGGGAGATTTATCATTTGCAGTGTTTTTGGTGTCAGTTTTAAGTCTGTCTTTGGTTTGTGTTGCTGTGCCAAGTTTATGAAGTGGTGCTCGGTTTTATTAAATTTGGCATAATAACGATGTAGTTTAGCCACTGTCAGTGAAAGTATGCCAGGGAGTTGCCTGTCGTAGAGATGCACCTTTTTTGTTACTTTTTAAAAAGTTGCAGATCATGAATGAGACGAAACACTGTTCTAACCTCAACCAACTTTTCACTCTACTTCTGAAAGTGACAAAATTCACTAAGGCCCCTTTCACACGGGCGGGTTTTCCGTGCGGGTGCGATCCCTGCGGCGAACGTATGGCACCCGCACTAAATCCTGACCCATTCATTTCTATGGGGCTGTGCACATGAGCGTTGTTTTTAACGCATCACTTGTGCGTTCAGTTGAAATCGCAGCATGCTCTATATTGTCCGATTTCGACGTGACGCAGGCCCCATAGAAATGAATAGGGTGTGTGAAAATCGGATGGCATCCGCAAGCAAGTACGGATGCCATGCGATTTGCACGCACGGTTGCTAGGAGACGATCGGGATGGAGACCCGATCATTATTATTTTCCCTTATAACATGGTTATAAGGGAAAATAATAGCATTCTGAATACAGAATGCATAGTAAAACAGCGCTAGAGGGGTTAAAAAATAAAATAAAATAATTTAACTCACCTTAGTCCACTTGCTCGCGAAGCCCGGCATCTCCTTGTGCCTCCTCTGCTGATGAACAGGACCTGGGGTGAGCTGCTCCATTAAATAGAGCTTAAGGACCTTCGATGACGTCACTCTGGTCATCACATGTATTTAATGGAGCAGCTCACCCCAGGTCCTGTTCATCAGCAGAGGAGACACAAGGAGATGCCGGGCTTCGCGAGCAAGTGGACTAAGGTGAGTTAAATTATTTTTTATTTTTTTTTAACCCCTCTAGCGCTGTTTTACTATGCATTCTGTATTCAGAATGCTATTATTTTCCCTTATAACCATGTTATAAGGGAAAATAATACAATCTTCAGAACATCAATCCCAAGCCCGAACTTCTATGAAGAAGTTCGGGTTTGGGTACCAAACATGCGCGATTTTTCTCACGCGAGTGCAACGCATGACAATGTTTTGCACTCGCGCTGGAAAATCGCGCATTTTCCCCGCAACGCACCCGGCTCTTATCCGGGCAAAAAAACTCACGCCCGTGTGAAAGAGGCCTAAGTGTCGCAAAATTTGGCAAAATGTTGCAAAATATGGACAAAATGCATGCAGATTTTTGTTAGTTGTCCATCCTTTCTTTGTTGTATTGCTATTTTATGTGTTTTTTGTTCTCCTTCCATACAAGCAATTTACATAAAAAGATAATCTAGAGCCCAATTTACAGCAACACAATATTGGCTAATCGAGCTTTGTAGAACCAGTGCTGAGATTAAAATGTTGGTTGCGTCAGTTGCATAAAGTATCACTTACTAATAGTGTTATCGAATGAAGAAAAAGGTTACCAAGCAGAAAAGTAATTTGAGTTGTCTGTGTCCATTCAGAGTTTTGTTTAATTTTGTCAAAGAAAATTATTTTATTGACCACAGTTAAGACTGTGGCTTTACTAGTAAGGTTTCTGTATCCTATACATTATGTCCTGGATTCAATACCCAGAAAGCAAAATCTTGAACAAAAGAGTAACAAATGTTAAATATACAGGGGTGTCTTCAAGCACAGAATGATGAAGGTCATTTCCCCTTTATATCAGAGCCCTGACTCATGGACTTCATAAAAAATAACACACACTCCCTAGGGTACATTCACAATACCGTGTGTAATCCTTTCCGTTTTGTCGTCCGAAAATTAACGGAACTGTGTGTCCGCATTTTGTGCACAAAAAGACTTCCGTTTGTGTTCCGTATGTCTTCTGTATTTTACGGTCCGCAGAAAAAAAAAAGAGAAAAAATAATAATTATTAACCACTTCAGCCCCGCTAGGTGAAACCCCCTTCATAACCAGAGCACTTTTTACACTTCGGCACTACACTCCTTTCACCGTTTATCGCTCGGTCATGCAACTTACCACCCAAATGAATTTTACCTCCTTTTCTTCTCACTAATGGAGCTTTCATTTGGTGGTATTTTATTGCTGCTGACATTTTTACTTTTTTTGTTATTAATCATAATGTAACGATTTTTTTGCAAAAAAATGACATTTTTCACTTTCAGCTGTAAAATTTTGCAAAAAAAACGACATCCATAAATAAATTTTTCGCCAAATTTATTGTTCTACATGTCTTTGATAAAAAAAAAAATGTTTGGGCAAAAAAAAAATGGTTTGGGTAAAAGTTATAGCATTTACAAACTATAGTACAAAAATGTGAATTTCCGCTTTTTGAAACAGCTCTGACTTTCTGAGCACCTGTCATGATTCCTGAGGTTCTACAATGCCCAAACAGTAGAAAACCCCCACAAATGACCCCATTTCGGAAAGTAGACACCCTAAGGTATTCGCTGATGGGCATAGTGAGTTCATAGAACTTTTTATTTTTTGTCACAAGTTAGCGGAAAATGATGATGATTTATTTATTTTATTTTTTTCTTACAAAGTCTCATATTCCACTAACTTGCGACAAAAAATAAAAAATTCTAGGAACTCGCCATGCCCCTCACGGAATACCTTGGGGTGTCTTCTTTCCAAAATGGGGTCACTTGTGGCGTAGTTATACTGCCCTGGCAATTTAGGGGCCCAAATGTGTGAGAAGAACTTTGCAATCAAAATGTGTAAAAAATGACCGGTGAAATCCGAAAGGTGCACTTTGGAATATGTGCCCCTTTGCCCACCTTGGCAGCAAAAAAGTGTCACACATCTGGTATCGCCGTACTCAGGAGAAGTTGGGGAATGTGTTTTGGGGTGTCATTTTACATATACCCATGCTGGATGAGAGAAATATCTTGGCAAAAGACAACTTTTCCCATTTTTATATACAAAGTTGGCATTTGACCAAGATATTTTTCTCACCCATCATGGGTATATGTAAAATGACACCCCAAAACACATTCCCCAACTTCTCCTGAGTACGGCGATACCAGATGTGTGACATTTTTTTGCTGCCATGGTGGGCAAAGGGGCACATATTCCAAAGTGCACCTTTTGGATTTCACCGGTCATTTTTTACACATTTTGATTGCAAAGTTCTTCTCACACTTTCGGGCCCCTAAAAAGCCAGGGCAGTATAAATACCCCACATGTGACCCCACTTTGGAAAGAAGACACCCCAAGGTATTCAATGAGGGGCCTGGCGAGTTCCTAGAAATTTTAATTTTTTTGCATAAGTTAGCGGAAATTGATTTTTTTGTTTTTTTTCTCACAAAGTCTCACTTTCCGCTAACTTAGGACAAAAATTTCAATCTTTCATGGACTCAATATGCCCCTCAGCGAATACCTTGGGGTGTCTTCTTTCCGAAATGGGGTCACATGTGGGGTATTTATACTGCCCTGGCTTTTTAGGGGCCCTAAAGCGTGAGAAGAAGTCTGGAATATAAATGTCTAAAAATGTTTACGCATTTGGATTCCGTGAGGGGTATGGTGAGTTCATGGGAGATTTTATTTTTTGACACAAGTTAGTAGAATATGAGACTTAGTAAGAAAAAACAAAAAATAAAAAATAAATTCCGCTAACTTGTGCCAAAAAAAATGTCTGAATGGAGCCTTACAGGGGGGGTGATCAATGACAGGGGGGGTGATCAATGACAGGGGGGTGATCAATGACAGGGGGGTAATCACCCATATAGACTCCCGGATCACCCCCCTGTCATTGATCACCCCCCTGGTAAGGCTCCATTCAGACGTCCGTATAATTTTTACGGATCCATGGATCGGATCCGCAAAACACATGCGGACGTCTGAATGGAGCCTTACAGGGGGGTTATCAATGACAGGGGGTGATCAGGGTGATCACCCCCCTGTCACTGATCACCCCCCCTGTAAGGCTCCATTCAGACATCCGCATGATTTTTTACGGATACATGGATACATGGATCGGATCCACAAAACACATGCGGACGTCTGAATGGAGCCTTACAGGGGGGTTATCAATGACAGGGGGTGATCAGGGTGATCAGGGTGATCACCCCCCTGTCACTGATCACCCCCCCTGTAAGGCTCCATTCAGACATCCGCATGATTTTTTACGGATCCATGGATACATGGATCGGATCCACAAAACACATGCGGACGTCTGAATGGACCCTTACAGGGGGGTTATCAATGACAGGGGGTGATCAGGGTGATCACCCCCCTGTCACTGATCACCCCCCCTGTAAGGCTCCATTCAGACATCCGCATGATTTTTTACGGATCCATGGATACATGGATCGGATCCACAAAACACATGCGGACGTCTGAATGGAGCCTTACAGGGGGGTTATCAATGACAGGGGGTGATCAGGGTGATCAGGGTGATCACCCCCCTGTCACTGATCACCCCCCCTGTAAGGCTCCATTCAGACATCCGCATGATTTTTTATGGATCCATGGATACATGGATCGGATCCACAAAACACATGCGGACGTCTGAATGGAGCCTTACAGGGGGGTTATCAATGACAGGGGGTGATCAATGACAGGGGGTGATCAGGGAGTGTATATGGGTGATCACCCCCCTGTAAGGCTCCATTCAGACGTCCGCATGTGTTTTGCGGATCCGATCCATGTATCCATGGATCCGTAAAAATCATGCGGACGTCTGAATGGAGCCTTACAGGGGGGTGATCAATGACAGGGGGGTGATCAATGACAGGGGGTGATCAGGGAGTGTATATGGGTGATCACCCCCCTGTAAGGCTCCATTTAGACGTCCGTATGCGTTTTGCGGATCCGATCCATGTATCCATGGATCCGTAAAAATCATGCGGACGTCTGAATGGAGCCTTACAGGGGGGTGATCAATGACAGGGGGGTGATCAATGACAGGGGGTGATCAGGGAGTGTATATGGGTGATCACCCCCCTGTAAGGCTCCATTAAGACGTCCGCATGTGTTTTGCGGATCCGATCCATGTATCCATGGATCCGTAAAAATCATGCGGACGTCTGAATGGAGCCTTACAGGGGGGTGATCAATGACAGGGGGGTGATCAATGACAGGGGGTGATCAGGGAGTGTATATGGGTGATCACCCGCCTGTCATTGATCACCCCCCTGTAAGGCTCCATTTAGACGTCCGTATGCGTTTTGCGGATCCGATCCATGTATCCGTGGATCCGTAAAAATCATACGGACGTCTGAACGGAGCCTGACAGGGGGGTGATCAATGACAGGGCGGTGATCAATGACAGGGGGGTGATCAGGGAGTTTATATGGGGTGATCATGGGTGATCAGGGGTTTATAAGGGGTTAATAAGTGACGGGGGGGTGTAGTGTAGTGTAGTGTAGTGTGCGACTGTACTGACCTACCTGAGTCCTCTGGTGGTCGATCCTAACAAAAGGGACCACCAGAGGACCAGGTAGGAGGTATATTAGACGCTGTTATGAAAACAGCGTCTAATATACCTGTTAGGGGTTAAAAAATTCGGATCTCCAGCCTGCCAGCGAACGATCGCCGCTGGCATGCTGGAGATCCACTCGCTTACCTTCCGTTCCTGTGAGCGCGCGCGCCTGTGTGCTCGCGTTCACAGGAAATCTCGCGTCTCGCGAGATGACGCATACATGCGTGACTGTGCGCCAGCCTGCCACCTCCGGAACGCGAATCTGCGTTAGGCGGTCCGGAGGTGGTTAAGGCCTTCAAGAATACGGAAACGGATCCGCAAAAAACTGATGACATATGGAAACCATTTTGTATGTCATCCGCAATTTGTGGATCCATTGACTTGAATGGGGCTGCAGATCGATCTGTGCGGACAATAGTAGTACAAGCTTCAGATTTTTGCGGACTAGAATTGCGGAAACACGGATGCGGACAACATGCTGAACGTTGTCCGCACATTTATTTCACCCATAGAAATGAATGGATCTGCATCTATTCCACAAAATCCGGATCAGATGTGGTTAAAATTATATGGTTGTGTGAATGTACCCTTACAGCACAGCTGAGAGCAGACTCTGGAGGGGGTAGGGGCTGAAGCATGACTCCTTAGAGGGATTCCTAAAGGGGATGGGAGTCCCATAACCTCTATTGACTGTGCCATCCAGCAATATAAAGTGTGTGTGTTTATGTAGCTAAGAGATATCTCCTCATGTACAAAAAAATCATATTTATGGTTTAAAGTAAAAGTATAGATTATACTAAAGTACTTTAAAACTATCCTCAAAGAGTTAAAACATTTTGCAAAAGACAAGCAAAATGAATTCATATCAAAGGAAATGTAATAAAACCAGTCCATGTAATGGCTAAATATTGACAAGTAATTGAAATGAGACGAGATCAGGCTAAATTAAGTCCAGCTTCTCGCTGCTGAAATTAAATGGGTTGTCAAAGGAGAATTCAAGGTGGAGAAAAAGATGCTGGTACAACATTTCAAAGCAATTTTCTTCTGTGTCTGTTTTCCCTATGGAGTTTCATGTGATTCATATGCAACCTACTGTGTAATTTGCATGAAAGACATTCAGAAGTGTGCGACTTTCTATTTCTTCTTTTCCTCTAAATCCATGGCCTTGCTGTCTGCCGCATTACCATCTGTTCCTTGCACAGGGGGACACTTGCTCTGTCAGTGCTGAACTGGCTGCTCACTGTCCTGATTGTAATAATAATCCTGCTGCTCTGTAATTTGCTACACCTCTGTCCTGGAAAGATCTGCTCTTTTATTTATCATGTTACAGAAAATCGCCAATTTACTTTTACTTACGGTACATATCAATTTGCTCATAGTGACGTTTGTAGTCCTGTTATGTACTAGTTGCCTTTGTTCTGCTAGGTGAAATCTGGCTGCTTGCCAAATAAATAGTTATGGTCGTCATAGGCACCCGGAGGACACCTTCACTCATTTACAATGTACATTGTCAAAATAAAAAGATGAAAGATGAAAGAGCATGTCTGGTGGTATTGTGGTGTAGTCAAGTAATAAGCACCATATTTGGTCTAAGTAGGACCTTTTGGTCCATTTTTATTTCATAGCCTGTGCCCATTGACACTGACACTCTGATTGGCCAGTATGACCTTGATGCCAAAACCCATGACACATAAATGCTTGAATTGCAATAAAATATAAAGGCGTAGTGAGATTTTAGATTGAAATGTTGGGGTGAATTTTTTTCAAAGCTTACTCTTACTAACACCATATTCCAGCTCTCAACGTTCAGAGGCCTGCCTTTCGATAAACCCTGCAACCTTTTTGGCTTCTAAAGGCAACCATTTCACTTTTTTCTGCATCAGTTTTGTTAATGTAACGCTCTAGGACAGGGGTCAGCAACCACCTGAAACTCCAGCTGTTGTGAAAAGGGATGAGCGAATCAATTTAAACTAAACAAGTTTGACCCAAATTTTGTAAAAATGCAAGCTGTGTTCCAACCCAAATTTTTGATGATTTGGTTTGATTTGGGGCATGAGTGACAGAATGAGGTGGTGTGGGGAAAATGAAAGTTGTAAGAAAATAAAAAAGGAATGAGAGACTAAAGAGAAAAAAAAGTAGGAGATCTCAGGATGTCAAACACACATGTTCAGGCCAATTGGAGCGCTTTCAATTTGGGTGGAATCAATTTGGACCTGAATTAAAGTGGTCAACCAATTTGGCCTAATCGAACCCAAATTTCAAGGTTGTGAAACTACATTTATTTGTTATAGGAACTCCCATAGACATGAATGGACCATGCAAGGAATTGTAATGTCTCAATAGCTGCAGTGTCGGAGGTTGCTGAACCTTGATCAGGTTCTTTTCTTTTTTGAAAGCTGTGCTAATTGTCACAGTGTTAGCAACTTGTTAGTACATCTGTTGCACATTACAAGGTGACACATGTTGCAATGCAGTGGATTCCTAGCCACACACTTTTTTATGTAAGACTTGAAAACTGCAGGAAGTTAGGTGGCACAATGACACCTATATATTAAATCATGCTAGTTCTATGGTTCTGTTGTAGACGGGTTACTATAAGTATGCTGGTATGTTCTTTTTGAATAATTATCTGCAACACTAGGGATACCCTTGAATTGACCTCTATAAGAACTAAACCCGAGTGATGCAATCCAGCCTTGGCCGGACAAGCAAAACATTATCTGTAAGTCTGCTACCGAATGAAAGCATCCTTTGGAGGTTTACTGTGGTAAAAGGTGGCAAAACCAAAAAGTCACATTGAGAACATATTCCTATAAGACACTCAATATGAGCCTCAGAGGAATGAATATATACAGTTATTTTTGGTCCAGCCAAAGAAGCTGTAAGATTTAGCAAATCAAAGTGCAGGTCATGTGATGCAGCAAGGGACTAACAGATACTGAGCAGATAACTCAGAAATAAATGCTTCACTAATAATTTTAACCTTGCTATTTACATCTCTTACACTAAAGTGCCACATGATAACTTTTTTTAGAAGTCCCCCTTTAACAAACAGTATATGAATTATAACAACAGTGATGTCCGGGTTCAAGAATATTGTAGCACAGTGATTTTCTTCTACGTGAAGTTAGAGTAATGTCAACACTGATGTCATCCTGCACAAGATTACATCACAGAACTAGAAATGGGGGATATTTATCAAACTGGTGTAAAGTAGAACTGGCATAGTTGCCAATAGCAACCAATCAGATTCCACCTTTCATTTTCCAAAGGAACTGTGAAAAATGAAAGGTGGAATCTGATTGCTTGCTATGGAAACTAAGCCAGTTCTACTTTACGCCAGTTTGATTTATCTCCCCCAATATGTGTTAAATGTACACAGTGATAGTACAGGTATAATGCACACAATGATGTCTTAGTGCTCAAATAATTTAAAACTGTGGTGCTTCAGTAGAAGCACTCATGAATGGAATAACAGGTAATCATGAGGCTCTACAGCAAAATTTGGAATTAGGCTTAATTTACTTACTACTTTCCTCATCCTCGATTCATCCAGCTGTCCTTTCTAAAGAGTTTAAGAAAATAAATGTTGGCAGTATGTGCCGATTGTGGCAGGACTAATCAACCTTCTCATGTGCATGGGGGTGTCCTGCCTCTCCAAAGATTGGAGATGTTGTGGAAATAAGGGTCCAACATGCCCAATCCTTAGTTCTCACGGAAGTTAAGTCACCGTCACCTTATTGAGAATACATGCATACTCAACCAGGCCGAATGTGCATGTGTATGGAGATTAAAAGGAAAATGCTGTTGGTAGAATGGTTATTCAGCCAACAGCTAAGTTATATTCCCACCTTTAGACTACATGTTTTGAGGTTATCTGTGTCATACTGACTAAGGTAATTGAGATTATAACTTTAAAAGCTGCTTCATGTGTCTGTTGAGGTCGCATAGAACATTTTTAATACACCAGTGAGGTCCGTATGTCCACGTAGGACACAGACAAGGATACCATCAAAGACTATCTACAATGGTCTCTAGGTCCATGCTCTTTGAGACATGGACCAGAATAGGACATGTCCTGAGTATCTTGACAAGGACACTTGGTCCAGTGAAAAAAAATTATGTAGTCAATAGCTCCATTTACATCTGTTGGTGCCGTGCACATGGAAAATACACAAATGGAAAATACATTTGTGTAAATAAGCTCTAGATCATTGCTAGCGCAAAGGTAACCATGGATCACACAAACTTCTATTGGTCACAGAACAGTCACAGTAGGTAGTTGTACATGCCAATGGACAAAAGCTAACCATGCTAACCTGTTACACATTGAAAGAAACATTTCTGTAAAGTGTTTTTCTGGTGGTACTATGCTGAAAGTTGCAATGTATACAGTATGTTTGTTCTCCACACAGGCGATGATCTAGACCACCTGAAACAGCACTACTTACGTAGTTCATTCGTGTTATCTGTCCCACTGGAATAAAAGAATCTGAGGGGGTGAACTGATGTGAATGCTGGATGGAACAAGTATATGTGAGGAAATGGTATGCTGAGCACCATAATATTAACAAGCTTTCTGGATTGCAGTAATACTTTGCACTGTTGGATTTTAGGTTTTACACATCTATCAGAAACAAGAATTAGTCTACCTCTTTCAAGGGGAATTCCAGGATTTTAATATTGATGGCCTATCCTCAGGATAAGCAATCAATATCTGATCAACAGGTTTCAAACCCCCCCACCTCCCACAGATCAGCTGATAAGGTCTAAAACTGTTCTGAAAATGGATGGAGCAGTGTAGTTCTGGTGTCGACATCTGGCTCCAGAGCTACTGCAGAACAGCTGATCGGGGTGGGGGGTGAGAGCTGTTGGAACCCCACTGATCAGATATTGAGGGGTGATACATCAGTACTAAAATCCTTGAATATCACTTTTAAGATATGGATCTTATAGACACCTAATTGATATATTCAACATTTAATAAGTTGTGTTTTTAGATTTATCTCTACGTAGTTGCCTTTACAACATTTTAATCTTCATTTTTTATGCACAAGGTGATTAAACAAGAATGGTGTTAAAACATACTGTACGTAGCACAAAATTATTACCATAAAATGACACACTGCCTATCATCCAATTTTTATCTATACACTACTAATGTTCGCTGTAAGCTCCACTGGTGACATGGCAGATGTCTAGGCTGTACGCCACTTCTGTCAAGACGCATGCCAGTAAATCCTTAGATATGGACTCCACTTTTTCAGTGATGCATCGGTGGCTGGGGGGGTGGGACAGAAACACTGAGTTCTTGATGGAGCCCCACAGAAAGAAGTTGCAGGGTGTTAGATCTGGTGAGGCCAGTAAATTGTTTATTCCAACTCCAACGTTCCAGTAGAGTTTCAGTCAGGTATTGATGAAACAACCGGAAATGAGGAGCACCATCTTGCATTTGTCAGATTGCCCATAGCAACCAATTACAGCACAGCTTTCATTTTTCAAGAGCAGAATTTGCTTACTTTAACGACAGGCTTTTACTTTCGCACCATCCTTTTTGAATCACCCTGTAACATCTTAAAATATTAGGCTATATCATGATAAATTGGCAGAAAACTGTAATGGTAATGACTAGTGATGAGCGGCAGGTGCCATATTCGATTTCGACGAAATTCGCGAATATTCGATAGAATATTCGTTTTATATTAGTCGAAATCGAATATTCGTCATTATTCTTGTTATCGCGATTAATATGCGATTTAAATAATCGAATTTCGATTTTAACTTAAAGGCTACTCTCCTATTGAAATTGCAATTCGATTTTTTCAAGTTATAAAATTCGAATTTCGATTTTAACTTAGCACTGCTATATGCCATATTAGGCTAACTAATATGGCATATAGCAGTGCTAAGTTAAAATCGAAATTCGATTATTATAACTTGAAAAAATCGAATTGCGATTTCAACGTAATTCTCAAATCCGACAGTACATTCTAGTATATGGAGTCGTTCCCATGGTGATGGGGACGCTCCATAACTAAGCATGGAATATGGCTTCAATGGCTTGGTAGAATTAGCGAATTGACGAATATATTCGTTATATTCCACAAAACGAATATAACGAATGTATTCGTCATATTCCACAAAACGAAGATAACGAATGTATTCGTCATATATCACAAAACGAAGATAACGAAGTATTCTGCATCTTCATTTTAGCTACATATTCATCAATTTCGCTAATTCTAGCAATGATATAGGAAAGTTGACTATAGAGACAGCTAAGTATAATTCGCTATGCGATTATATTACTGCTTTTTTTTATAAATAGTATAATTATAATAATTATCAGGTATTATAATTATTCTATTTATTTAAAAAAAAAGCAGTAATATAATCGCATAGCGAATTAAACTTAGCTGTCCAGTCAGTGCCCGTTGCCGCTTCTGCCGACTTCCCTGCTCATGGAGCGTCCCCATCACCATGGGAACATCTCCATATACTAGAATGTACTGTCGGATTTGAGAATTACGTTGAAATCGCAATTCGATTTTTTCAAGTTATAATAATCGAATTTCGATTTTTAACTTAGCACTGCTATATGCCATATTAGTTAGCCTAATATGGCATATAGCAGTGCTAAGTTAAAATCGAAATTCGAATTTTATAACTTGACATAATCGAATTGCGATTCCAACTTGGACCTGGTTTACTATATGGTTGGCTTCAATGGCTTGGTAGAATTAGCGAATTGACGAATATATTCGTTATATTCCACAAAACGAATATAACGAATGTATTCGTCATATTCCACAAAACGAAGATAACGAAGTATTCTGCATCTTCGTTTTAGCTACCTATTCATCAACTTTGCTAATTCTAGCAATGATATAGGAAAGTTGACTATCGAGACAACTAAGTTTAATTCGCTATGCGATTATATTACTGCTTTTTTTTTAAATAAATAGAATAATTATAATACCTGATAATTATTATAATTATACTATTTATAAAAAAAAGCAGTCATATAATCGCATAGCGAATTAAACTTAGCTGTCTCTGTAGTCAACTTTCCTATATCATTGCTAGAATTAGCGAAATTGATGAATAGGTAGCTAAAATGAAGATGCAGAATACTTCGTTATCTTCGTTTTGTGATATATGACGAATACATTCGTTATCTTCGTTTTGTGGAATATGACGAATACATTCGTTATATTCGTTTTGTGGAATATAACGAATATATTCGTCAATTCGCTAATTCTACCAAGCCATTGAAGCCATATTCCATGCTTAGTTATGGAGCGTCCCCATCACCATGGGAACGACTCCATATACTAGAATGTACTGTCGGATTTGAGAATTACGTTGAAATCGCAATTCGATTTTTTCAAGTTATAATAATCGAATTTCGATTTTAACTTAGCACTGCTATATGCCATATTAGTTAGCCTAATATGGCATATAGCAGTGCTAAGTTAAAATCGAAATTCGAATTTTATAACTTGAAAAAATCGAATTGCGATTTCAACGTAATTCTCAAATCCGACAGTACATTCTAGTATATGGAGATGTTCCCATGGTGATGGGGACGCTCCATGAGCATGGAAGTCAGCAGAAGCGGCAACGGGCACTGACTGGAGCAGCCAGGAAGCCAGGAATCCAAAGGACAGGTAAGAACAACTTTAGGGAAGTGGGAAAGAAAAAAATATAACAATAAAAAAAAAAAAAAAAAAAAAAAAAAAAAAAACGAATATTCGAAATATCGAATTTATATCACTATATTCGAAATATTCGCGAATTAGCGAAGTGCCGATATTCGCGAAAAAAATTTGATATTCGAATATTCGCGCTCAACACTTAGTAATGACAGAAAATGTGAAGAAATAGTCTTTGCGCTACTTTTCTACCTCACTACTTTACTAAAGAACTGTCACAGCAGAGTGGATTTGAGGATGTTGAATCTCTACATTAAAAGCGTAGTTCAGACTTTTGCTGGCTATAAATGATATGACTATTAGAAATCTCCAAGGAGTTCCATGACCATCTAAAAGAATGATCTCACAAGGCTGCAGACTGAATACGCTTAGAGTTTGCAGTAAGGGGGAGCTGCAGACCATCTCTAATAATACAATCATGCACCACAGCTCCAACAGGACCGTTAATCAAGTGTGAATCCGTTCCATTCATCTGAATGGCGTTGTTTTGGCAGCAAGCAAATGGATTTCTGCAAGCCCTATTCAAGTGAAGGGAACTGAATTTCAGTCGCAAGAAGTTCTGCTACAAAATCTGCCTCATGTGATGGCACCCTAAGGGCCCATTCACATGGCGGGTTTTGCTATGAAATTTTAGTGCAGACAGCCAGGCCGAAAATTTGCTGAAAACCAGCTGACAGACACTCCCTAGCAACTTCCTCTCTGTCTCCCATTAATTTCAATAGGAGTAGGTGCTGAGGATAGCAGAGTGGTGGCTTAAAGCTTCGGTTGTGCTGAGAACTAACGTGTCCCTTCTCGTCCGTGGCTATAAGCCACCCATCTGCAATAGTCAACGCTGCCTCCCATTGAAATTAATAGGAGGCAGAGAGAAGACGCTGAGAGAATCCTGCTGTGTGAACGGGCCCTAAAGGCCCTTTTACACTGCCTGAGCATCAGGCAGATAATAGCTAACAAGCATTCGTAGGAACGCTCATAGCAATAATCAGCCGGTGTTAAGGAGCGGTCGATTGAAATGAACAAATGAAATGCTTCTTCATCGGGTAATATGATCATTTGTGCGGTCACCTAAATTATTGTTTGCTAGAAGTAGATCGTGCTTTCTGAACACACTCTGCTGCCAGCATGCAATGATTCTGTATGGGGACAAGTGATGACATTAGTGATCACTCCTCCCCATACTGTGGAGGAAATCTCTACATGTAAATGCAGAAATCTCCTTCACAGACAAGCATGCAATTGTTGGGAAGGACTAATTCCTTCCCAACAATCGTCTTCTCAACGGTAAACGGTTCCTAAGACTACATGCACACTGGTGCAGATTTGAATTTGGATTTCTCTGCATTTCTGCACCAAATCCACCCCAAAAGTTCAATTTTCCCCAGATTTTCGCCACACTAAAAATCTGCAGGAACAATCGACATGCTGTGGATTTCAAAATCTGCACAGCAGGTCAATTTCCGCAAAGAAAATATATGCAAAGTGTACATGAGATTTGTCAAATCTCAATCACTTTGCTGGTACTGTATTACGCTACGGTTTTCCCACATGCAAATTTGTGCAGAAAAAAAAATGTGTGTAATCCACAAGTTTCATGTCAATCATTAATAAAATTAAATACAATTTATTTTTATTTTTTATGCTACATGATTTTTAATGCTGGAGGATAGGGAATAATGATTAGATCAGTAGGGTTCCTACACTTGGACTCCCACCAATCATATAAACGGGGTGCTGTACCTCTTGGAAATTAACGGAGTGGCCGGTAAGGCATGTACAGTCGCTCCATTCATTTCTATGGGTTTTCCAGAAAGAGCAGAATATCAGTGCTATGCTAACAGCGGAAAAATATGGGTGGACAGCACTCCTTGGTAATGATGTATTGGGTGCTCGTCTCCAGGAGGGGTGGTAAAAAGCCCCTAGTAGAACAACTTGTAGATATCCAGAAAAATAAAAAACGGAGACAGCACGTCCAAAAAGGTGCAAAAAGTGGAATTTATTCCGGATGCAACGTTTCGGCCTTGTGTTAGCCTTTTTCAAGCAAGAAAAAGGCTAACACGCAGCCGAAACGTTGCATCCGGAATAAATTCCACTTTTTGCACCTTTTTGGACGTGCTGTCTACGTTTTTTATTTTTCTGGATATCTACATGCTATGCTGACGGTCAGGAGAGGCGCAGTCTTATGGGCATACATTGCAGGTTGCAATATGAAGATGCCAGCACCTACAATCTCATTTGTTTGGTGCCAATGGGCAGTGTCAGACTGCAGTTCTTGGAGCCCACCAGAGGATATTATTCTTGGGCCCAGCCCTTATATTATCAATAAAGTCTCTTTAAAAAGTTCTACAGCAAAGGAATAGACCCTAGAGGCAAGTGGTTAGCTCCAAAGCCAGATCTAAATGTTTTGTTTTCCCTTGGATCTTTGGGGATCATTATCATGTGAGAGCTGAGCTCCCCACTCTCTGCTGCGCAGGAGACCCGTGAAGTGTTTAGACTAGACTGCCGTAAAAAGGCACCATATGGGTGGTCATTAAGGGGTTACATTATCACTGTATTTTCATTAATGATGGTAAAATTATTGTTCCATAAATGTTTTACAGAGCAGATATGTTAGGGAAGTTAGGGAGCGTCTTCGCCCACAGACTAGCACGCATACCCTTTTTGTCTAATGCTATGCTAATTGACAGTTCTATAAAGAACAAGACTTCATTCACTTCTTGGTGTCTGTCTTTACTCTGTTGTTTACCTCAATTCCTAATCTTTTATGAACAGGATCATGCCGCTTTATTAATATCTGATAGAACGCATTCAAATGATAAGTGAATAGGGCATAATATATATTTCAAAGGCTGGCATTCCATTTTCTGAAATTCCCCAGCTCTCACTATGCAAATGTTACTTAATGGCCTTTCCACATGTTTGTTTTTCGCAGTTTGTTTTATTTTACCAGATAAAGAACTCTGGCTAATTTGATTTTCAAATTTGTGACGGTAATGCTATTAATTGGAATGGAGTTAATGACCTCATTTACATCTGAGAATTTACTAAGAACAAATTTTCGACATATCTGACTAGTGCACTCGCATTAATTCAGCTCCCCCGTCTCCCAGGTTGATATGGAGTTGTTATGTAATTCTGGATATTGCTATATATAGAGCAGTAAATGTAAGGTACATGCATTCCATCTCTTTCATATGTAAATTAGTTACACTTTATGTTTTATGTATATTAGTGTAATGACTTTAAATATTCTGCATACTAAGTACAGAAAAAAAAAATAATCTGACCCCACAACACTGACAATCTGGCATTTATTTCTGATAAAACAGAATCTCACAAGTCTAGAATCAAATGTTGAAAGGGTAAAAACTAGAGTTCAGCCGTACCAAACTTTGCGTGTTCAGGTACCCAGACCCGAACATTTTCATTAAAGTTCGAGTTTGGGTTCGGTGTTCAGGTGATCTTATTATTTTCCGTTATAACATGGTTATAACAGAAAATAATAGCATTCTTTAAACAGAATGGTAAATAAAATGTCTGCACATATACAAAAAAAAAAAAGAAATGAAATGAGTCGCACATTCAGCTGCTATGCTTTGATCTAATCCCTGCTGTTTGACTGCTGGGTCACGCCGCCTGCCGGATCGGCGCCACAGTGTCGGTGGTCGCCGCGCCGTGCTGCGCCAATTTTTAAGTAGGACCCACTCATAGAGGCAACCTTGGCGTGGTGACTGGGCTTATGCCTTTTGATCAAAATGTACACTAATGCCTTATTTAGCATGTAGCATAGGAGGCGGTACATGTAGGAGCACTGTGTTCTGCCAAAATAGCAGGGATTAGATCATAGCATAGCAGCTGGATGTGCGATTTATTTCTTTTCTCTGTTTTTTTTTTTTTTTGTATGTAAATAACATTTCTATTGAGGGGTTACAAAAACAAAAAACTCACCTCATCCACTTAATCGTGCAGCCGGTATCTTCTTTTCTTCAGGACACGCAAAAGGACCTGCGGTGACGTCACCGCGCTCACCAACTGGATGAAGTGAGTTATTTATTTATTTTTAAGCCCTCAATAGACATTTTATTTAGCATTCTGTTGTAACGGAAAATATTAAAGTGAAAATCGGGTCCCCCTTGACTTAAATGGGGTCCAGGTTCGGGGTGAAGTTCGGATCAAGTTCGGGTCCCGAACCCGAACTTTGAGCTGAAGTTTGGCCGAACCCAGCGAACCCGAACTTCCACGGGGTTACTCAACCTTAGTAAAGAAAAACATAATAAAATAATGTGTCTGAATAAAATTTGAACAAATGAAAATGCAGTGTATTTCTTGCTCTACCTAAATTTTTTACACTGCATTTTTCTCTGCCAACGCTAGATCCAGTTAGTTCTAGCAGGCTGTTCTCTGCTGAAACAGCCTCCAGCAATTACCAGCAGGTTATCCAAGTTATTTAAAGGGAATCTGTCTCCCTGGTTTGGGACTATTATCTACTTTAATATATGGGTAGTACTCCAGGTAAGGAGTCCATATCACTATTATTTTCCTACTGTCCCCGTTCTTCCACTGTCAGCACTCACAGCTGTGTTGTCAGGACTGTTGAGCATGCTTGCAGGAGTCCTCTTTAATTTGATCGCACACCACCGCAACAGCAGTCTGGACTGTATATAGCAGATCAGATTTGGGAGTTGACAGCGGTGGAACAGAGGGCAGTACAAAGAAAAAGATGGTGATCTTGACTCCTTATCTGGAGTACTACTCATGTATTACTGCAGAAAATAGTCCAAAATCATGATGACAGATACCATTTAGTGTGATAATAAAAAAAAAGTGTCCATCAGCTAATCCCCTGCCATTTCCAGTGCCACTGATTTGGGGTTTTGCACCTGTCTTTTTGCTTGATACTCCATTTTAGCATTGCTGTTAGTCACTGATCTCAGTACTATACTACACTGAAAATGGAAGATGTTTTACTGATGAGTATGCTTTCTTTTATTATTCCACTACATTCAGTAGCTTTAGGCACTTTTTAAAAATAACTTGGATAATCCCTTTATATTAAATTATCTATTGAATTATGTATTATATCCACCTATTGGACCCATTGGATGCTAGATTAATGAACTGACCTCACTACTGTCTCATGTTTTATTCTTTTATACTATGACTTGAACTGCATTTTGGGATATAATTGTGGCACCACTACAAGTAGGCTATATAAGGCCAGTGATACATGGAGACTTTATAGTTGCACTATAAATGTATTTGTAGACACAGCTGCAGTCTACACAATACAGTTGCTTGCCTGAAATCTAGTAGACTGCAACTGTACGGGTGCTGCCACAATTCAGGTTTTCCTTTCAGTTTTAGAACCTAAAATCAGGAGTGGATCATAAAAGGAGAGAACACATAAAGGACATATATGACTTCTCTATTTTTCTTTAATCCACTCCTGGTTTTGCCTTTAATAACTGTATCAAAAACCCTGAACATTTGCCAACACCATCACTCAGTTTAAATCAATCAGTATTGTTCCAGAAAGTCACAGGGTGCTGCCACACATTCAGGATTTTTTAAATGCAGTTTTTAAGGTGAAAACCAGAAATGGTTTATAAAAGAGTAGTATCTGCCCTGAATAATTTTTCTCCTTTGCAACACATACTCAGTATACATACAGTACAAAAAGCTTTTATAACATCCCATTTTAAAAACACAGACATTAATTTAGAGTTGGTCCCCCCTTTGCATTTATAACAGCTTCTACACTTCTGGGAAGACATTCAACAAGATTTTGGAGTGTCATACAATTGTACTCTTGATATGCTGAAACATAAAGATATCACTGGAACTAAACAGGCTGGGCGAACCCCCGAAAGGTAACCCCATATCATTATCCCTTCTCCCCAAACTTTACCGTTGACTCAATGCAGTCAGTCATCGGACTGCCAGACAGGGAGGCAGAATTTGTCACTCCACAAAACATGTTTACACTGCTCCAGAGTGCCACGAAGCTCTACGTGCACAGTTTTTGTGCTAATGATAATGCCAAAGGAGGTTTGGAACTCGGCCACACGGTCAGGTTTCTTCAAGCAGTTTTGGAAGCCAAAACCAGGAGTGCATTCAAAAAAGAGGAGAAGTTGTATCTGTCTTTAATACTTTTTCTTCTTTTATGATCTACTTCTGATTTTGGCTTCCAAAAATGCATGCAGCAGCCTGACCGTGTGGCTATACCCTTATTGAGTCAGCAGAGCATTGGTGACTTTTATACAACCCTGCTCTGTAACCTTACGTGGTTTGCCAATTCATGCCTAAGTTGATGTGGTTTTTAAACACTTCTGCTTTGCAAAAATGTCAATTATAGTAGATTGTGGAATATCACATGACTGCTATAATGAATCAGGATCATGATGATATATTTTGGTTCTATAGATTTTAGCTTTACAACTGCTTAATTTGGAATTCATGCATAGATGTAATCACTATGATACAGGAATTACTAAAACATCCAAGAGTCACTAAAGACTTACAATTAATGGTGTTTTCTTTCCTGATTATTTTTTTTTTCTGCTAATCCCTTGTGAGATAAGTATATTTGTATTGTGAAATAGCTCCCAGCTGTTAGCTGAAAAGGAAAAAACATTCAGACACTTTGAGTTCATATTACACATTTTGTACTTGAATGTCTAAATTTCTTGAAATATATATATATATATATATATATATATATATAGGTAAGGCTGGTTCCAGCCTGCATTTGTGGGAGGGGCGTCTGGCCATATATACCGCTCGCTCCCGTCCAGCCGGGCGCCCGAGCTTCACGCATCACTGCGGCTTCACGCTCCCTCCTTGTGTGTCGTCACTTCCGGGTATCGCGGTCACGTGCCTCCGTCGCCAGCTTCGCCGCCAGCCTCCCAGGTAATCGGGGTATAGCGTCCCCGCTCCAGCCAGTTTCACGTCGGCCTGGTCCCTGGCTTTGGGGGTTGCCCGGTGGGGATGCCGCTCTCCCCCAGCATGTTCCGCCCACGCAGGCACAGGCGGTTGGGTCGGGGGAGCGGTGTCCTAGCTCAGCACGCTTCCGTATTATGCCGCTCTGCATAAGGGTCATAAAGGAGTTAAAGGGCCAGTGGCAGTATCAGGGCGATGCTATGTTTGTAGCACACAGGGCGATGCTATGTTTGATACAGCGCTGCCAGCACTGAAAGTATTCATAAATTCTGGCGTTTTGGTGCATTGGTACTTCCGTGTCCAGGGGGCATAGCTTCATTCATGCCTCCTAAACCCCTCCAGCAGGTTACCAGCGGGTTTATTATACCATACGTGGGCCCATTTTTAGAGCAGCAATGCTGGCTGGTTTAAAAAAAAAAAAAAAAAAGAGGAAAAAAAAAAAGGGGGTGTTGTGTTAAAAACCAATAATGATAAATTCACGCTTATATTTTAGTGTTAAAATCCTTCAGCATCATAGTGCCAGAATTTGCGGTCTAGTCGAGGGGGATTTTTCACGTTACTGTTTTAAGTCAGCGTTTTCTGTTGCATTTTGCTTCTGGCTCCCGGTAGCCCCTTTTGCGGGGTCCTTGGATCGTCCAGGGTGTCAATATCCCTGGATCGTCCAGGTTGTCAGTGTCCCTGGATCGCCCAGGTTGTCAATGTCCCGGGATCGCCCAGGTTGTCAATGTCCCTGGATCGCCCAGGTTGTCAATGTCCCTGGATCGCCCAGGTCGTCAATGTCCCTGGATCGCCCAGGTTGTCAATGTCCCTGGATCGCCCAGGTTGTCAATGTCCCTGGATCACCCAGGTTGTCAATGTTCCTGGATCGCCCAGGTTGTCAATGTCCCTGGATCGCCCAGGTTGTCAATGTCCCTGGATCGCCCAGGTTGTCAATGTCCCTGGATCGCCCAGGTTGTCAATGTCCCTGGATCGCCCAGGTTGTCAATGTCCCTGGATCGCCCAGGTTGTCAATGTCCCTGGATCGCCCAGGTTGTCAATGTCCCTGGATCGCCCAGGTTGTCAATGTCCCTGGATCGCCCAGGTTGTCAATGTCCCTGGATCGCCCAGGTTGTCTATGTCCCTGGATCGCCCAGGTTGTCTATGTCCCTGGATCGCCCAGGTTGTCTATGTCCCTGGATCGCCCAGGTTGTCTATGTCCCTGGATCGCCCAGGTTGTCTATGTCCCTGGATCGCCCAGGTTGTCTATGTCCCTGGTTCGCCCAGGTTGTCTGTGTCTCCAGGTTTTCAGGGGGTTTGTATACGTTCTTTAAATCTGTTGTTGTATTGTTCTTCCCTTTAGTTCGGACTATAGTTGTACGTGTTCTACGTTTTCGGCCAGGCAATTCTGGGGCGCTCTCTGGTAAGTCAGTTCATAGATGGTACCAAGACAGGGTTAAAACTTCGGTTCTACTCAGGGTCATTTTCCTTTCATTAGCTCCATCTTTAGCATTTGGGGTTTTGGAGCCGTGCTTCCAATTCCATTCGTGTCCTACCAGGTAGGTGGTTCGCCTGATGGGCATTTTACTCACTTTTATTGTTTCTCACAATTCTTCCGTCCGGCCTCTTCGCATTCGTCTGTATCGTTGCTTTTTCTAGGTGTACTTTACTCATCTTTTTCTTAGGTCAGATATGTCTCACGTCTCCTCCGATATGGACGATAACGTCTCCATGCCTGGAACTCCCGTCTCAGGGCGCGACAGTGGTGCATCTTTAAGAAGCTGGACGGTGCCAAGATTGGTCGCCGAACTTAACCGCAGGGGGATACGGCATCCGGCGTCTGCCCGCAAGGCTGAATTGTATCGCCTGCTGATGACGGCCCCGGCCCCGATGGCGGACCATTCCAACCTGGATACTATACAACTGGCCCTAGCTCAGATTCAGTCGTCCATCACTGGTCTGGCTGGCTCAGTTTCGGACATTCAGGCTAGGGTAGCAGTTTTGGAATCCAGGCCCGCGGTTCCACCGCAATTTCCAGGGTCGGCAGCCACCCCTGCCATTCCGCTGGACGTGGCAGGTAGGCCTTCTGTCACACCTCAGATCGCCCCTTCCCACTTCGTTCCGGAGCATATTAAAAAGGATATCCTGGCGGGCAAGGACGTGAACCTTGCATCCATCCTTATTGCCTCCCAGGATATTTCAGAGAATCGGGTCGTTAACTGCGGAGAGGTTTCCGTGGTGTTGAGGGCTAAGGATGCTCGGCTTAATAGAAAACTATCTATTTCAGAGTTTGTCCTGGCTTTCAGCCTCTACAGGGACGTGGTGTGTTCTGCCCAGCCAGATCGCAGGGAAGAGCTGGACACGTACTTGTACCGGATTGCGGACTTGGGGCACAAATACGGTGGCACGGCGTTTTACGATTATCATCGTTCTTTTTCGGCTAAAGCCGCGGCCGCTCTGAGCCAGTTCCAGTTCGTGTCTAGCTGGGCGGATCTGGATATGGAATTGTTCTGTCGGCATTTTGCGGGTCTCAAGGCCCCCCTCTGTGCTACCTGCCAGTCCATTTTTCACTCCACCGACTGGTGTCCCAATCCGGTGCAAGCCTCACAGTCTGCTCCCTCGGCAGGTCCTTCTGGGTCCTCCAGGGCTTCCCCGTCGTTAGACAAACTGGGCAGACCCATTGTGTTCCTCGGGGGCAACCAGGTTTGCAATAATTTTAATGCCAAGGGATGTGCCTTCAATTCCTGCCGGGCGCTCCATATTTGTTCCCTTTGTTTTCGGGCCCATCCCCGTTCCTCCTGTCCCAGGAGGGCAGCCAAGGATTCCTGACTAGCTGACATTAACTTAGGGTTACTGGCTGCTCTTCTGCGGGATCATCCTGATCGGCTTTTTGTTTCCTTCTTGTTGGATGGGTTTAGAGAGGGTTTTCATACTGGCCTCATTACTCTCCCGCAGGGCTGTTGGACGGGCCCTAACCTGTTATCCGCGGCCAGCGATCCTGAGGCAGTCACCTCTCTCATCCAACTAGAGGTCGACAAAGGGTTTGTCATCGGTCCGTTCTCAGACATTCCTTTCCAGTCTTGGCGCATCAGTCCCATTGGTCTTGTTACGAAACTTTCATCCAATAAAAAGCGTCTCATTTACGACCTCTCTGCGCCTCATATGTCGGCCATCCCGAGTCTCAATTCACTCATCCCATCCGAGGAATATTCAATGCAATATTCCTCGGTCGACGAGGCCATTCAGTACATTTTGCTTGCAGGGGCCGGGGCTTGGTTGGCTAAAGTAGATATAGCCGATGCTTTCAAGCAGCTTCCTATCCACCCACAGCTTTGGAAGTATTATGGCTTCAAGTGGGCGGGTAATTACTACTTCGCCAACCGTCTCACTTTCGGGTCTAAAAGTAGCCCGTGGCTTTTCGACCAACTAGCCAAAGCACTACACTGGATCCTCATCCATCATGGCGGGTTATCCATGGTAGTTCACTACCTGGATGACTTCCTCATGGTAGAAAGTCCTAGTCAGGTCCCATCCATTCCTCACACTCTTTTGGATATTTTTGCCCGTCTTCAGGTCCCTGTCGCTGCCGCCAAGACGGACGGTCCGGCCACCAGGGTCACCTTCTTGGGCATAATTCTGGATACAGTTAAGATGGAGGCCAGCCTCCCCAGTGAGAAATTGCACCGGATCCGATCAGCCATCTCGCAAGCGGTCCGGTCCCACTCTTTGACCAAGGTCGAGTTGCAATCCTTGCTGGGGATGCTTAATTTCGCCACCAGAATCATGCCTCAAGGCAGGACCTTTCTCGCCAGATTATTATGTCTGTTGCCCTCCGCTCCAGAGCAGGATTCTGTTGTCCATCTCGATGGTCATGCCATCGCGGACCTGTGCATGTGGGACAGTTTCCTGTCCAATTGGAATGGCATTTCGCTGTTCGTGCCACAGTGGGGTTCAGCTTCTCCTCTCGTCTTCTCGGATGCCGCGGGGTCATTCGGGTTCGCTGCCATTTTCAGGTCCCATTGGTTGGCCGCCGGATGGCCGCCAGAATTGGCCTCTGATCCAGCTGCTCTTAAATCCTCTCCCCTCCTGGAACTATATCCCGTAGTGGCGGCAGCCCAGGTTTGGGGCCACCTTTGGTCTAATTCTTCCGTGTCCTTTGTCACGGATAGTCAGACCTTGGTGGATATCGTTAACAAAGGCAGGGCCCAGTCTTTCAAGATCATGGCATTTTTGCGCAAGCTAGTCTGGCTGTCCCTCCGCCACAATTTTCATTTCCGATGCATACATATATCAGGCGAGCAGAATAGGGCCGCGGACGCTCTTTCCCGCTTTAATTTTCCGGTTTTTTTTTCAGGAAGTGCCCGACGCGGATCGGTCAGGAGCGCCCGTCCCCTATTTCAGCACCCTCACCCTGGGCTAGATGTCCTCATAGACGAAGCCAAGGGTCTGGTCAGAAAGTCTCTTTCACGTAATACGGCGAGGAATTACCAGGCCGGCTTGAGGGCGTTTGATAAATTCTCCAGAACTCACCCAAGGGGTCATCATTCCGAAACGGCTCACATCATGGCCTTTTTAGCCCATTGTCACTACCAACTGGGGCTGTCACACAATACCATCAAACTCTATTTAGCTGGGCTTCAACACCACTTCATGCTGGATGATCCACACCGCGGGTCCTTTTTCTCTGTTCAGGCCATTAAGGCCACCCTTCGGGGTATTCAGAAAGAGGGTAAGGGGTCCCAGAGCCGTAGGCAACCCGTGTCTAGCGAGTTGTTTAGGGCTCTCTCCTCGTCTTTGGACGGTTATCCTTTTGGGCCCTCCACTAGCTTGGTCTTGAAAGCAGCCATGTACCTCATTTTTTATGGGTTTCTTAGGCCTGGGGAAGTTTTAGCCGGACCGAACCGTCAGGGTCACCCGTTGAAACAGCATCTTTCTTGGGGCCGAGGTTGCTACACTCTCCTCCTACCCTCTACCAAGACCAGTCAGACGGGTCCCCCTACTGCAATCAAATTTTATCCGACCTCCAACATATGGTGCCCAATTCAGGTGCTGCACCAATTATTATTACTCATTCGGGTCGGTCCTCCAGACAGTCCTCTCCTGCCGCACGCCGGCAAACCCCTTACCGCCACACGGTTCATTTCCTGCATCCGTGCTCTTGCCCAAGGTTTAGGATACGACCCCAAAATTATATCAGGGCATTCTTTCCGCATAGGGGCAGCTTCAGCCGCATCACGACATCAGGTGCCAGCTCACGTCATTCGGAGCATGGGGCGGTGGCGGTCCTCTTGCTACACTAGATATATTCCTGATCCTCAATTAGAGATCTCTCGTGCCTTTTGTTCTTTGGCTTTGTAAATCATGTAATAAAATGTTGTTACTAATGGTTGTTTTTGCCCCCTTTTCTTGGTGTACCCTCGTCGTGGCTCCCGGCATAATTCAGCCACCTTGCTCAGGGCAGGAGTCTCTGCGTACGCTGACGTTTCCTAGCCCTGACCATAAATATATTTATATGTTACTGTGAACAGTAAAAAGGAACGTGTCACCTCCAAAAACTATCCCAAATCGTCAACAGTACCTTAGAGCAGTCAGATCCAGCAAAAGCTCTGAAAAGATTCTTTTATCCCCTGCCCGCTCTAATTTCTAGTCATGCTTGAACTCAAGGAGGCAGCGGCCTCCTTGCTATAAGTCAAGATAACCGCACCCCCTCCTCTGCCCCTTCGCTGTGACTGACAGCGCTTATGCACGAGAGCTTGGCTGGCTTTGCCGAACTGCTGCTAGTCACAGGCAAAGGGAAGGGGCGTGATTACCTTGACTTGTAGCAAGGAGGCCGCTGCCACCTTGACTTCAAGCATGACTAGAAAATAGCGCGGGCAGGGGATAAAAGAATATTTTCAGAGCTTTGCCGCATTTGTCTGCTGAAAGAAAATCATTAGAAACACACTGCTGGCTACTCTCAGGTACTGCTGTCGGATTGGGATGGTTTTTGGAGTGACAGGTTCCCTTTAAGCAAGTTAAAGATGAAATGATCTCCAAAAGGCATGAAGTTAAAGATGACACATTCCCTTTGCATTTTAAGCAAAAACAATTTTTCCTTGCAAAAGTCTTCGAGTTCTGTGAGATTCCTGGGTTGGGTTGAATGCACTGGTCTAAGCTATAGATTTTCAATGATGTTCAGATCAGTGAACTGTGAGGGCCATGGTAAAACTTTCAGTTTGAAGCTTTTCAGTTAGTCTACAGTGGATTTTGAGGTGTGTTTTGGATCATTATCCACTTGTAGAAGCCATCTTCTTTTCAACTTTTTTTTACAGTTGGTGTTATGTTTGCTTCCAGAATTTGCTGGAATTTGATGATATATGTAGGTGATTACAGTATTACAGACACCTTTACCCATTTACATATATGCCTGAGACATAACTGCTTTTGCAGTTATGCAGCAATCCAACCTTTCACAGGGAAAGCATTGTAAGCATACCTTGGTTCCAGGCGGGATAACAAAAGAATGGCACAATACTGAATGTATGACCAAGATGGAGGCAGGTACATCCCAAAATGCCCAATACAAACATACATTTGGGTTTGTGGCTGCCTCCATCCTAGTCCTAAATTTCCCAGACAGAACAAGACTGTTGTTAATTAGAGCAGAATCTAGCTGAATATTACATGCCCTGAGCTCATTTTGGGGCCCTAGGCCAAGAAAAGATTAGACTGTTTAATGTATGATCCCATCTGATGAGGTTACCTTATTGGGACCAATGGGCTCACATAACATATTCAAAATGTGTGCAAAAAAAGCTCATTTAATAAGTTTACAGGCACATCCATCATGGAGGAAAGAATTGATAGCTGATATTCATAAGCTACTGTTTTATATGCTAGACTGGTTTCACATTTGTTGGAATTCCCTGGTTTTCATAAATGCAAATTTGAATTATAACCACAGGATTCTAACAATTGTACAGAGACCAGAAAGTTGTTCTTGCGTACAATGATTTACTGTGATGGTTGTGATTAATCTACAGTATAATTAAGAAACACAATCTAGCTTCAGCTAGAAAAGAATGCTGCAAATCTTTCAGCTAAATCTTACTTAAAATGCCTTATCTTTATATGGTACTAACTACATGATTTTAAAAGGTTAAGTGGTTTATGCCATTGACTGCAGCATATTGCAGCTCAGGTCCCAGTCACTTGAATGGAAGCTGAGCTGCATTAACCCAACACATTTGCAATTCATTGGACGGATCATTCTGCTTTTGGTTCCATCCACTGCTTTGTTTGTGACACTGGCAGCTGCCAAAATAGCTGTTCAGTAGGTGTGTCAGGTGTCGGGCCCTCCTGCCTTATCTGGAATATGCAGTTCAGTGCTGCAGTTCAGTGTTGGGTAGCAGTTCATGGAAAGTATCCCCTGGAGCTAGAAAAAGTACAAAGGAGAGCCACTGAACTGAAAAGTGACATGAAGGGTCTTAATTGTGAGATAAGTTTAAAGGAATTAAATGTATTTAGTCTTGAGAATAGCATATAAGGAGGGATATTATTAATTTATATAAATATGTAAATGGCCTGTACAAAAAATATGGTGAAATCTGTTCCATGTAAAAGCCCCTAAAAAGGTAAGGGGGCCCCAACTTTGTCTGGAGAACAAAAAGTCAGTCACCAGAGGATACGAGGATACTTCATCATAAGAACTGTCAATCTGTGGAATACAGATTCATTTTTAGTACAATTAAAGGTATAGAATTACTGTTTCAATGTTGATCCTGTCTGATCACCACTTCATAAGAGTTTTTTTTTTCTTTTTAGACCAGTTGAGTGAAGCCTTAGTTTTTTGTTTTGTTTTTTGAGCCTTGTCCTGATCAATAGGAGGTACCAAAGTTCTAATGTGTACACATAGGCCTTCATTCGCATCCTCTCCTGTTCACTGGTTAAACTTGATGGACAGATGACTTTAGTAAGTAGATTGGGTTTGTGTTCTGTGTTTTCTGTTACAAACCTCCATTAATATGGCTTAATGTCATCCAGTATACATTTAAGAATAGCATATAAAGCCTAGCTATAAGTGCCATATGGTATGGTTCCCAAATTACAGTACTATACAATTGAATAAACAGAAGTATAACTTTGTGCTCATGGGCCCCTCTGCAACATCTTTTACAAGTCATCCTGCCTACCAAGTGCGAGTCATAGTTCTGGTGTCTTTGGGCCCCCTTAGCGTCACGGTAAATGATGCTGATTGTAACAACCCCTCTCTTGCAGCAATCCAATAGGTAATTTTAAAGCAGTTCATACTTGTATTTATGTTAATGAGGTACCCAGAGCACTAAGGGGCAGGGCTAGCCCCTCACAGCACTGCTTCAAAGCTGCCTTTTCCTTTTGCCATTCCCTCTACCCCTCTTATTGACAGAGCCAGGTATCATTTTAACATTACACCCACCTACTGTGTGCCCTTTATAATACTGACGTCTTCTTATGAGGCACCTGAGCCACATGTAACTTTGTAAGAGGGACTCGTGTCTTATGCTGTAGCATTAATACTAGTGATGTCTCCTCGATAAGGCTCACCATGATCTGCTAAACTTATGGTACAGGGAGTGCAGAATTATTAGGCAAGTTGTATTTTTGAGGATTAATTTTATTATTGAACAACAACCATGTTCTCAATGAACCAAAAAAACTCATTAATATCAAAGCTGAATATTTTTGGAAGTAGTTTTTAGTTTGTTTTTAGTTTTAGCTATTTTAGGGGGATATCTGTGTGTGCAGGTGACTATTACTGTACATAATTATTAGGCAACTTAACAAAAAACAAATATATACCCATTTCAATTATTTATTTTTACCAGTGAAACCAATATAACATCTCAACATTCACAAATATACATTTCTGACATTCAAAAACAAAACAAAAACAAATCAGTGACCAATATAGCCACCTTTCTTTGCAAGGACACTCAAAAGCCTGCCATCCATGGATTCTGTCAGTGTTTTGATCTGTTCACCATCAACATTGCGTGCAGCAGCAACCACAGCCTCCCAGACACTGTTCAGAGAGGTGTACTGTTTTCCCTCCTTGTAAATCTCACATTTGATGATGGACCACAGGTTCTCAATGGGGTTCAGATCAGGTGAACAAGGAGGCCATGTCATTAGATTTTCTTCTTTTATACCCTTTCTTGCCAGCCACGTTGTGGAGTACTTGGACGCGTGTGATGGAGCATTGTCCTGCATGAAAATCATGTTTTTCTTACCTTGCAGACTTCTTCCTGTACCACTGCTTGAAGAAGGTGTCTTCCAGAAACTGGCAGTAGGACTGGGAGATGAGCTTGACTCCATCCTCAACCCAAAAAGGCCCCACAAGCTCATCTTTGATGATACCACCCCAAACCAGTACTCCACCTCCACCTTGCTGGCGTCTGAGTCGGACTGGAGCTCTCTGCCCTTTACCAATCCAGCCATCTGGCCCATCAAGACTCACTCTCATTTCATCAGTCCATAAAACCTTAGAAAAATCAGTCTTGAGATATTTCTTGGCCCAGTCTTGACGTTTCAGCTTGTGTGTCTTGTTCAGTGGTGGTCGTCTTTCAGCCTTTCTTACCTTGGCCATGTCTCTGAGTATTGCACACCTTGTTCTTTTGGGCACTCCAGTGATGTTGCAGCTCTGAAATATGGCCAAACTGGTGGCAAGTGGCATCTTGGCAGCTGCACGCTTGACTTTTCTCAGTTCATGGGCAGTTATTTTGCGCCTTGGTTTTTCCACACGCTTCTTGCGACCCTGTTGACTGTTTTGAATGAAACGCTTGATTGTTCGATGATCACGCTTCAGAAGCTTTGCAATTTTAAGAGTGCTGCATCCCTCTGCAAGATATCTCACTATTTTTGACTTTTCTGAGCCTGTCAAGTCCTTCTTTTGACCCATTTTGCCAAAGGAAAGGAAGTTGCCTAATAATTATGCACACCTGATATAGGGTGTTGATGTCATTAGACCACACCCCTTCTCATTACAGAGATGCACATCACCTAATATGCTTAATTGGTAGTAGGCTTTCGAGCCTATACAGCTTGGAGTAAGACAACATGCATAAAGAGGATGATGTGGTCAAAATACTAATTTGCCTAATAATTCTGCACGTAGTGTATATCCTATGTGCTGTCAGTTGTAAATTCTCATACAGCCAATAACTTATCATTAGAAAGTTGCATATATTCATATGAATGTTGTAAGAATGTATGTAGTAAAGTGCTGGAAGGGATCCTCGGCTGGGCGAGATAAAAGAATCCAGAAAGCTGTTTGTTTCAGAAAAATGTCGTTTGCTGGAGCTGTTTTGTTAGACTTTGTATCATGGTCTGTAAAAAGCCTGATCCCTTCTCATGCGCTGGAAGCATACATGTTAGTGTGCAGACAGGCAGGTGTTTATTTGATGTTTTGTGTTATACTTCGTGTGCTGTGGCTTCACCCAAGTGACAAATATCTTGGATTCAATGTATTGTGTTGTGTTGGATGGAAAAATAAACATCTCACTTTTAACTCCTGAGTCGGTCATTGCTGACCCCACCATAAGTGAACTAACATGCGACAATGCGTTATTACTGAGTTATTCTATTTATTCATATTTATTTTAGTTCTGTAGTTTATTCGTATTTAAAATGTTGAATCTATTAAGTTTTAGTTATGTTAAAGGTGATCTTTACTATTTTACTTAATTTTGGTGTGAACATTCTGTAAATATATGATTTGGTAAGTGGGATGGCATTCCTGGTGTACAACTTTAAGACATGCTTTTTCTCTATTACTGCACTGACTAATGATATCAAAGCTCTGAAACAGAAAAATAACACCCATGAAATTAGAGTTGTCTGACTGCTGATTCAGATAAAAATATCTATGTGTGATATTGAAGGACATCTGAACCCTTGTTGTTTTAATCATGCAAAGTTTATTCATCAGATCACACTGTGTACCTCATAAATATACATTCCGAGTCAGAATCTGCTCATTATATTTTTTGCTGCCAGAACGAGACAACCTTGATTGTTATAACTACTGAACCTTTAACAAGAGTTCCAGGCCTAAACTGCCAAAGCTACTTTCTGCAGCGTGCTCAATGGTTAAGTATTTTCAATTCAGCATAAAATGAATGCTAATAAGAGGTTATCAACAAAATTATGCATAACACATACAATTCTCAACCTGTGTTTGTTTATCAGCACCAACATCCATCCACAGACTACTTTTTTCTGTTTTTAACATAAATGTTGGGAAATTGAATGACTGTCTATCGACAGTGGGAGCCGCTATTAAAGAATCTATCTGATTAATTGCATGGACTTTATCATGAAGATAGCCCCTTTTTATGTGTCTTATTAAGGTATCATATAGAAGGTTCCACAGGACGCAAAACCCAAAGTGATCAGATGATCACCCGATTGACTGCATTCTGAATATGGTGGATTTGGGGTTAGTACATATAATATAATACATATATTAATTGCCTATTATAATAGGCCTTCAATATTAAAGGGGTTCTGCACTTTGTTTTAACTGATGATCTATCCTATGGATAGATCATCAGCTTCTGATCGGCGGGGGTCCTACACCCAGGACCCCCGCTGATAAGCTGTTTGAGAAGGCAGCGGTGCGGCCTTCTCACTGTTTACCGCCGGCCCACTGACGTCACAACTAGTATCAACTAGCGTGGACGGGGCTTAGCTGTGTTCACTTGAATGGAGAATAGCCCCGCCCACGCTAGTTGATAATAGTCGTGACATCAGTGGTCCGGCGGTAAACAGTGAGAAGGCCGCGGCGCTATTTAAACAATGATCGGCGGGGATCCTGGGTGTCGGACCCCTGCCGATCAGAAGCTGATGATCTATCCAGAGGATAGATCATCAGTTAAAACAAAGTGCAGAACCCCTTTAAAGTGACATAAAAGCTGTTTAGTCTTTAAAAATATATATATAATTATTATTTTTTTATTACATAATATGCTATAATGGAGTTTTTATACAATGTTCGAAATTAATATTTGCACAGTCATAATTGCATATTCAAAATCTGTCTGTATGCTGCAGTTTACTAATCCTGCAGATGAAATAAACTTAGGCTGCCTAAACATGCATTAGATTTATCACAGTGGCTCATGCTGGATGATAAATTTGGTGAATGACTAGATACATTTGTCTGTCTTTATGTCAACTACTAACTGGCTTAGTGTGTGTCAGAATTTTACGTCAGAATTTTGGCACAATTTTGGTGCAAAATGTTGCATCTTAAAGAGGACCTTTCACCGATTATGACACTGTGAACTAACTATACAGACATGGAGACCGGCGCCCGGGGATCTCACTGCACTTACTATTATCCCTGGACGCCGCTCCGTTCTCCTGCTATGCCCTCCAGTATCTCCGCTCACTAAGTTATAGTAGGCGGAGTCTGCCCTTGTTCTTCTGTAGCGCTGGCCAATCGCATTGCAGAGCTCACAGCCTGGGAGAAAATAACCTCCCAGGCTGTGAGCTCTGCGCTGTGATTGGCCAGCGCTAGAGCAGAACAAGGGCAGACTCCACCTACCATAACTTAGTGACTGAAATCTCTGCCTACTATAACTTAGTGACCGGAGATACCGGAGGGCATAGCGGGAGAACGGAGCGGCACCCAGGGATAATAGTAAGTGCAGTGAGATCCCCGGGCGCTGCTCTCCATGTCTGTATTCTTAGTTCACAGTGTCATAATTGGTGAAAGATCCTCTTTAAGCCACTGCCTTTTCCTGTTAAGACACACAACTTTCAGGCCAACCTAGGCACAGTGAGTTTTTCTAAAACTACAGTAGATGTAATTTATTACAATGTCTAGGTGAACTCACTTTAGTAAATATAGGCCGAGGTATACTGATTTATGCGGCTCCATTTAAACTTATAACATACTCTCAGATTGGGGGACGCTCACCAGCTAACCTGGAGCCTGGTCTGCTGACCACCTCTCAGCAAAAACTGTACCTTTATATTAAAAAACAAACTGGCTGGCACACATTCATTTGTATGTGTCTTTACTTATTTAACAGTTAATAGGATACATAAGAACATTTAAGCATTTGATACAATACATAAAACCATTTAGTAAAATAAAATTAATGCATTTATCTTAATGATCCTGGTCCATTGAATGCGGAGTTCGCGCATATATAGAAAAATTTAAAATATACCAAAATGATACAAAATGCGGTTATTCATGTACTGGTTAAATCATATAACCAAATGGTGTCGGTTGTTTGGTTGTTTCAATTGCATAAGGTTCTCGATAAATGCTGAATTGAGAGCATGTTGTAATGTTTATTACTTCAATTATGCTGCTGAATAGTTTTTAACACATCGGTAAAGTAACTGGTTTAAACACTTTGTTGCACTGTTTTAATATACTTCCTTCAATTGTACTGCTGAAGAGATGTTAATGGAGCGCTTGTTTAGTCCACGTTTTTTTGCAACATATCTGAGTACTTTCTGTAATTATAGTGTTAGTTGGTAGTTAGTATGTCAGTAATAGTGATGGAAGAACATCGGCCGAGACCATTCACGATCAATTCTTCGCGAACCAAGCGTTCGTGGCGGGCCCCATTCACTTTAATGGAAGACAAACCTGAAAAACCTTCAGGTCAAATTTTCCTTCAGAAAACACTTACTAGAAGTACACAAATTGTCCCACAACATGGACAGTGATATACCAGAGGGGGATCATTGGCAAAATTCCCCCCAAAAATATGTATTTTAGTCAGGGGCCATTTTTATGCGTCTTAAAGTAAAACTCTAAAAAATGTGCCCTGCTGGAGCCTAGAAAAAAGTTATTTCCTAACGGTTTGATGTATACAAATGTGCAGCACTCCACGTTTTTGTATCCTGCAGAGTGCATAAAAAAATGCATACGTTATCATAATTTTTTTTTCTACCACAGAACTGTATGGTGAATGGACACCACTGAACGGCATCAGTCTGAGGCATCTGTTAACGCATACATTTTTGGTATGCATTAAATGGATGGCAAAAATAGGATGTGAACCCAGCCCTTGTGTCAGAATAAGCACCAGTACACAGCGGAGCAGAGAGGAGAGGCCACCATGTACAGAGCGCTACCTGGTCCTGGTGGTCAGTGATGAGGACTGTGTTTACCAAGGATCATTTTCTACTGGGAAATACAGGGCACAGTATAATACACTAGAATGTAAATAATATAAAGATATTAGCCCTACCCCCGAATAATAATACAATTGGGGGTCATTTATTATATAGAAATACATCTATATTAGGCGTATTTCTGACACAGATGTGGCGCAAGGGTCCTTAGCACCGCAATCTGCATATTTTACCTGCTCATGCCAGGTCTAAAACAGAATGGCGTGGGCAGGGAAAAGGATACAGCTATGGCCATCCAGTTATTGGATACCACTGACATACATTGACCGGATTACACCTCTGTACAGTGACCGGATAACACTGCCATACCGTGACCGGATAAAAGGGTATAAGAGGGCACAGTACGGGGTGAGGGTCACAGTATGGGGTGGGGGGCACAGTCACATGACCCTGTGACATTAGAAGGTCCTTATGGTAAATGGGGTTCATACGCCACCATAATAAGAGGCAGATGAGTGAGACAGGGGTGTGATTATGTGGCTAGAGATAAAAAATTTAACTGTTGGCCAGTACAGGCCCCAAAAATTTGGCAATAGGCATTCACCTGACAGCAAAGAACTTTGGATTCTGTGGCTGGAGGTACATTAGGCGATCACAAGATAAAAACTTAACTGTCAGCCACTACAGGCCCCAAAAATTAGCCAATAGGCATTCACCTGACAGCAAAGAACTTTGGATTTTGTGGCATGAGGTACCCGTGAACACATGCGGGCTGCCATCTTAACTCACAAGTCCGACGATGCACAGGTAAGCCCTTACCTGTGGCTGCGCCGCGAGCCGGTCTGAAACAAATGCGGTCACCAGGAGCAGGCAGTTCAGAGAACAGCCTGATGAAGGCCCCCGGCAGCTGTTCGCGGAACTGCCTGCTCCTGGTGACCGCATTTGTTTCAGATCGGCTCCCGGCACAGGTAAGGGCTTACCTGTGCATCGCCGACTTGTGAGTTAAGATTGCAGCCCGCATGTGTTCGCAGGCGAACATGGCGAACTGGCCATCACTTTCTGGAGGTACATTAGGCGCTCACAGGATAAAAATGTAACTGTCGGCCAGTATAGGCCCCAAAAATTAGGCAATAGAAATTCACCTGATAGCAAAGAACTTTTGATTCTGTGGCTGGAGGTACATTAGGCGGTCATAGTATAAAAATTTAACTGTCGACCAGTACAGGCCCCAAAAATTTGTCAAGAGGATATCACCTAACAGCGAAGAACTTTGGATTCTGTGGCTGGAGGTGCATTAGGAGGTCACAGGATAAATATATAACTGTCGGCCAATACAGGCCCCAAAAATTCGACATTCACCTGTATATACATAAGGCAAGGATCATTCTTTTGTTCTGGGTGGTAGCGGAAATATGTGGGCTGGCATGAGGAAATTCAATTACACGTGGTGATTACAGGTGTTGAATTCCTCTGAGATCCATGCCTATAAACATGTAAGGTAGTCAACACTGTCGTGAGCTAGGTGAGTTTTATTATGGGTCACAATCTCCCCTGCTGCGCTAAACATCCTTTCGGACAGGACACTCGACAAGAGGCTTGCTTCTCAGAGTGTCCACATCGTCTGTTAACCCGATGTAGTCGAACACCTGTCGGTTTAGGCATTCCCTGAGGCTGGATGCAGAGGGCAGCTGTCGATGGGTTGGCTTCAAGAATGATCTCATATCTGAAGTGACCAACACTTCTTCAAACCGCCATCTTTTTGCAGGCGAGGTAGGATTGGTACCCGCACCTGTTTCGCTGTGGGTGGAAATTCCTCTGCCAGTATCTGCAATAGCAGAATGCAGCATCTCTCTCAGCAATGCCTGGAAATGCTGCATTCTGACAGCCCTCTGTGATGCTGGTAACATGTCCGCCATTTTGTACCGGGGTTCTAAGTACTTTGCCACCCAGTACTGGTCCTTGCCCTTTATGCTTTTTATACGGGGTCCCTCTTCAAACACTGGAGCATGAAGGCCCCCATTTACACTAAATTGGAAGCGGTAGAGCGCACTTGCTCCTGCTCATCGCCCAGGAGAATGTCATCCTCGGTCTCCTCCTCCAGCTACGGACAACACCAGGGATCCCCAAAAAGTTAAAAGCCTGCTCTTATTGCTCCTTCTCCTCCTCCCCCCAGCCACCATCCTCCTATGACTCCTCTTCAGACTCCTTCTGACTTGTCTCAGATGGAGTAGCCCCCCCTGTGAGTTCATTCAGCATTGCGACTTCCTCATCTTCCAGCTCATGCTCCTCGATGGCTTGATCAATGACATGATGCAATGCACGCTCCAGAAAGAAGGCTTAAGGTACTATGTCAATGATGGCGCCCTGGCCGCGACTGACCAGTTTGGTGATCTTATCAAATAGCTACAAAAGTCTGTATGCGTTGCACATTAGCAGCCACTGGTGCGGTTAAAAAAAAAACAAGCTCCTCAGAACCCGTCCTGCCGCAGAATTCGTACAGGTACTCGTTAACATCACGTTTCTGCTAGAGCAGACTATCAAGCATATACAAGGTGGAGTTCCAGCGTGTCGGGCAGTCACAAATCAGACATCTGTTGGGCAAGTGGTGTAGCCACTGAACGTCAGCAATGTGAGCCATGGCCATGCAAGATCTTCTAAAATGGCCAGAGATTTTCCTGGCCTGCTGCAAGACGTCCTGGAACCCGGGGTATTTGCCAACGATTCTCTGCACGACTAAGTTCAGGACGTGTGCAATGCATGGCAACATGTGTCATTTTGCCCTGTTTTAGCGTGCTCAGCAAATTGGCACTGTTGTCGCACACCACTTTACCAACTCCCTAATTGAGCGGGGTTATCCACTGATCGGCCTGTGACCGCAGAGCTAAAAGCAGTGCAGGACCGGTGTGGCTCTTGGCTTCCAGGCACAACAGCTGCAGCACAGCATGGTAACGTCTCACCTGGCACGTCAAATAGGTTCTGGGGAGCTTGGGGGGTGCAGTGGAAGAGGCGGTAGCAGTGGAAAAGGAGGACTCAGACGAAAAGTATACGGAGGATTGAGGCAGGCCTGCATGCAATCTGTGGCGGTAACCCAAAATCCACACAGGTGACACGGGTTACATGCTTGACCGCCCTCAGAAGGTTCAATTAGTGGGCAGTAAAAGTTATGTACCTTCTCTGCCTGTGTTTGCTAGGCCACGTGTCTGTGGTCAGATGTTTCTTGGCACTGACACTGTGTGCCAGAGATATATTAACTTGCTGCTGAAAGTGGCCATATAGTTCAGGGATGCCCTTCTGGGAGAAATATTTCCTTCCGTGGACCTTCTATTGTGGTGTGCCAATGGCCAGACATTTTCTAAAAGTCTCTGAGTACACCAATTTATATGGCAGTAGTTTGCGGGCTAGCAGTTTTGACAAGCCATCGTTCAGCCGTTGAGCAAGAGGATTTTCCATCGTCATAAATTTTTTACACTCGAACATTTGAACCACGCAAACTTGCCTTGTGCCAGATGAACGCGACGATGTCACAGTTGAAGGTGGAGTGGAGGACTAATGGGAGGAGAGAGGAGAAGGAGAAGAGGCAGGACGTGGAGTGCCGGCAGAGTGGCTTTGTGAGTTCTGACGTTGTTGCTCTTACTGGACTTGGTGATGGGAGGCCAGGTGCCTTCTTAAGGCGGTCGTCCCTAGGTGAGTGTTGGGATTACCGCGACTTATGTGTTGACAGCACAGGCCGCAGTTGGAAACACTATTATCAGCAGCTGACACGTTAAAAATAGCCTTCACTGCAGAGCCATGTGCCGGCGTCCTGGAAGCGCAAGATATGACCGTGCATGGTGGATGGCACGCTCCAGATACATTTGCAGTCTGCTTTTTGCCTCCTATGCACTGCGAGTTCGCCTGCTTCTCCTCCTTCTCCTCCCTATTTGCTGTTCCTTCTCTCCCTCTGAACTCCCCTCTTCTTCCTCTCTTGTGGGCACCCACATGACGTCCATCGACATGTCATCATCGTCACCTTCACCACCACTGACATTAGAGATCTTGGAATAGGCAGCAACAGCGGTGACTACCCTCCTTAGGCTGATTTTGGTACTGTCGTCAGACTGCTGGATGGGGTCCGTTGCTACCTCCTCTTCCTCATCCGATGCCAAGAATGGCTTCACATCGGTAAGGCCTGGGAATGGATGGGAAAATAATTCCTCTGACTGGAGTGGAGGGGCCATGGTGGTGGTGTCTTTGGGGGTGCACATAGCAGAGAGTGAGTAGGGTGCAGATACAGAGGATGAGGAGGGTGTAGAAGCTGAAGACTGAGAGAGCCACTCAACCAACTATGGTGCGCCATTTGAAGTTATCGCACGCGCCTTCTCCAAATTCCCACTTAGGCTCTGGCCTGGTGCACCTGCCCAACCTCTACCATCCCTGCGGAGAGGTCTGCCTCTTCCTCTTCCTGTCATTTTCTAAATGAAACTCTGCCTAGAGAAGAGAAGTATTTGTGGAAGAAGGTATATAGCAATAGCACCCCTCAATCAGTATTTTGTGGAAGACAATATATGGCACTCCTCAATCACTATTTGGTGGAAACAGGTATATAGCACACCTCAATCAGTATTTTGTGGAAGCAAGTGTATTGCAGTGCTCAATCAGTATTTGGTAGAAGAAGGTATATACAGTAGCAATAGCACCCCTCAATCAGTATTTAGTGGAGAAGGTATGTGGCACCCCTCAATCAGTATTTGGTGGAAACGGGTATATAGCACCCCTCAATAAGTATTTGGTGGAAGCAGGTATATGGCACCCCTTAATCAGTATTTTGAGAAAGTAGGTGTATCACAGCCCTCAATCAGCATTTGGTGGAAAAAGGTACATAGCAATAGTACCCCTAAATCAGTATTTTGTGGAAGAAGGTATATGGCACCCTTCAATCAGTATTTGGCAGAAACAGGTATTTAACACCCCTCAATCAATATTTTGCTTGAACAGATATATAGCACCCCTCAATCAATATTTGGTGTAAACAGGATAAATGGCACCCCTCAATCATTATTTTGTGGAAGAAAGTGTATTGCAGCACTCAATCAGTATTTGGTGGAAAAGGGTATATAGCAATAGCACCCCTCAATCAGTATTTGGCGGAAACAGGTACTGTATATAGCATCCCTCAATCAGTATTTGGCGGAAACAGGTATATGGCACCCCTCAATCAGTATTTTGAGGAAGCAGGTGTATTGCAGCCCTCAATAAGTATTTTGGTGGAAGATGATATGTGAAATAGCATTCCTCAATCAGTATTTAGTGGAAGAAGGTATATGGCACCCCTCAATCAGTATTTGGCGTAAACCGGTGTATAGCACCCCTCAATCAGTATTTGGCTGAAGCAGGTTTATGGCACGCCTCAATCAGTATTTTGTGGAAGCAAGTGTATTGTAGCGCTCAATCAGAATTTGGTTGAAGACGGTATATAGCAATAGCACCCCTCAATCAGTATATTGTGGAAGAAGGTATATGACACCCCTAAATAAGTATTTGGCGTAAACCGGTGTATAGCACCCCTCAATCAGTATTTGGATGAAACAGGTGTATGACACCCCTCAATCAATATTTTCTGGAAGCAAGTGTATTGTAGCCCTAAATCAGTATTTGGTGGCAGAAGGTATATAGCAATAGCACCCCTCAATCAGTATATTGTGGAAGAAGGTATATGGCACCCCTCAATCAGTATTTGGCAGAAACAGGTATATTGCAACCCTCAATCAGAATTTGGCAGAAACAGGTGTATGGCACCCTTCAATCAGTATTTTGTGGAAGCAAGTGTATTGTACCCCTCAATCAGTATTTGGTCAAAGAAGGTATATAGCAATAGCACCCCTCAATTAGAATATTGTGGAAGAAGGTATATGGCACCCCTCAATCAGTATTTTGTGGAAGCAGGTGTATCGCATCCTTCAATCAGTTTTTGGTGGAAGAAGGTATATAGCAATAGCACCCTTCAATCAGTATTTAGTTGAAGAAGGTATGAGGCACCACTCAATTAGTATTTGGCAGAAATAGATATATAGCCTAGAGGGTCTAGGGTCAGGGCATGCATCTAGGGATAGTTCCCCCATATATCCAATTAGCATGTCATAATCTCGGTGGACTGGTATATGTCTGGACACCATTGGACATTTGTGTGTTGTATTAGTACTATTAACGTTAATATTTCCATAAGGGTTATGCTCTAGCTAGACTTAAATATTCCTTCCTTCTCAACCCATTATATAGAATCATATTTAAAATTGCTGGACTCCAAGTGTATTGTACCCCTCAATCAGTATTTGGTGGAAGAAGGTATATAGCAATAGCACCCCTCAATTAGAATATTGTGGAAGAAGGTATATGGCACCCCTCAATCAGTATTTGGCAGAAACAGGTATATGACACCCCTCAATCAGTATTTTGTGGAAGCAGGTGTATCTCAGCCTTCAATCAGTTTTTGGTGGAAGAAGGTATATAGCAATAGCACCCCTCAATCAGTATTTAATGGAGGAAGGTATATGGCACCCCTCAATCAGTATTTGGCAGAAATAGGTATATAGCCCTCCTCAATCAGTATTTGGCAGAAACAAGTATATAGCACCCCTCAATCAGTATTTGGCAGAGACAGGTATATAGGACCCCTCAATTAGTATTTGGCGGAAACTGGTATATAGCACCCATCAATCAGGATTTTGTGGAAGAAGGTATATAAGAGCCCTCAAGCAGTTTTTTGGGGGGCAACAGGTATATCCTACCCGTTGCAATTAGTTACTCCAATAGCGCTTGTCCCTCTATCTGTGGTATTGTAGCAGAACCGCACACAACTGCTGCACAATACAAATACACTGTAATATAATTCTTATGTTAGAAAGTATGTTATAAGTATATCACACCCATCTATATCACACCTATCGATAGCATACCTATACCAGCCCTTAAAAGGACTTTTGTAGCCCTATTAGCTAGCTTTTGGTGTCCCTAACTGTCCTCCAAAATGCAACCTCTTACTACACTGTTAAAACACATAATGTAAAATGGCTGCCAGATCGGGTTCTGTTATAGGGTTGGGTGTGTGTCCATGTGCTGAAATGTCTCAATTGGCTGTCCTGTCCCACCTAATGGATGTGTCATGGGTCAAAGTTCGGCACTATGCAAAAAAAATGGCACGTGCAAATATCGTCATATGTCCGCATGTTCGGCGAATCGCGAACGAGCACAGTTCGCCAAGAAACGACCGCCGGGTGATCCGCTGAGCCTTCTCTGGCGCATGCGCTCTGGGTGATCTCTGCGAGCGAGATCAAACCTTCACGAACCACAAAAATAGCAAAAATTCCCACAAAAAATATGTATTTTAATCAGGTGCCATTTTTATGCGTCTTAAAGGGAAACTGTCAAAAATGTGGCCTGCCGGAGCCTAGAAGAAATTTATTTTAGGCCACGGGAGTACAGGCCCCAAACATTAGTCATTCACCGGACAGAAAACATCAAGGGCCAGATTTATCATGACTCTGACAGCTCACTCCACTTTCACATATGGCTAAAGTCAGTTTTAGCCAAGTCAAATTTATGATCGGCCCTTTAAGACTGTAATAAATGTGGTTTGACGGTAGCAGTTTATCCGTCAGTAAGCAGCTTTACAAAAGTCGCACATCTTTATGAAAAAGTCGCACGTTTTATGAAAAAGTCACATGTTCTATTAAAAAGTTTCATAAGATAAGCATGGTCCTCACTGGAGTGAAATTGCGACTTTTTTGCGACTTTTTAAATAGTCCCAATAGTAAATCTGTCTAGAGATTCATTTACATAAGAAAACACGCCCACTTTCAGAAAACTGGCAAGCATAGGGCAGAGCAGAAAAAAGTCACAAATTTATGCGCGGTTTTAGCTTCTGGGACCTTTTTGGGACTTTTTCACTCCATTATTCTGACCTGAGCTAATGATAAATCTGGCTCCAAGTGATTATGTGGCTAGAGGTATATTAAACGGTCATTAGATAACAATTTTACTTCAGGCCAGTGGAGTACAGGGCCCAAAAATTATTCATTCAATGTACAGAAAATAACAAATGATTATATGGCTGGAGGTATATTAGACGGTCATTGGATGTCAATTTTACTGAAGGCCAGTACAAATACATATGTGTAAAAGAAAAAAATATATAAAATTGGATTAAAAACATGGCTACAAAATCCCCCCTCTTGAAAATGCCCCAAATGATAATAGTTGAAATTCGATAACACGTGGTCGTCACAGGTGTTAAATTCCTCCAAGGTCCCAAACATTATGCATTTACCGTACAGAAAAGTCCTTTTATGTCGCTGTGTTTACATAAGAAATGGACCATTATTTGTTCTGGGTGGTGGTGGATATATGTGTGCTGGCATGAGGAAATTCAATTAAACATGGTCGTCACAGGTGTTGAATTTCTCAGAGATCCATGCCTCTACCATGTCGTGAGCTAGGCGAGTACGCTTATTGGTCACGATCCCCCCTGCTGCGCTTTCGGACAGGACACTCGACGAGGGGCAAGCCAAGAGTTCCATGGCAAATTGTGCAAGCTCTGGCTATATGTCATATCAAACCCCTTAATCCGTTTATTTTGGGGCAACAGGTATATCACACCTGTTGCAATTAGTTGTTCCAATAGCGTTTGTCCCTCTTTATAGCTGCGGTATCTCAGCAGAACCGCACATAAATGCTGCACAATACAAATGCACTATATAGAAATTATATTATAGGTATATCACACCCCTGCCTCAATAATATGTTTTGGGGGGCCAACTGGCATATCACACCAGTTGCAATTAGTTGTTCCAATAGCGTTTGTCCCTCTGTATAGCTGCAGTATAGCAGCAGAACCGCACACAACTACTGCACAATACAAATGCACTATAATATACTTTCGTATATTATAGTATATTATAAGTTTATCACACCGCTCAGTATGTCACACCTATCGATAGCACACTTATACCAGTCATTAAAAGGACTTTTGTGGCCCTATTAGTTAGCGTTTGGTGTCCCTAACAGTCTGTCCCTGCTCCACACAGCAACCTCTCCCTACACTGGCAAAACACAGTATGTAAAATGGCTGCCAGATCGGCTTTATTTATAGGGTAGGAGGTGTGTCCATGTGCTGAAACATCTAAATTGGCTGTCCTGTCCCATCTGATGGATGTCATGGGTCAAAATTCGTCACAATGCAAAAGAATATTGCGTTGGAGGACATCGCCATATGTTCGCCTGTTCAGCGAACGGCGAATGAGCAAAGTTTGCCGCAGAACGACCGCCGAGCGAACCACAAGACCATCTGTAATTTTGATATTGAAGTGTGGACTAAACCAAGTGCCGCATGAACACAATATGCAGACACTGACCACTTCGATATATGTGGCTGAATTAATCATTCTGATATATGTGGCTAAATTGAGCGTGTTACTGACATACTAACTACCAACTCACACTATAAATAAAGAAAGTATACAGATATATTGCAATAAAACGTGGACTTAACAAGCGCTCCATTAACATCTCAAGTACTAATCAGCAGTACAATTGAAGAAAGTATATTAAAACAGTGCCACAAAGTGGTTAAGCCAGTTACTTTACCGATGTGTTGAAAACTATTCAGCAGCATAATTGAAGTAATTTGGGAGATACAGTGCAATAAACATTACAACATGCTCTCAATTCGCCATCTATTGAGAACCTTATGCAATTGAAACAACCAAACAACCGACACCATTTGGTTATATGATTCAACCAGTACGTGAATAACCGCATTTTGTATCATTTTGGTATATTTTAAATTTTTCGATGTATGTGTGAGCTCCGCATTCAATGGACCAGGATCATTAAGCTCAATGCATTAATTTTATTTTATTAAATGATTTTATGTATTGTATCAAATATCTAAATATTCTTATGTATCCTATTATTTCGATTTGAACTTAACCATCGATGTTTACATTTGTATGTAATGCTTGTTTTATACTTGCGCTAAAACAATCCAGCCTAGCCAAATCCAGCCTTCCCGCAGAAATGTTTGTCCAGCCGAATCCTGGCCTTTATGCTGGGCAGCAAGTGGATTCCCACCAGATCATATTATAGTCTATGGCAGTGGTCAGCAACCTGCGGCTCTAGAGCCACATGCGGCTCTTTAGCCCCCTGATATTGGCTCTTCCAGGTGTGGGCTCACATGTACAGTGCGATAGCATTTTCGGTGCCCGTAGCAAAAATAGGTAGGAGAGTGAAGACCAGGAAGCGGTGAAGGCTCTGTACTCACCGCTTCCTGGCCCTCGGTTGTAGGCTGTGCAGGGCTGCGCACAGTGTGAGCCGCTCTGTGACGTCACTCTGTGCACGCCAGTTCACAGCACAGCCGACAGCAGGAGGAACACCGAGCGCGGGTGGCGAGGAGCAGCGGCATCCAGGAGCCGGAGAGGTAAGTGCTTTTTTATTTTATGAAACTTGGGGCTGATCTGAGGCAATGAGGTGATGAGAATCATAATGGGGGATATGAGAGGCATCATGGATGATGAGAGGCATCATGGATGATAATGGTGATGATGAGAGGCATCATGGTTGATAATGGGGATGATGAGAGGCAAGGGGCTCTTATCTGAGGTCTGATTGAGGGGGTCATTTACTTTGGGGTCTGAGCTGACATCTGATCTCAGGGAGGTCTTATTAACATTGAGGTTCTGCTTAAGTGCTTAGTCTCCAACCTTATTAAGAACCAAAGAAATAAATCCTTTAGTCAAGCCATCAAATCAGCCTCAGGCCCCCGACTTATTAATACTCCAGCGATAGCTCAGGAGTTTTGCTCCTTTTATTCAAATCTGTATAACCTCCCAATACCCCTCACCAGCCAGCAAATCGAGACACGCACGTCGGAGTTCCTTAGCTCTATTAACATCCCAAGAATTTCTGAGGTCGATATACATCAGCTGCTTCAACCGTTTACAACGGAAGAGGTAGAAAAGGTTCTAATGTCTATCCCTTCAGGCAGGAGTCCCGGACCTGACGGTTTTCCAAGCTCATATTACAAAAAGTATAAAGATATTTTAGTCCCACATTTTGTCACGGCATGCAATCTCCTCCTTACAGGTGGCTCTCTGACCCCACAAGCCTAGGAAGCGCACATAACGATTATCCATAAAGAAGGGAAGGATAAGGAAGCATGTGGAAGTTACAGGCCGATTTCACTGCTGAACACCGATTTGAAGTGGTGGGCTAAACTGCTTAACAGCAGGATGTCAGGGTTGCTCCCTGGGCTTGTGGGTGAAGAACAAGTAGGTTTCGTTGCAGGTAGAGAGGGTAGGCATAATATCAGTAGAGTCATACATGCGTTCACCCATGTTATCAAATCTAAGTCCCCTCTTGTACTCGTGGGCACAGATGCGGAGAAGGCGTTCGATAGGGTTAGCTGGGCCTATATGGAGAAAGTACTACAAGCCTTTGGCTTCCCTGAAGGCCTCATCAGAGCTATCTATACTCTATACTCTGCACCATCTGCGAGAGTACTAGTCAACGGCACCCTATCGAACGCCTTCCAAATTAGAAACGGTACTCGTCAAAGATGCCCATTATCCCCCACCTTGTTTGTACTCACCCTAGAGACGCTTCTTCTTAAGTTCCGCCAATCCCCCACGATCAAAGGAGTGAAACTAGGCAGATTTACTGCTCCTGATGATTTACTGCTCCTGTTGTCAAATCCTGAAGAGGCTTTGCTGGAGGTTATGCAGATTTTCGAAACTTTTGGGGTTATCTCAAATTTTAAGATAAATTTCGATAAGTCGAAGGCCCTTGGCATTTCCCTCCCAGCTGTCCTGCGTACTAAGGTCAAAGCCCTCACACCATTCAAGTGGCCTACACAAGCAATAAAATATTTGGGGGTGACGATCCCGATGGACCCCAAGTTGTTGTTTAGTCTTAATTTCCCCCCTCTACTCTCCAAAGTCACCTCTATTCTCTCTAAGAGCAGCTCTCCTTCCCTAACCTGGCTAGGCAGGAAAAATGTCCTCACCACCTACATCCTGCCGCTGATAATGTACACCTTGAGAGCCCTACCCATATCGGTACCTGTTAGTTTCATTAATAAACTACAATCCATCATGAGCAGTTATTTGTGGGATAAGAAGCACACTAGAATGTCCTTTTGCCTTCTTTCCCGAAGAAAGAAACATGGGGGTATCTCCCTCCCTGACCTATCAACCTATATACAGGCTATTAGTTTGGAAAGGTGGCTTAAACTGGCCAGACAAGAGACATTCTGTATGCATGTCGATTTAGAATTGGCCCTGTTGGGTAAGGAATTGTTCCATAGGTTATGGACACCTGAGAGGACAGGAGAAGGGACCAAAGTAGATAGCGTACTCACCAGAGGAATGCTGCATATTTGCCATAAGTCTTTGGTCTTAACATCTGCTCAGGACAAGATTTCTCCCTTAGCTCCTATCTCAGTTATCCCCACACTACTGTTCCCACAAATTAAATCTCCATCAGACATTTGGCTATCAATGTCACATCACAGATTAGGAGATTTGAAAAGGGTTACAGATTACTTCCGACTTCTATACTGCCCTCTCGGGTGTACCTGCCCTTGGTAAAGATTTCATTCAAAGAAATGACTTTGAGAATGCTTGTAGGCAGTTTATGATTTCCAAATTTACCCCTCTCCCTGATCCATCATGGTTGGAGAATTATGTTCTGCTGCCAAATTTACCTCATAAATGCACCACCCTCATTTATAGGCAGATTCTAAGTGAGAGCTATTCTAGCGTACCGCCCTGGGTTGCTGAGTGGGGAAAAGAACTCCACCTTGAATTTAGTGACACTGACAGTAAATGGATTCAGAAATCTTCGCACGGCTTTTCCAAGTGCATAAAAATTCAAGAAAACTCTGTTAAGACAGTGTTGCGTTGGTACAGAATTGTAATGAAAAATATTTTTTTCCATATTGTCCTCCTCTAAAACCTATGTGCGTCTTATAGGGTAAAACGTTGTGGAGTGAAAGAAGATGTAGTGTCGAGGATTGAGAAAAGGTATGTTCAGATGGTTAGGAATACACTTATGAAGTAAATAACAATGTACCTTCCTATATATTTGAAGTTTAAAAAATTTGGCTCTCAAAAAAATAAAAATCGCTGTTTTGTCGATATTTGGCTCATTTTACTAATAAGGTTGCCCACCACTGGTCTATGGGACCAGCGGGCATGTAGCACTATCCGGCTGTGGCGAATTTGGAAAACTCTGGATCTGTAAAACTCTGGCAAGCTGTTCCTCAGAGTTTAATCATTTAACTATATGTATATACTGTAGCTGTCTCTCCCAAGCAGTGATGGCATCCAAGCAGTGATTGCATTGGTGGGGGGAGGTGGGGGGGGCTGAATCAACACCCTCATAGCACCTAGAGCAGGCATCCTCAAACTGCGGCCCTCCAGATGTTGTAAAACTACAACTTCCACAATGCCCTGCTGTAGGCTGATACCTGTAGGCTGTTCGGGCATGCTGAGAGTTGTAGTTTTGCAACAGCTGGAGGGCCGCAGTTTGAGGATGCCTGACCTAGAGGCTTATTAGCATATTTTAAAAGTATTTTTTAGGAGAACGGCGGCAAGGACAAAAGTATAAAGAACACTGTTATGTAGTAATGGGAAGTTCGGATCTTTCAGATGAATCGGTTCATTTGAATCAGCTCATTCAAATGAACCGATTCATGAATCAGATCTTCGGTTCACTTGCTGAGTCACTGACTGCTGAGCTGACTCGCAAGTGAACCGAAGACTCTAGGTGGTGCGCAGGCGCGGATGCTATCGAATCGATTCACTTGCTGACTCAGTCGGCTCTTGGTAGTTGGTACATTGTCTGACTGAGCTCTGACAGTCTGAGTGAGTCAGGAAGAGTGATTATACTTATAGTGATAGTGAAGGGATTCAAGGGAAGTGGACCCCGGACAGGAGGACTCAGGAGCTGTCATGTGTGGCGTGACTGCATTGTCGTCTGTTGTGCATGCAATGCATTCTGTTACCCACAGTGACAGCAGTACAACCAAGTGAATGCACGCACAGGGAAAGCTGTATGTGCTAAGTCGATAACAGTATTTCAATAATACTGGCTAATAATAAAATAGTCCCCACAGTAATCACTCAGGAAAATAAGGGTACTTTCACACTTGTGGCAGGACGGATCCGACAGGCTGTTCACCCTGTCAGATCCGTCCTGCCGCTATTTCGCCGTGCCGCTGCTCCGTCCCCATTGTCTATAATGGGGACAATGGCAGCGCTCCGGTGCAGTACGGCAGTGCACGGCAAAAGGCCACTGGACTGAAAGTCCTGCATGTCCGACTTTTTGGTCCGGCGGCCTCTGACCGCGGATGCGGTGCGATTTTCACGCATGGGTGCTAGGTGACAGTCTATTCACTGTATTATTTTCCCTTATAACATGGTTATAAGGGAAAATAATAGCATTCTGAATACAGAATGCTTAGTAGAAGGTCAATTGAGGGTTAAAAAATAATTAACTCACCTTCTCCTCTTGATCGCGTAGTTCCCGGTCTCTTCTTTACTTCTTTAATGATGAGCTGTCGGCTAAAGAACATGTGGTGTCATATGCTCCAATCACATGGTCCATCACCGCGGTGATGGACCATGTGATTGGAGCATGTGATCTGACATCACCACAGGTCCTAGCCAGTAGTTCATCATTAAAGAAGTAAAGAAGAGGAGGGAACTACGTGATCAAGAGGAGAAGGTGAGTTATTTTTATTTTATTTTTTTAACCCTCAATTGACCACCTACTAAGCATTCTGTATTAAATAATAACATCTACACAACACCGATCCCAGACCTGAACTTCTGTGAAGAAGTTCGGGTCTGGGAACCACAGTCGGTTTTTTATCACGCGCGTGCAAAACACATTGCACCCGCGTGATAAAAACTGAACATCGGAACGCAATCGCAGTCAAAACTGACTGCAATTGCGTACATAATCGCGTGGGTTTGCCGCAATACAGCAGGACATATCCGGACCTAATCCGGACACGCCCGTGTGAACCCAGCCTTAGACTCCCTGAACTTGTGTCAGTGACTCAGACTAGTGCTTGCATTGCCTCAGCTCTGATTGGTTGGTGGGTGGGGAGGGGAGGGGCTTGCAGAAGCAGCTTCCACTCTAGGACCAGATGACACTCCTCCCGAGTCCCTCCCCTCCCTGCTGCCAGCGGCTCTGCTATTGTGTGCTGTGACTCACTGACTCAGACTGAGCTGTTTCGAAACAGATCGGATCAGTCAGGTGAATCGACTACTCCGGTTCAGCGAACTGAATCGATTCAAATGAACGATTCATTCATGAACCGGACATCACTACTGTTATGTACTGCTGACATTAGCACATCACTAATGTCAGTCAGCTACATAACAGAATTTCTGATGACAAATAATTGCCTATAACATACAATAGACAACATGTAACAGACAATCACACAAAGGCTGTATGCCAAAAGCCAGGTATAGCAAGCTAGCAATCTATCCATGAGACAGGTAGTCAGCTTACAATGGCACCCTTGTGTGCAATGAGACATTCAAGACCAGCTCTCATCTGACTGAGAGCCAGTAAGCCTCAAAGTTACTTAATTTGAATTGAATGGCTAGGGGGACCTGCGCACTTACATCATTATCATTAGGGTGACAAAAATATAATAAAAAAAAAAAAATTGGGATGCCATCTAACTCTTCTCTCAATGCTTAGGAGGGCTGCATAAACATTTTTCGTTTTCTAATTGTCCTAACGTTTATATTCAATAACCTTTCTATACTATTTTGTCATGTACACTAATTTGCATAAACATGGGCATATGGGGAAAAAAGCAAATAGTGTTTCAGCTGAAAAACAAGGCAGATTCCATACAAAGGAATGGGACTGTTTAAAAAAAAAAAAAAAAGTTAACTTTTTTCACTGTCATGTGAATGTAGCTTGACTTTTTTACATAACATTAGACCCTTCCATATGAGGTATACATATTTCTTGACGTACTTCCAAAAGAAGGCTTCAACACATTCCACTGTATAGACACAATGGTAAGAATGTTTTTTTCAATTATTTGCTTTTGTATCAACAATATTCCATTCAGTAAATACAGGTATGTTGATGAATAACTCTCCATAACATGCAAAAAGGATAATATGTTACCATACATCGGGTCAATGGACCCTATGGATATATTTTGCATATGCTGAATGCAATATTAAACTGAACATGAACTAACACTCTTCTACTACAAACAGTACCAAACAGTAATATTCATTGCAATATACAGTAAAAAGTCAATTAACAAACAATGATCAGATTTTTATCAATGGTTCTTTCCGAATCTGTTTTCAATGTACTTTTCTTGTTCTGTATTATGACCTTCAAGTTTATATTTCTTCTTATATATAGTTTGTACTCTAATAATTGATTAAAACCAGCGATGCATAGGAAAGAGACTATAAGAACCATAGCGAATTTGCCCAGTTTTGTACTAAATATTAGCAGAATTGCAGCATCCCTAATTGATAATCAAAGCAGTTTGCTAGGTTCATATTAAATTGATAAACAGTGTTAGGATCTGTACCTGCAAATGTGCTTCCACTACATAATTGCTTTAGTGTGAATGATTCTATCTAAATTCTATTGAATTTCAATATCTTAACTTAGCCCACAGCGTTTAACTTGTTAAGAAAGACAGCAACAAAACAAATTAAAAAAATAAAAATAATAATGAAATCATAAAATGTAATCTATACAAATAGGCAGACGTGCAACAGATTAAGGTTTGTGCTTATAATAAAATACTTTTTTATTCATTTTTACTGAGGATTGCAATTTTTTATTTATTTTCTTTTTCTCAGTTCCCTCTTAGGTCTCTCGTTCACATGTTGTTGTTTTTTTTTTTTTAAGTCTGGAATTTTAAGGTCCATGATAAAAAGCTAATTTAAAACATTTTTTAATATACCGGTAATGCATTTTTTATGGCCATTAGCCCTAAAATGCACCCAAAACACCATAAAGCATAGTCATTTTTATGTAGTGAATTTTATATTTCATTATAGACTCTGGCCACAAAAATTGCAGAAAAACTAGGAACTCAGGATAGGTGTTAAACATCAGATGGCAAGAATGAAGCTTTAGTACATATTTTTGTCCACCACTCCATCCACTTCTATGAGACTTGAGGAGACATGTGTGCTACTAAGGGCTCTTTCACACTTCCGCTTTTCTTTTCCAGCATAGAGTTCCGTCGTCGGGGCTCTATGCTGGAAAAATCCTGATCAGGATTATCCCCATGCATTCTGAATGGAGAGAAATCCGTTCAGGATGCATCAGGATGTCTTCAGTTCAGGACCAGAACGTTTGTTGGCCGGATAAAATACTGCAGCATACTGCGCTTTTTGCTCCGGTCAAAAATCCTGAACACTTGCCGCATCGACGGATCCGGAATAATAGCCCATTGAAATGTATTGTTCCAGATCCGTCCTAACATCTTCAGTTGTTACAACTCAACGACGGATCCGGAAGTTGCGCCTGCGCCAGGAAGTAGGAACGGCTTGGCTGGCGCAAGAGACTGATCCGGAAATCCTGAAGCCAACATCAACGAAAAAAAACGTTGATGTTGGCTTCAGGATTTCCGGATCAGTATCTTACCAAAAAAGCCGGAAAGACGCATCCGGAAATAAAACATGCGTTCTTACACGTTTTTCCGGATCCGGCGTGTAATTCCGGCAAATGGAGTATACGACGGATTCGGACAACGCAAGTGTGAAAGAGCCCTAATCCATTCAGAGAAATGACTCATTTACATCTTATCCATGCTTTTTCTTTTCAATTTAGACTTTTGTATATAGCACCATTTTTTTGCTATATTTAATCAATCCAGCACAGTCCCTAACAACACCCAACTAGTTTATAGCTCCTCCCACCAGCTAGTTACATAGACACTCCCCTATCACTGCCCCTAACACCCAACTAGTTTATAACTCCTCCCAACTAGCTATTTACATTGACACTTCCCTATCACTGCACCTAAGAACACCAAGCTAGTTTATAGCTCCTCCCACCAGTTATTTACATAGACACTCCCCTATCACTACCCCTAACAACACCCAGCTAGTGTATAGCTCCTCCCAAGAGGTAGTTACATAGACACTCCCCTATCACTACCCCTAACAATACCCAGCTAGTTTATAGATCCTCCCTCCAGCTAGTTACAAAGACACTCCCCTATTACTGCTCCTAACACCCAGCTAGTTTTCAGCATCTCCCACCAGCTAGTTCCATAGACACTCCCCTATCACTGCCCCTAAGAATACACAGCTAGTTTATAGCTCCTCCCACCAGCTTCTTATATAGACACTTCCTTATCACTGCCCCTAACACCCAGCTAGTTTATAGCTCCTCCCAACTAGCTATTTACATTGACACTTCCCTATCACTGCACCTAACAACACCAAGCTAGTGTAAAGATCCTCCCACCAGGTAGTTACATAGACACTCCCCTATCACTGCCCCTAACACACAGCTAGTTTATAACTCCTCCCACCATCTAGTTACATAGACACTCCCGTATCACTGCCCCTAACATCCAGCTAGTCTATAGCTCCTCCCACCAGCTAGTTACATAAACACTCCCCTATTACTGCCCATAACACCCAGCTAGTTTATAGCTCCTCCCACCAGCTAGTTACATAGACACTCCCCTATCACTGCCCCTAATACCCAGCTAGCTTATAGCTCCTCCCACCAGCTAGTTACATAGACACTCCCTTATCACTGCCACTAACACCCAGCTAGCTTATAGCTCCTCCCACCAGCTAGTTACATAGACACTCCCCTATCACTGCCCCTAACACCCAGCTAGCTTATAGCTCCTCCCACCAGCTAGTTACATAGACACTCCCCTATCACTGCCCCTAACACCCAGCTCGCTTACAGCTCCTCCCACCAGGTAGTTACATAGACAATCCCCTATCACTGCCCTAACACCCAGCTAGTTTATAGCTCCTCCCACCAGCTAGTTACATAGACACTCCCCTATCACTGCCCCTAACACCCAGCTAGCTTATAGCTCCTCCCACCAGGTAGTTACATAGACACTCCCCTATTACTGTCCCTAACAATGTCCAGCTAGTTTATAACTCCTCCCACCAGGTAGTTACATAGACACTCCACTATCACTGCCCATAACAATGCCCAGCTAATGTATAGCTCCTCCCACCAGCTAGTTACATAGACACTCCCCTATTACTGCCCCTAACAATGCCCAGCTAGTTTATAGCTCCTCCCACCAGGTAGTTACAAAGACACTCCTCTATCGCTGCCCCCATTTCTAATTTTAAACATCCATGGACAAAACATCATGGAAAATAAGAAAAAGCTGAATGGACAGGTAAAGGAAATACATTATAGCCAGAATACAATTACCTGCATAACTTCAAGGAAGTTGATGCCAACTAGAATACCACTTTGAGGCCATGAATCTATTACGTAACTGCAAGAGACGTAGCTTGTGAAATGTGTAGTAACTATAAAACTCAGTCATTACAGTTTTTTGTTGTAACAATATTATCAGTGAAAGTTATGTGCTATTGTCATGAAGAAGTACAATTATTTTATAGCCCATAAAATATCAATATAGAATAATAAAATGTTTAGTATTTGTGTTTTGGTATGAGTCTTTTAGAAAATAAGTCATTTTCCAAATAAACACTTCAGATGGTATTTTTTGTATTTTTAGTTTTCAACATCATCAAGTAATATAAAAGCATGAAATTACAGTATAATAAAGAGTGACTGAAAAAATATACATATGTACTGGCATTTTAATTTTGTTTGGAAATACAGCTGCAGCGTGGACATTTATGCTACTGGTCTACATTTAGGAAGTGCCTCATGCAGATTAATCAGCTGCACATGCGGTATGTTTGCCCCTTTAGTATTTTTTTTCAGTCAATAATTTGCAGCCAGCAGGGGACCAAGCATTTTTATGTTTTGCAAGGTGTTGAAATCCGCCGCTGTTTAACCCCTTCCCGACTGTCCACTGTGTATATACGTCCTATCTGCACATACCCCATGTAGCTAGCACGTATATACATGTGCAGGCAGAGCTTTAATCCCAGAGCTGATCAGCACTGGAATTAAAGCTCCTGCTCCTGAAATCTAGTAGGAGTAGGTCGGGTCCCGGCTGACAGACACAGCAAGGACTCTTAGGCTGGGTTCACACGGGCGTTGCAGGTGCGTTGCGGGAAAAGATGCGGGTGCATTGCGGGAACATGCATGATTTTTCCCTGCGAGTGCAAAGCGTTTTAATGCATTTGAGTTCAGCATTCTGTAAATTTTATTATTTTCCCTTATCACATGGTTATAAGGGAAAATAATAGCATTCTTTAATACAGAATGCTTAGTAGAAGGTCAATTGAGGGTTAAAATAAGTAAGTAAATAAACTCAACCTCCTCCAATTGATCGCGTAGCTGCCGGTCTCCAGTTCTTTCTTCAGGACCTGTCAAAGGACCTGTGGTAACGTCACTGAGCTCATCACATGGTCCATCACCATGGTAATGTCACGGCCTATGGTGTGTTTTGTGACACTTTCCTTCACTTGGTTGCCCATGGCAACGTGTGGTGTTGTGTGCATGTGGTGGCAGTGTCTCAGCCCTATGGCTGATCCCCAGGACATGGTTGCCACCATGCCATTGCCCGCGGCAACAGGCGAAGTGTGGGTTTATGTGTGTACTTCCCCTTTAAGTGGCCGTCTTCCCTTGCCTTGTCTTGGAAGGGTTAACTGGAGACATCCTCCTGTTATACTATCTGTCAGTGGGGGCCACCATTGTGGTCATAAGCTTTATGTATGGTGTTAAGTAGATGTTTCTTTGGTCTTTATTTATTGCAGCATATGGTTTCCTGGTTTCCTGTGTGATGTGTGTTGTGTGCTGTGTCTCTTGTGTTGTTGTGGACAGCAGCACTTATACATGGGTTCCAGGCTCTGTGTCGGTGGCAGGTAGGTGTGGTACTAGTCTCACTTACCTGATATTGCCATATGTCTGTTTCTGTTTCCCCTGTCTTTATAGCTTGGCCAGTGAGACTCCTGTTCGTCCGTATCTAGGAGGAACAGGTAGTCTTACCCAGCTCCTAGTCCAGGGCCACCCTGAGGGCTAGCAGGCATATTGGGTTCCGGAGTATGAGCCCTCCTACCATCAGGGTCAGCTCATAAAGGCTAGGAGACAGGGTCAGAATTAGGGATTGTTAGGAGGTGACCTGCTCCCTGATTCCTGTCCTGGCCATTCTCTGACCATCCATCTGCTGATACCGCACGGCTGAGGGTTTTCCCCATCCTCAGCCGTGACAGGTAATGGATCATGTGATGTATCATGTGATGAGCACAGTGGTGTCACAACAGGCCCTTTGGCAGGTCCTGAAGAAAGAACAGGAGACCGGCAGCTAAGCGATCAATTGGAGGAGGTGAGTTCATTTTTATTTATTTGTTAACCCTCAATTAACCTTCTACTAAGCAGTCTGTATTAAAGAATGCTATTGCTTGCGGATGCTTGCGATTTTCACGCACCCCTATTTACTTCTATGGGACCTGCGTTGCGTGAAAAACGCAAAATATAGAGCATGCTGCGATTTTCATGCAACGCACAAGTGGTGCGTGAAAATCACTGCTCATGTGCACAGCCCCATAGAAATGAATGGGTCCGGATTCTGTGCGGGTGCAATGCGTTAGGGCCTTAGGAGAAGACAGGAGCAGTTTATTACCGCTTCTGCCTTCTCCTGCGCCATCAGGAGAGCGCTGAACAAGCACATGTTGCAGGAGCAGGAAGCAGCAGAGACGCTTCCTCTTTTAGTCCCGGCGGTCACAGCTCTGCCTGTGTGTCATGCCCCCAAATGGGGATGTTTTCCCCTGTAACTGGGGCTCCGATGGATGCCCCAGTTACAGATGAAACTGTGAAAAAAAAAATATATATATATATATTCTTTGTCCTCCAGAGATCTTTCAAAAACCCCTGGGGGACATATTATGTGCCAAAAAGAAACTCAGATAAAAGTAATTTTTAAAAAAAAACATTTTTTAAATTAAGTCGCTAATAGAAACTGTCACCATAGTCGCCCCCTTCTCTCAAACCTATGCATGTTATATATGGAAACGATCACAAAATATGGAACCCATTGCAATAATTCATTTTTGTGTCAGTTTCAATATTTAAGAAATAAATAGCTATAATAAAAAATATACTTTTTAATAATAATTCACAGTTTTCTTCCAAATTAAACCGAAAAAAAGAAAAAAACTCTAAAAAACATTTTAATAAAGTCCTAAATGTCAAGTAAAAAAAAATGGCTAAAACTATTATCAAACAAATGAAAAAGCTACAGTCACTAAGGGTACATTTACACTAGCATTATTATTTTTCGGCACTGAGTTCCCTCAAAAGGGCTCAGTGCCAGAAAATAACTGATCAGGTACAAACCTGATTCCCAAAAAGTTGGGACACTAAATAAATTGTGAATAAAAACTGAATGCAATGATGTGGAGATGGCAAATGTCAATATTTTATTTGTAATAGAACGTAGATGATAGATCAAACGTTTAATCTAAGTAAATGTATCATTTTAAAGGAAAAATACATTGATTCAAATTTTCACGGTGTCAACAAATCCCCAAAAAGTTGGGACAAGTAGCAATAAGAGGCTGGAAAAAGTAAATTTGAGCATAACGAAGAGCTGGAAGACCAATTAACACTAATTAGGTCAATTGGCAACATGATTGGGTATAAAAAGAGCTTCTCAGAGTGGCAGTGTCTCTCAGAAGCCAAGATGGGTAGAGGATCACCAATTCCCACAATGTTGCGCAGAAAGATAGTGGAGCAATATCAGAAAGGTGTTACCCAGCGAAAAATTGCAAAGACTTTGCATCTATCATCATCAACTGTGCATAACATCATCCGAAGATTCAGAGAATCTGGAACAATCTCTGTGCGTAAGGGTCAGGGCCGTAAAACCATACTGGATGCCCGTGATCTCCGGGCCCTTAAACGACACTGCACCACAAACGGGAATGCTACTGTAAAGGAAATCACAGAATTTGCTCAGGAATACTTCCAGAAACCATTGTCAGTGAACACAATCCACCGTGCCATCCGCCGTTGCCAGCTGAAACTCTACAGTGCAAAGAAGAAGCCATTTCTAAGGAAGATCCACAAGCTCAGGCGTTTTCACTGGGCCAGGGATCATTTAAAATGGAGTGTGGCAAAATGGAAGACTGTTCTGTGGTCAGACGAGTCACGATTCAAAGTTCTTTTTGGAAATCTGGGACGCCATGTCATCCGGACCAAAGAGGACAAGGACAACCCAAGTTGTTATCAACGCTCAGTTCAGAAGCCTGCATTTCTGATGGTATGGGGTTGCATGAGTGTGTGTGGCATGGGCAGCTTGCATGTCTGGAAAGGCACCATCAATGCAGAAAAATATATTCAGGTTCTAGAACAACATATGCTACCATCCAGACGTCATCTCTTTCAGGGAAGACCCTGCATTTTTCAACAAAATAATGCCAGACGACATTCTGCATCAATCACAACATCATGGCGGCGTAGGAGAAGGATCCGGGTACTGAAATGGCCAGTCTGCAGTCCAGATCTTTCACCTATGGCGCATCATAAAGAGGAAGGTGCAACAAAGAAGGCCCAAGACGATTGAACAGTTAGAGGCCTGTATTAGACAAGAATGGGAGAGCATTCCTATTTCTAAACTTGAGAAACTGGTCTCCTCGGTCCCCAGATGTCTGTTGAGTGTTGTAAGAAGAAGGGGAGATGCCACACAGTGGTGAAAATGGCCTTGTCCCAACTTTTTGGGGATTTGTTGACACCATGAAATTCTGATTCAACATATTTTTCCCTTAAAATGGTACATTTTCTCAGTTTAAACTTTTGTTCCTTGATTTATGTTCTATTCTGAATAACATAATAGAAGTTAGCACCTCCACATCATTGCATACAGTATTTATTCACGATTTGTATAGTGTCCCAACTTTTTTGGAATCCGGTTTGTATATCCCTATGAATTCTGAATGGAGAGTAATCCGTTCAGGATGCATCAGGATGTCTTCAGTTCAGTCATTTTGACTGATCAGGCAAAAGATAAAACCGCAGCATGCTACGGTTTTATCTCCTACGAAAAAAACTGAAGACTTGCCTGAATGCCGGCATTTTTCTCCACAGGAATGTATTAGTGCCGGATCCGGCATTCAAAATACCGGAATGCCGGTAAAAAAGGTGAAAAAAAATAAATGCCGGATCCGTTTTGCCAGATGACACCGGAAAGATAGATCCGACATTTTCTGACTGATCAGGCATTTTTAAGACTGATTAGGATCCTGATCAGTCTTACAAATGCCATCAGTTGGCATACGTTTTGCCGGATCACTCTGCCGCATGTGTAAAAGTAGCCTAAACCACCACATGCAGAAAATCACAAAAAGTTGCCTGGACATTCAGGCCTTTTTGGGCCCGGTTATGAAAGGATTAACTGGTAAGTAGGGATGAGCGAACTCGAACTGTATAGTAAAAGTCCGGGTTCGGGTTCGGTGTTCGTCGCTTTCTTGGCGCTTTTGTGACGCTTTCTTGGTGCTTTTTGAAAGGCTGCAAAGCAGCCAATCAACAAGCGTCATACTACTTGCCCCAAGAGGCCGTCACAGCCATGCCTACTATTGGCATGGCTGTGATTGGCCAGAGCACCATGTGACCCAGCCTCTATTTAAGCTGGAGTCACATAGCGCCGTCCGTCACTCTGCTCTGATTAGCGTAGGGAGAGGTTGCGGCTGCGACAGTAGGGCGAGATTAGGCAGATTAACTTCTCCAAAGGACTTGATTAATCGATCGATCTGCAGCTGTGCATCATTGAGCTGCTGAAATTCAATTGCTCACTGTTTTTAGGCTGCCCAGACCGTTTGTCAGTCACTTTTTTCTGGGGTGATCGGCGGCCATTTTGTGTCTTGTGGTGCGCCAGCACAAGCTGCGACCAAGTGCATTTAACCCTCAATGGTGTGGTTGTTTTTTGGCTAAAGCCTACATCAGGGTGAAGCTGTCACATCAAGTGCATTTAACCAGCAATAGTCTGTTTATTTTTTGGCCATATACTACATCAGGGGCATGCTGCGCCTGTCACCAAGTGCATTTAACCCTCAATGGTGTGGTTATTTTTTGGCTAAAGCCTACATCAGGGTGAAGTTGTCACACCAAGTGCATTTAAACAGCAATAGTCTGTTAATTTTTTGGCCATATACTAAATCAGGGGCAAGCTGCGCCCGTCACCAAGTGCATTTAACCAGCAATAGTCTGTTCATTTTTTGGCCATATACTACATCAGGGGCAAGCTGCGCCCGTCACCAAGTGCATTTAACCCTCAGTAGTGTGGTTGGTCAAGCTGTCACACCAAGTGCATTTAACCAGCAATAGTCTGTTCATTTTTTGGCCATATACTACATCAGGGGCAAGCTGCGCCCGTCACCAAGTGCATTTAACCCTCAGTAGTGTGGTTGGTCAAGCTGTCACACCAAGTGCATTTAACCAGCAATAGTGTGGTTATTTTTTGGCCATATCCCAGTCTAATTCTGTCACTAAATCCATACCGGTCACCCAGCGCCTAAATACTAGGCCTCAAATTTATATACCGCTAAATCTGTCGTTACCGCTGTACTGTTGTGGCTGGGCAAGTTATTTAGTGTCCGTTAAAGCACATTTTTTGTTCAGGGTTGAAATACAATTCCCAATATAGCAATTTCATAATTTAGTGGTTTCTGCTATATCAGAGCTATTTGAAATCTATCCCTAAAAGGGTATATAATATTCAAGGTGCACATAGGGTCATTCAGAATAACTTCACACACACGCTACTGTGCATTTCCAAGTCTAATTCTGTCACTAAATCCATACCGGTCACCCAGCGCCTAAATACTAGGCCTCAAATTTATATCCCGCTAAATCTGTCGTTACCGCTGTCCTGTTGTGGATGGGCAAGTTATTTAGTGTCCGCCAAAGCACATTTTTTGTTCTGGGTTGAAATACAATTCCCAATTTAGCAATTTCATAATTTAGTGGTTTCTGCTATATCAGAGCTATTTGAAATCTATCCCTAAAAGGGTATATAATATTCAAGGTGCACATAGGGTCATTCAGAATAACTTCACACACACGCTACTGTGCATTTCCAAGTCTAATTCTGTCACTAAATCCATACCGGTCACCCAGCGCCTAAATACTAGGCCTCAAATTTATATCCCACTAAATCTGTCGTTACCGCTGTCCTGTTGTGGATGGGCAAGTTATTTAGTGTCCGCCAAAGCACATTTTTTGTTCTGGGTTGAAATACAATTCCCAATTTAGCAATTTCATAATTTAGTGGTTTCTGCTATATCAGAGCTATTTGAAATCTATCCCTAAAAGGGTATATAATATTCAAGGTGCACATAGGGTCATTCAGAATAACTTCACACACACGCTACTGTGCATTTCCAAGTCTAATTCTGTCACTAAATCCATACCGGTCACCCAGCGCCTAAATACTAGGCCTCAAATTTATATCCCGCTAAATCTGTCGTTACCGCTGTCCTGTTGTGGATGGGCAAGTTATTTAGTGTCCGCCAAAGCACATTTTTTGTTCTGGGTTGAAATACAATTCCCAATTTAGCAATTTGATGATTTAGTGGTTTCTGCTATATCAGAGCTATTTGAAATCTATCCCTAAAAGGGTATATAATATTCAAGGTGCACATAGGGTCATTCAGAATAACTTCACACACACGCTACTGTGCATTTCCAAGTCTAATTCTGTCACTAAATCCATACCGGTCACCCAGCGCCTAAATACTAGGCCTCAAATTTATATCCCGCTAAATCTGTCGTTACCGCTGGCCTGTTGTGGATGGGCAAGTTATTTAGTGTCCGCCAAAGCACATTTTTTGTTCTGGGTTGAAATACAATTCCCAATTTAGCAATTTCATAATTTAGTGGTTTCTGCTATATCAGAGCTATTTGAAATCTATCCCTAAAAGGGTATATAATATTCAAGGTGCACATAGGGTCATTCAGAATTACTTCACACACACGCTACTGTGCATTTCCAAGTCTAATTCTGTCACTAAATCCATACCGGTCACCCAGCGCCTAAATACTAGGCCTCAAATTTATATCCCGCTAAATCTGTCGTTACCGCTGTCCTGTTGTGGATGGGCAAGTTATTTAGTGTCCGCCAAAGCACATTTTTTGTTCTGGGTTGAAATACAATTCCCAATTTAGCAATTTGATGATTTAGTGGTTTCTGCTATATCAGAGCTATTTGAAATCTATCCCTAAAAGGGTATATAATATTCAAGGTGCACATAGGGTCATTCAGAATAACTTCACACACACGCTACTGTGCATTTCCAAGTCTAATTCTGTCACTAAATCCATACCGGTCACCCAGCGCCTAAATACTAGGCCTCAAATTTATATCCCGCTGAATTTGAATACAATACATTGGGCCAAATAATATTTTTGTTGTTGTGGTGAACCATAACAATGAGGAAAACATCTAGTATGGGACGCGGACGTGGACATGGTCGTGGTGGTGTTAGTGGACCCTCTGGTGCTGGGAGAGGACGTGGCCGTTCTGCCACATCCACACGTCCTAGTGTACCAACTACCTCAGGTCCCAGTAGCCGCCAGAATTTACAGCGATATATGGTGGGGCCCAATGCCGTTCTAAGGATGGTAAGGCCTGAGCAGGTACAGGCATTAGTCAATTGGGTGGCCGACAGTGGATCCAGCATGTTCACATTATCTCCCACCCAGTCTTCTGCAGAAAGCGCACAGATGGCGCCTGAAAACCAACCCCATCAGTCTGTCACATCACCCCCATGCATACCAGGGAAACTGTCTCAGCCTCAAGTTATGCAGCAGTCTTTTATGCTGTTTGAAGACTCCGCTGGCAGGGTTTCCCAAGGGCATCCACCTAGCCCTTCCCCAGCGGTGGAAGACATAGACTGCACTGACGCACAACCACTTATGTTTCCTGATGATGAGGACATGGGAATACCACCTCAGCATGTCTCTGATGATGACGAAACACAGGTGCCAACTGCTGCGTCTTTCTGCAGTGTGCAGTCTGAACAGGAGGTCAGTGATCAAGACTGGGTGGAAGACGATGCAGGGGACGATGAGGTCCTAGACCCCACATGGAATGAAGGTCGTGCCACTGACTTTCACAGTTCGGAGGAAGAGGCAGTGGTGAGACCGAGCCAACAGCGTAGCAAAAGAGGGAGCAGTGGGCAAAAGCAGAACACCCGCCGCCAAAAGACTCCGCCTGCTACTGACAGCCGCCATCTGGGACCGAGCACCCCAAAGGCAGCTTCAAGGAGTTCCCTGGCATGGCACTTCTTCAAACAATGTGCTGACGACAAGACCCGAGTGGTTTGCACGCTGTGCCATCAGAGCCTGAAGCGAGGCATTAACGTTCTGAACCTGAGCACAACCTGCAAGACCAGGCACCTGCATGCAAAGCATGAACTGCAGTGGAGTAAACACCTTAAAACCAAGGAAGTCACTCAGGCTCCCACTGCTACCTCTTCTGCTGCTGCCGCCTCGGCCTCTTCCTCTGCCTCTGGAGGAACGTTGGCACCTGTCGCCCAGCAAACAGGGGATGTACCACCAACACCACCACCACCACCTCCGTCACCAAGCGTCTCAAACATGTCACACGGCAGCGTTCAGCTCTCCGTCTCACAAACATTTGAGAGAATGCGTAAATTCCCACCTAGCCACCCTCGATCCCTGGCCCTGAATGCCAGCATTTCTAAACTACTGGCCTATGAAATGCTGTCATTTAGGCTGGTGGACACAGACAGCTTCAAACAGCTCATGTCGCTTGCTGTCCCACAGTATGTTCTTCCCAGCAGCCACTACTTCTCCAAGAGAGCCGTGCCTTCCCTGCACAACCAAGTATCTGATAAAATCAAGTGTGCACTGCGCAACGCCATCTGTAGCAAGGTCCACCTAACCACAGATACGTGGACCAGTAAGCACGGCCAGGGACGCTATATCTCCCTAACTGCACACTGGGTAAATGTAGTGGCAGCTGGGCCCCAGGCGGAGAGCTGTTTAGCGCACGTCCTTCCGCCGCCAAGGATCGCAGGGCAACATTCTTTGCCTCCTGTTGCCACCTCCACCTTCTCGGCTTCCTCCTCCTCTTCTTCCACCTGCTCATCCAGTCAGCCACACACCTTCACCAACAACTTCAGCACAGCCCGGGGTAAACGTCAGCAGGCCATTCTGAAACTCATATGTTTGGGGGACAGGCCCCACACCGCACAGGAGTTGTGGCGGGGTATAGAACAACAGACCGACGAGTGGTTGCTGCCGGTGAGCCTCAAGCCCGGCCTGGAGGTGTGTGATAATGGGCGAAATCTCGTTGCAGCTCTGGGACTAGCCAATTTGACGCACATCCCTTGCTTGGCGCATGTGCTGAATTTGGTGGTGCAGAAGTTCATTCACAACTACCCCGACATGTCAGAGCTGCTGCATAAAGTGCGGGCCGTCTGTTCGCGCTTCCGGCGTTCACATCCTGCTGCTGCTCGCCTGTCTGCGCTACAACGTAACTTCGGCCTTCCCGCTCACCGCCTCATATGCGACGTGCCAACCAGGTGGAACTCCACCTTGCACATGCTGGACAGACTGTGCGAGCAGCAGCAGGCCATAGTGGAGTTTCAGCTGCAGCACGCACGGGTCAGTCGCACTACAGAACAACAGCACCACTTTACCACCAATGACTGGGCCTCCATGCGAGACCTGTGTGCCCTGTTGCGCTGTTTCGAGTACTCCACCAACATGGCCAGTGGCGATGACGCCGTTATCAGCGTTACAATACCACTTCTATGTCTCCTTGAGAAAACACTTAGGGCGATGATGGAAGAGGAGGTGGCCCAGGAGTAGGAGGAAGAGGGGTCATTTTTAGCACTTTCAGGCCAGTCTCTTCGAAGTGACTCAGAGGGAGGTTTTTTGCAACAGCAGAGGCCAGGTACAAATGTGGCCAGCCAGGGCCCACTACTGGAGGACGAAGAGGACGAGGGTGAGGAGGAGGTGGAGGAGGATGAGGATGAAACATGGTCACAGCGGGGTGGCACCCAACGCAGCTCGGGCCCATCACTGATGCGTGGCTGGGGGGAAACGCAGGACAATGAGGATACGCCTCCCACAGAGGACAGCTTGTCCTTACCTCTGGGCAGCCTGGCACACATGAGCGACTACATGCTGCAGTGCCTGCGCAACGACAGCAGAGTTGCCCACATTTTAACGTGTGCGGACTACTGGGTTGCCACCCTGCTGGATCCACGCTACAAAGACAATGTGCCCACCTTACTTCCTGCACTGGAGCGTGATAGGAAGATGCGCGAGTACAAGCGCATGTTGGTAGACGCGCTACTTAGAGCATTCCCAAATGTCACAGGGGAACAAGTGGAAGCCCAGGGCCAAGGCAGAGGAGGAGCAAGAGGTCGCCAAGGCAGCTGTGTCACGGCCAGCTCCTCTGAGGGCAGGGTTAGCATGGCAGAGATGTGGAAAACTTTTGTCAACACGCCACAGCTAACTGCACCACCACCTGATACGCAACGTGTTAGCAGGAGGCAACATTTCACTAACATGGTGGAACAGTACGTGTGCAAACCCCTCCACGTACTGACTGATGGTTCGGCCCCATTCAACTTCTGGGTCTCTAAATTGTCCACGTGGCCAGAGCTAGCCTTTTATGCCTTGGAGGTGCTGGCCTGCCCGGCGGCCAGCGTTTTGTCTGAACGTGTATTCAGCACGGCAGGGGGCGTCATTACAGACAAACGCAGCCGCCTGTCAACAGCCAATGTGGACAAGCTGACGTTCATAAAAATGAACCAGGCATGGATCCCACAGGACCTGTCCGTCCCTTGTCCAGATTAGACATTAACTACCTCCCCTTAACCATATATTATTGTACTCCAGGGCACTTCCTCATTCAATCCTATTTTTATTTTCATTTTACCATTATATTGCGAGGCTACCCAAAGTTGAATGAACCTCTCCTCTGTCTGGGTGCCGGGGCCTAAATATATGCCAATGGACTGTTCCAATGTTGGGTGACGTGAAGCCTGATTCTCTGCTATGACATGCAGACTAATTCTCTGCTGACATGAAGCCAGATTGTCTGTTACGGGACCTCTCTCCTCTGCCTGGGTGCTGGGCCTAAATTTATGAAAATGGACTGTTGCAGTGGTGGGTGACGTGAATCCTGATTCTCTGCTATGACATGAAGACTGATTCTCTGCTGACATGAAGCCAGATCCTCTGTTACGGGACCTCTCTCCACTGCCTGGGTGCTGGGCCTAAATATCTGATAATGGACTGTTGCATTGGTGGGTGACGTGAAGCCTGATACTCTGCTATGACATGCAGACTAATTCTCTGCTGACATGAAGCCAGATTGTCTGTTACGGGACCTCCCTCCTCTGCCTGGGTGCTGGGCCTAAATTTATGAAAATGGACTCTTACAGTGGTGGGTGACGTGAAGCCTGATTCTCTGCTATGACATGAAGACTGATTCTCTGCTGACATGAAGCCAGATCCTCTGTTACGGGACCTCTCTCCTCTGCCTGTGTGCTGGGCCTAAATATATGCCAATGGACTGTTGCAGTAGTGGCTGATGTTAAGCCTGATTCTCTGCTATGACATGCAGACTAATTCTCTGCTGACATGAAGCCAGATTGTCTGTTACGGGACCTCTCTCCTCTGCCTGGGTGCTGGGCCTAAATTTATGAAAATGGACTGTTGCAGTGGTGGGTGACGTGAAGCCTGATTCTCTGCTATGACATGAAGACTGATTCTCTGCTGACATGAAGCCAGATTGTCTGTTACGGGACCTCTCTCCTCTCCCTGGGTGCTGGGCCTAAATTTATGAAAATGGACTGTTGCAGTGGTGGGTGACGTGAAGCCTGATTCTCTGCTATGACATGAAGACTGATTCTCTGCTGACATGAAGCCAGATTGTCTGTTACGGGACCTCTCTTCTCTGCCTGGGTGCTAGGCCTAAATTTATGAAAATGGACTGTTGCAGTGGTGGGTGACGTGAAGCCTGATTCTCTGCTACGACATGAAGACTGATTCTCTGCTGACATGAAGCCAGATTGTCTGTTATGGGACCTCTCTCCTCTGCCTGGGTGCTGGGCCTAAATTTATGAAAATGGACTCTTACAGTGGTGGGTGACGTGAAGCCTGATTCTCTGCTATGACATGAAAACTGATTCTCTGCTGACATGAAGCCAGATCCTCTGTTACGGGACCTCTCTCCTCTGCCTGGGTGCTGGGCCTAAATATCTGACAATGGACTGTTGCATTGGTGGCTGACGTGAAGCCTCATTCTCTGCTATGACATGCAGACTAATTCTCTGCTGACATGAAGCCAGATTGTCTGTTACGGGACCTCTCTCCTCTGCCTGGGTGCTGGGCCTAAATTTATGAAAATGGACTGTTGCAGTGGTGGGTGACGTGAAGCCTGATTCTCTGCTATGACATGCAGACTAATTCTCTGCTGACATGAAGCCAGATTGTCTGTTACGGGACCTCTCTTCTCTGCCTGGGTGCTGGGCCTAAATTTATGAAAATGGACTCTTACAGTGGTGGGTGACGTGAAGCCTGATTCTCTGCTATGACATGAAGATTGATTCTCTGCTGACATGAAGCCAGATCCTCTGTTACGGGACCTCTCTCCTCTGCCTGTGTGCTGGGCCTAAATATATGCCAATGAACTGTTGCAGTGGTGGCTGATGTAAAGCCTCATTCTCTGCTATGACATGCAGACTAATTCTCTGCTGACATGAAGCCAGATTGTCTGTTACGGGACCTCTCTCCTCTGCCTGGGTGCTGGGCCTAAATTTATGAAAATGGACTGTTGCAGTGGTGGGTGACGTGAAGCCTGATTCTCTGCTATGACATGAAGACTGATTCTCTGCTGACATGAAGCCAGATTGTCTGTTTCGGGACCTCTCTCCTCTGCCTGGGTGCTGGGCCTAAATTTATGAAAATGGACTGTTGCAGTGGTGGGTGACGTGAAGCCTGATTCTCTGCTATAACATGAAGACTGATTCTCTGCTGACATGAAGCCAGATTGTCTGTTACGGGACCTCTCTTCTCTGCCTGGGTGCTAGGCCTAAATTTATGAAAATGGACTGTTGCAGTGGTGGGTGACGTGAAGCCTGATTCTCTGCTACGACATGAAGACTGATTCTCTGCTGACATGAAGCCAGATTGTCTGTTATGGGACCTCTCTCCTCTGCCTGGGTGCTGGGCCTAAATTTATGAAAATGGACTCTTACAGTGGTGGGTGACGTGAAGCCTGATTCTCTGCTATGACATGAAGACTGATTCTCTGCTGACATGAAGCCAGATCCTCTGTTACGGGACCTCTCTCCTCTGCCTGGGTGCTGGGCCTAAATATCTGACAATGGACTGTTGCATTGGTGGCTGACGTGAAGCCTCATTCTCTGCTATGACATGCAGACTAATTCTCTGCTGACATGAAGCCAGATTGTCTGTTACGGGACCTCTCTCCTCTGCCTGGGTGCTGGGCCTAAATTTATGAAAATGGACTCTTACAGTGGTGGGTGACGTGAAGCCTGATTCTCTGCTATGACATGAAGACTGATTCTCTGCTGACATGAAGCCAGATCCTCTGTTACGGGACCTCTCTCCTCTGCCTGTGTGCTGGGCCTAAATATATGCCAATGGACTGTTGCAGTGGTGGTTGATGTGTAGCCTCATTCTCTGCTATGACATGCAGACTAATTCTCTGCTGACATGAAGCCAGATTGTCTGTTACGGGACCTCTCTCCTCTGCCTGGGTGCTGGGCCTAAATTTATGAAAATGGACTGTTGCAGTGGTGGGTGACGTGAAGCCTGATTCTCTGCTATGACATGAAGACTGATTCTCTGCTGACATGAAGCCAGATTGTCTGTTACGGGACCTCTCTCCTCTGCCTGGGTGCTGGGCCTAAATTTATGAAAATGGACTGTTGCAGTGGTGGGTGACGTGAAGCCTGATTCTCTGCTATGATATGAAGACTGATTCTCTGCTGACATGAAGCCAGATCCTCTGTTACGGGACCTCTCTCCTCTGCCTGGGTGCTGGGCCTAAATATCTGACAATGGACTTTTGCATTGGTGGCTGACGTGAAGCCTCATTCTCTGCTATGACATGCAGACTAATTCTCTGCTGACATGAAGCCGGATTGTCTGTTACGGGACCTCTCTCCTCTGCCTGGGTGCTGGGCCTAAATTTATGAAAATGGACTGTTGCAGTGGTGGGTGACGTGAAGCCTGATTCTCTGCTATGACATGAAGACTGATTCTCTGCTGACATGAAGCCAGATTGTCTGTTTCGGGACCTCTCTCCTCTGCCTGGGTGCTGGGCCTAAATTTATGAAAATGGACTCTTACAGTGGTGGGTGACGTGAAGCCTGATTCTCTGCTATGACATGAAGACTGATTCTCTGCTGACATGAAGCCAGATCCTCTGTTACGGGACCTCTCTCCTCTGCCTGGGTGCTGGGCCTAAATATCTGATAATGGACTGTTGCATTGGTGGGTGACGTGAAGCCTGATTCTCTGCTATGACATGCAGACTAATTCTCTGCTGACATGAAGCCAGATTGTCTGTTACGGGACCTCTCTCCTCTGCTTGGGTGCTGGGCCTAAATTTATGAAAATGGACTCTTACAGTGGTGGGTGACGTGAAGCCTGATTCTCTGCTATGACATGAAGACTGATTCTCTGCTGACATGAAGCCAGATCCTCTGTTACGGGACCTCTCTCCTCTGCCTGTGTGCTGGGCCTAAATATATGCCAATGGACTGTTGCAGTGGTGGCTGATGTTAAGCCTGATTCTCTGCTATGACATGCAGACTAATTCTCTGCTGACATGAAGCCAGATTGTCTGTTACGGGACCTCTCTCCTCTGCCTGGGTGCTGGGCCTAAATTTATGAAAATGGACTGTTGCAGTGGTGGGTGATGTGAAGCCTGATTCTCTGCTATGACATGAAGACTGATTCTCTGCTGACATGAAGCCAGATTGTCTGTTACGGGAACTCTCTCCTCTGCCTGGGTGCTGGGCCTAAATTTATGAAAATGGACTGTTGCAGTGGTGGGTGACGTGAAGCCTGATTCTCTGCTATGACATGAAGACTGATTCTCTGCTGACATGAAGCCAGATTGTCTGTTACGGGACCTCTCTCCTCTGCCTGGGTGCTGGGCCTAAATTTATGAAAATGGACTGTTGCAGTGGTGGGTGACGTGAAGCCTGATTCTCTGCTACGACATGAAGACTGATTCTCTGCTGACATGAAGCCAGATTGTCTGTTATGGGACCTCTCTCCTCTGCCTGGGTGCTGGGCCTAAATTTATGAAAATGGACTCTTACAGTGGTGGGTGACGTGAAGCCTGATTCTCTGCTATGACATGAAGACTGATTCTCTGCTGACATGAAGCCAGATTGTCTGTTACGGGACCTCTCTCCTCTGCCTGGGTGCTGGGCCTAAATATCTGACAATGGACTGTTGCATTGGTGGCTGACGTGAAGCCTCATTCTCTGCTATGACATGCAGACTAATTCTCTGCTGACATGAAGCCAGATTGTCTGTTACGGGACCTCTCTCCTCTGCCTGTGTGCTGGGCCTAAATATATGCCAATGGACTGTTGCAGTGGTGGCTGATGTTAAGCCTGATTCTCTGCTATGACATGCAGACTAATTCTCTGCTGACATGAAGCCAGATTGTCTGTTACGGGACCTCTCTCCTCTGCCTGGGTGCTGGGCCTAAATTTATGAAAATGGACTGTTGCAGTGGTGGGTGACGTGAAGCCTGATTCTCTGCTATGACATGAAGACTGATTCTCTGCTGACATGAAGCCAGATTGTCTGTTACGGGACCTCTCTCCTCTGCCTGGGTGCTGGGCCTAAATTTATGAAAATGGACTGTTGCAGTGGTGGGTGACGTGAAGCCTGATTTTCTGCTACGACATGAAGACTGATTCTCTGCTGACATGAAGCCAGATTGTCTGTTATTGGACCTCTCTCCTCTGCCTGGGTGCTGGGCCTAAATTTATGAAAATGGACTCTTACAGTGGTGGGTGACGTGAAGCCTGATTCTCTGCTATGACATAAAGACTGATTCTCTGCTGACATGAAGCCAGATCCTCTGTTACGGGACCTCTCTCCTCTGCCTGGATGCTGGGCCTAAATATCTGACAATGGACTGTTGCATTGGTGGCTGACGTGAAGCCTCATTCTCTGCTATGACATGCAGACTAATTCTCTGCTGACATGAAGCCAGATTGTCTGTTACGGGACCTCTCTCCTCTGCCTGTGTGCTGGGCCTAAATATATGCCAATGGACTGTTGCAGTGGTGGCTGACGTGAAGCCTCATTCTCTGCTATGACATGCAGACTAATTCTCTGCTGACATGAAGCCAGATTGTCTGTTACGGGACCTCTCTCCTCTGCCTGGGTGCTGGGCCTAAATTTATGAAAATGGACTCTTACAGTGGTGGGTGACGTGAAGCCTGATTCTCTGCTATGACATGAAGACTGATTCTCTGCTGACATGAAGCCAGATCCTCTGTTACGGGACCCCTCTCCTCTGCCTGTGTGCTGGGCTTAAATATATGCCAATGGACTGTTGCAGTGGTGGGTGATGTGAAGCCTCATTCTCTGCTATGACATGCAGACTAATTCTCTGCTGACATGAAGCCAGATTGTCTGTTACTGGACCTCTCTCCTCTGCCTGGGTGCTGGGCCTAAATTTATGAAAATGGACTCTTACAGTGGTGGGTGACGTGAAGCCTGATTCTCTGCTATGACATGAAGACTGATTCTCTGCTGACATGAAGCCAGATCCTCTGTTACGGGACCTCTCTCCTCTGCCTGGGTGCTGGGCCTAAATATCTGACAATGGACTGTTGCATTGGTGGGTGACGTGAAGCCTGATTCTCTGCTATGACATGAAGACTGATTCTCTGCTGACATGAAGCCAGATTGTCTGTTACGGGACCTCTCTCCTCTGCCTGTGTGCTGGGCCTAAATATATGCCAATGGACTGTTGCAGTGGTGGCTGACGTGAAGCCTCATTCTCTGCTATGACATGCAGACTAATTCTCTGCTGACATGAAGCCAGATTGTCTGTTACGGGACCTCTCTCCTCTGCCTGGGTGCTGGGCCTAAATTTATAAAAATGGACTGTTGCAGTGGTGGGTGACGTGAATCCTGATTCTCTGCTATGACATGAAGACTGATTCTCTGCTGACATGAAGCCAGATTGTCTGTTAGGGGACCTCTCTCCTCTACCTGGGTGCTGGGCCTAAATTTATGAAAATGGACTGTTGCAGTGGTGGGTGACGTGAAGCCTGATTCTCTGCTATGATATGAAGACTGATTCTCTGCTGACATGAAGCCAGATCCTCTGTTACGGGACCTCTCTCCTCTGCCTGGGTGCTGGGCCTAAATATCTGACAATGGACTGTTGCATTGGTGGCTGACGTGAAGCCTCATTCTCTGCTATGACATGCAGACTAATTCTCTGCTGACATGAAGCCAGATTGTCTGTTACGGGACCTCTCTCCTCTGCCTGTGTGCTGGGCCTAAATATATGCCAATGGACTGTTGCAGTGGTGGCTGACGTGAAGCCTCATTCTCTGCTATGACATGCAGACTAATTCTCTGCTGACATGAAGCCAGATTGTCTGTTACGGGACCTCTCTCCTCTGCCTGGGTGCTGGGCCTAAATTTATGAAAATGGACTCTTACAGTGGTGGGTGACGTGAAGCCTGATTCTCTGCTATGACATGAAGACTGATTCTCTGCTAACATGAAGCCAGATCCTCTGTTACGGGACCCCTCTCCTCTGCCTGTGTGCTGGGCTTAAATATATGCCAATGGACTGTTGCAGTGGTGGGTGATGTGAAGCCTCATTCTCTGCTATGACATGCAGACTAATTCTCTGCTGACATGAAGCCAGATTGTCTGTTACTGGACCTCTCTCCTCTGCCTGGGTGCTGGGCCTAAATTTATGAAAATGGACTCTTACAGTGGTGGGTGACGTGAAGCCTGATTCTCTGCTATGACATGAAGACTGATTCTCTGCTGACATGAAGCCAGATCCTCTGTTACGGGACCTCTCTCCTCTGCCTGGGTGCTGGGCCTAAATATCTGACAATGGACTGTTGCATTGGTGGGTGACGTGAAGCCTGATTCTCTGCTATGACATGAAGACTGATTCTCTGCTGACATGAAGCCAGATTGTCTGTTACGGGACCTCTCTCCTCTGCCTGTGTGCTGGGCCTAAATATATGCCAATGGACTGTTGCAGTGGTGGCTGACGTGAAGCCTCATTCTCTGCTATGACATGCAGACTAATTCTCTGCTGACATGAAGCCAGATTGTCTGTTACGGGACCTCTCTCCTCTGCCTGGGTGCTGGGCCTAAATTTATAAAAATGGACTGTTGCAGTGGTGGGTGACGTGAATCCTGATTCTCTGCTATGACATGAAGACTGATTCTCTGCTGACATGAAGCCAGATTGTCTGTTAGGGGACCTCTCTCCTCTACCTGGGTGCTGGGCCTAAATTTATGAAAATGGACTGTTGCAGTGGTGGGTGACGTGAAGCCTGATTCTCTGCTATGATATGAAGACTGATACTCTGCTGACATGAAGCCAGATCCTCTGTTACGGGACCTCTCTCCTCTGCCTGGGTGCTGGGCCTAAATATCTGACAATGGACTGTTGCATTGGTGGCTGACGTGAAGCCTCATTCTCTGCTATGACATGCAGACTAATTCTCTGCTGACATGAAGCCAGATTGTCTGTTACGGGACCTCTCTCCTCTGCCTGTGTGCTGGGCCTAAATATATGCCAATGGACTGTTGCAGTGGTGGCTGACGTGAAGCCTCATTCTCTGCTATGACATGCAGACTAATTCTCTGCTGACATGAAGCCAGATTGTCTGTTACGGGACCTCTCTCCTCTGCCTGGGTGCTGGGCCTAAATTTATGAAAATGGACTCTTACAGTGGTGGGTGACGTGAAGCCTGATTCTCTGCTATGACATGAAGATTGATTCTCTACTGACATGAAGCCAGATCCTCTGTTACGGGACCTCTCTCCTCTGCCTGTGTGCTGGGCCTAAATATATGCCAATGGACTGTTGCAGTGGTGGCTGATGTAAAGCCTCATTCTCTGCTATGACATGCAGACTAATTCTCTGCTGACATGAAGCCAGATTGTCTGTTACGGGACCTCTCTCCTCTGCCTGGGTGCTGGGCCTAAATTTATGAAAATGGACTGTTGCAGTGGTGGGTGACGTGAAGCCTGATTCTCTGCTATGACATGAAGACTGATTCTCTGCTGACATGAAGCCAGATTGTCTGTTTCGGGACCTCTCTCCTCTGCCTGGGTGCTGGGCCTAAATTTATGAAAATGGACTCTTACAGTGGTGGGTGACGTGAAGCCTGATTCTCTGCTATGACATGAAGACTGATTCTCTGCTGACATGAAGCCAGATCCTCTGTTACGGGACCTCTCTCCTCTGCCTGGGTGCTGGGCCTAAATATCTGATAATGGACTGTTGCATTGGTGGGTGACGTGAAGCCTGATTCTCTGCTATGACATGCAGACTAATTCTCTGCTGACATGAAGCCAGATTGTCTGTTACGGGACCTCCCTCCTCTGCCTGGGTGCTGGGCCTAAATTTATGAAAATGGACTCTTACAGTGGTGGGTGACGTGAAGCCTGATTCTCTGCTATGACATGAAGACTGATTCTCTGCTGACATGAAGCCAGATCCTCTGTTACGGGACCTCTCTCCTCTGCCTGTGTGCTGGGCCTAAATATATGCCAATGGACTGTTACAGTGGTGGCTGATGTGAAGCCTGATTCTCTGCTATGACATGCAGACTAATTCTCTGCTGACATGAAGCCAGATTGTCTGTTACGGGACCTCTCTCCTCTGCCTGGGTGCTGGGCCTAAATTTATGAAAATGGACTGTTGCAGTGGTGGGTGTCGTGAAGCCTGATTCTCTGCTATGACATGAAGACTGATTCTCTGCTGACATGAAGCCAGATTGTCTGTTACGGGACCTCTCTCCTCTGCCTGGGTGCTGGGCCTAAATTTATGAAAATGGACTGTTGCAGTGGTGGGTGACGTGAAGCCTGATTCTCTGCTATGACATGAAGACTGATTCTCTGCTGACATGAAGCCAGATTGTCTGTTACGGGACCTCTCTCCTCTGCCTGGGTGCTGGGCCTAAATTTATGAAAATGGACTGTTGCAGTGGTGGGTGACGTGAAGCCTGATTCTCTGCTATGACATGAAGACTGATTCTCTGCTGACATGAAGCCAGATTGTCTGTTACGGGACCTCTCTCCTCTGCCTGGGTGCCGGGGCCTAAATATCTGAGAATGGACTGTTCCAGTGGTGGGTGACGGGAAGCCAGATTCTCTGCTATGGGACCTCTCTCCAATTGATTTTGGTTAATTTTTATTTATTCAATTTTTATTTTAATTCATTTCCCTTTCCACATTTGTTTGCAGGGGATTTACCTACATGTTGCTGCCTTTTGCAGCCCTCTAGCCCTTTCCTGGGCTGTTTTACAGCCGTTTTAGTGCCGAAAAGTTCGGGTCCCCATTGACTTCAATGGGGTTCGGGTTCGGGACGAAGTTCGGATCGGGTTCGGATCCCGAACCCGAACATTTTCGGGAAGTTCGGCCGAACTTCTCGAACCCGAACATCCAGGTGTTCGCTTAACTCTACTGGTAAGTAACATGAGTGTGATGTTATTTAAAGGGGTTGTCTGTAATTAGAAACAACTTTACTCCAGGCTATGGGCTGCATCTGATGTTGTTTAAATCATCAGCAAACCTGTCCTGAAATGTAATCAGGACTTGTTACCTCCACTTGCAGAGCTGCCTGAGGGCTCACTGCACGTTATGCTCTACCACTAGCATATACTACACATTAGTGAGTTTTCCTGTCAGGCTGCTCAGCCATGATGGCATATCATAGGTAGAATCACATAATTAACATCCTATGTAGAGCAGTGTAGAGTGTAATGAGGCCTTACCCCCTCACTTTCTAGCTAGCTCTGCAAGTTGTGGCAACTAGTCCTGCTCACGTTAAAGGACAGGTTGCTTGCAGACTTTTTAAATAATTTCCAGAGAATCCCTTTAAGTAAATAAAGATTTCTGGCAATACCAGCCAGTGCCCATACACAAGAATGATGCTGTTTTTGGTCAAAATAAGTACCCTTTTTTCTAATCACAGGCAATCCCCTTAGTAATAATATAAGCACACTTACACAAAATATAGTGAACAGCGGATCCTTAGAAATTAGTGCAAACCATCGGGCATAAAATATTCAAGACTCTACAAGGACAAAACATATTAAATGTAATAAATAAAAGAGATGTATGTGCTAAAGAAAACAGCAATGAGCAATTCAAAACATTTCTTTCTAAAACACAATACACTGTGTCATGGGGGATGAACTTGCAATAGATTACATTAACTGTATTTTTACGAAATATAACCTTTCATGCAAGGTTCACATCCAGTGTCTAAGATAAAAGGCACATGGGAACTGAATAGATAGAGAAAAAGAAATATCGCTTTGTGGTGTTCCCCTGGAGTAATGAGATTATTTCTTTGCTGTACTTTGTTTCCTGTGATTGGTTGTCATTTTTTACTGAGGACATAAGTATATCCCAGTAAGGGGTTAATATGCCAGTTCAGGGAAAAATCCATTGGGACACAAGATCAAGGTTTTAGCTCGTGCTGTGACTTTATCAGTTGAGTAGCACTGAAGCATCCTTACAACTGATCTCAAAATATATTTATTTTTAACTCACTTATATAGCGTTGATATATTCTGCAGGTCTTTACAGACATTATCATCATTCAGTGTCCTAGCGGAGCTCGCAATCTAAGTTGTATGTCTTTGAAGTGTGGGAGGAAACCCACTTAAACATGGGGAAAACTTCTAAACTGCATGCTGTCCTTGGTTGGATTGGAAGCCAGGACCCCAGAGCTGCATGGCCTCAGTGCAAACCACATAGCCCCCGTGCTTCTGTCATTGACATGGAGGTAGAAGTAAATGAAGACATTTGTTTATAGCACACTGCCTATACTGGCTGGCCATTTTTGGATATCGAAGTTTCAAAACTACCTGCATATTTACTGGGTAGAGGGGAGTGTTATAGCTTAGAGTTATATAGTCTCTATAAAAAAAAGCTGCAAATCAGATCTGCAGTTTATATATAGACATACCGTTATATAGTTATATCATTAGTCTAATTAAAAAAACACAATTCCATCAAATTTGTGAGGAAGGAGAGATTGTGAACTTCATCTTTCAGCATGACAACGACCCAAAGCATACATCCAAATCAACAAAGGAATGGCTTCCCCAGAAGAAGATTCAAGTTTTGGAATGGCCCAGCCAGAGCCCAGACCTGAATCCGATTGAAAATCTGTGAGGTGATCTGAAGAGGGCTATGCACAGGAGATACCCTCACAATCTGACAGATTTGGAGTGTTTTTGCAAAGAAGAGTGGGCAAATCTTGCCAAGTTAAAATGTGCCATGCTGATAGACTCATACCCAAAAAGACTGAGTGCTGTAATAAAATCAAAAGGTGCTTCAACACATTATTAGTTTAAGGGTGTGAACACTTATGCAACCATATTATTTTATTTTTATATTTTTTTCTTCCCTCTACCTAAAAGATTTCAGTTTGTTTTTCAATTGAGTTATACAGTTTATAGGTCACATTAAAGGTGGAAAAAGTTCTGAAATTATTTATATTTGTCTCATTTTTTTACATCACAGAAACCTGACATTTTAACAGGGGTGTGTAGACTTTTTATATTCACTGTATATAATAGAGATAGTTAGTTAGTTAGCATATATATATATATATATATATATATGTGTATATATATATATATATATATATATATATATATATATGTATAATACAGCTAGTTAGTGGGAGATAGTCAGTGTAGGTTATATCCTGATATAGTGTAGCTGTTGCAATGCAGTGTGTTAGGTAGTGTCATAGGTTCGGCTGTCCATACATACATGCTGCAGACATAGTGCTGTGATGTCATAACAATACTTAGCGCACCAATCAGTAATATGTTGTCAGACCTGCTAAAATGTGAAGTTATACATATTGCGCCAAAATATGCGCATCATTAATTGCTGATTTGCACAATCACAAAAATATTGGAGCACTCTATCTGCATATAAAGCTATTGTAATGTTCTGCCGTGCCAACCATTTTCTCCAGTCTCAGAAAACTTCTAGCAGCTTGAAAAATGTAGCAAAAGTGACCCACACCAGTATTGCACACGCAATAAGCGCATATTACATTGCCGATTTTCGCAATCAAGAAAATAATGGCAAATTCTTGAATTTGCAAATTTATGACGAATTTTCGCCCAAATAGAATATAGAAGATCAAGTGCTTTAAAGACTATAGGTCTCAGCAGGAGGCTTCAGTATGGAGGAAGCATTGAGAGCCTGGACATGAACTCAAGGGTGCCATTTGACACAAGATTGGATGAAGCAAATGCAATCTGAATCTATCCTCAACTTGTGGAAAGGAGTTTTTCTCTGGAAACCATTCTGTCTGACATACTGTACTCAGACTGTAGAGTGGTAAAAGTAACTTTTATTGGTTGATATTACAAATGGCCACCCCTTTAAACAATAAGATATGGCCAGGCATTTTCTTTAGTAAGTTCCCATGTTCTCAATTTCCAGCACCCATATTTAATATTAATACATAACATCTGGAGGTTTCTTAAATATACCTACTGATGGTCAATATACATAGATGTCTCTAAAACACTCCAATAAAATGCTGCAACATCAAAAAACACACACAATAAACTATGCAGGAATTTATCACTCCCCATATGCCAGGTTTCTGGTGTAAAAAAAAAAGTTGTAAAACATGTGTTTAGTACTTTTTAAATTCCATTGAGCCTAAATTTAGGTGCAAGTGTCAATTCTATACCAGCTTCTGAGAAGAAGGCATAGTGAGGGAGAGGTTGTGGCCTCCTAGGCCAAGCACATTTATCTTCTTTTATGGTAGTTTTCTGGCATAAAAAAAAGACTGAAGTAGCTGCCATAGATTTCAGTCTAGGCACACAAACTGCAGAAGGATTTATAATGAGGCCTGCACTCATCCTCCAGCAGTGTAGGGGATATCATAGACTGGCATAAACATTGGTTTTATCTGGAGTGTGTGAATGAGATTTCTAAATTCTCACCAACTTCGCTGCTGTGGATTTTCTTCCCATAATTCCACTGTAGAGAGTCCACAACATTTATGCAACCTGTGGGTGAACTGTGTGAATAGAAATCACATTATGGCATATGTCTGTGAAGGTTCTCATTCATCCAAGCCATAGCACATCAGAAGTAATTATTCAGAGCAATCCTACTTGTTGCATTTTCTCTTGTTTCGCTAGTCATCTGGCTGGCTTTTCCCAAGCCTGTTCTTCAAGACAAAATACAAATCCATCTGCTCTAATTAATTACTACTGATATACATTAAAGCATACTGATATTGAGGCATGTTATATTAGCCCTTATAATAACATCTTATTCCTGTGTGAATAGATGTTTACAGGTATACACTAGTTCATGTATACACTGAATATTTTTCCTTTTTTTTTTATTCACAAATACAATTCCAAGAAATGTAATCCAAGAAAAGGCTTAGGAATACTTGACTGCCTTACAGAATCTTAGTCACATCACCTATAAGCTGTTAGGAAAGTATATGCCATATGGGGATGAACATATTCGTGTAGCAGCCCTTAGTGTCAGGAGGGTCCTGCTCTTCATCCAGAGATAAATCTAATTGCAATACATTTTCAGCATTATTTAAAGATCAGGAACGCAGATGGAACATTTTGTTTTTATATCATCTAATTAAAAATAACTGTTAGGCATCTCACACATTTCTGATCTCTTCAACATTATACAACTAAAATTATAAGAGCGACTAATGACAGCTGTTTTCTATTCCTACATTTGACTTATATCTTTTTTAGGTTGTTTAGGTCTTTCGTTATAAATAGAGATGAGCGAATTTCATATTTTTAAATTCATTCACGCTTCGTTTACTGGTAAATGGCGAATTGCGTTATGGATTCCGTTACAACGGACCATAACGCAATTCTATGACTGAATGCATAAGGGATTGCCTTTAGAGGCATTCTGGTATTCATTCCGTCATAATAGAAGTCTTTGGGCTGCATAACGGATCCATCCCGTTTCCGTTATGCAGGGGAGTCCTCTCCTGCATAACGGAAACAAGATGAACCCATTATGCACCCCATAGACTTCTATTATGACAGAATGAATAGCAGAATGCCTCTAAAGGCAATCCCTTATGCATTCAGTCATAGAATTGCGTTATGGTCCGTGGTAACGGAATCCATAACGCAATTCGCCATTTACCAGTAAACGAATTGCAAACAAATTTCATAAACGGAAATTCGCTCATCTCTAGTTATAAACTTTATTTATTTTGGTGATTAGTCAGGGCTTTTTTTTTTTTCAATTTAATTTTTAGTTTAGTTATTCTTATTTTTTATTGGAATATGTGCAGTTTATACATTCCAATCTTCATCACCCTACCAATGTTCAGACCTCAAATCAGACCCCCATTCCCCATCAGACCTCGGATCAGATCCCCATTCATTATTATACCTCAGATCAAACCTGCATTCCTCAATATACCTCAGATCAGACCACTATCTGTCATAAAATAAATAAATAAACTTACCTCTCCTGCTCTGGATGGCATTGTCACTATAAATACACATCCAAAATGTGAGTGCATGTGCAGTATAGAGTATCAGTACTGGCCAGAACTGAAAACCTATATTGCACATGCACCAAAATTTCTGCGCATGGCTCAGGCGCAAGGTTATAGGACCAGGCAAGACCAGGATACAGATGTTTGGCTCTGTCAATCTAAAAGTGGATAAAAATATACTCAGACTAGAAGAACAAGACTATGGTGCTCCAAGAGACAAGGGCCAGACCACAGTGCTCCAATTTCAAAACATAATTAGAATATAAAAAAAAAAAAGCTAATTTTTCTCCACGATGTGGCAACAGCTCTGCAAATGAAAGGTATACTTTTAATTGTCAACATAAGCACCACATGGAACTACAGACATGGACAAAATTGTTGGTACCCTTTGGTCAATGAAAGAAAAAGTCACAATGGTCACAGAAATAACTTTAATCTGACAAAAGTAATAATAAATTAAAATTCTATAAATGTTAACCAATGAAAGTCAGACATTGTTTTTCAACCATGCTTCAACAGAATTATGTAAAAAAATAAACTCATGAAACAGGCATGGACAAAAATGATGGTACCCCTAGAAAACACAGAACATAATGTGACCAAAGGGACATGTTAATTCAAGGTGTGTCCACTAATTAGCATCACAGGTGTCTACAACCTTGTAATCAGCCATTGGGCCTATATATATGGCTCCAGGTAATCACTGTGTTGTTTGGTGATATGGTGTGTACCACACTCGACATGGACCAGAGGAAGCAAAGGAAAGAGCTGTCTCAAGAGATCAGAAAGAAAATTATAGACAAGCATGTTAAAGGTAAAGGCTATAAGACCATCTCCAAGCAACTAGATGTTCCTGTGAGTACAGTTGCACATATTATTCATAAGTTTAAGATCCATGGGACTGTAGCCAACCTCCCTGGACGTGGCCGCAGGAGGAAAATTGATGACAAATCTAAGAGACGGATAATCCGAATGGTAACAAAAGAGCCTAGAAAGACTTCTAAAGAGATTCAAGGTGAACTTCATGCTCAAGGAACATCAGTGTCAGATCGCACCATCCGTCGTTGTTTGAGCCAAAGTGGACTACATGGGAGACGACCAAGGAGGACACCATTGTTGAAAACGAATCATAAAAAAGCAAGACTGGAATATGCCAAACTACATGTTGACAAGCCACAAAGCTTCTGGGAGAATGTCCTGTGGACAGATGAGACAAAAATCGAAGTTTTTGCCAAGGCACATCAGCTGTATGTTCACAGACGAAAAAATGAAGCATATCAAGAAAAGAACACTGTCCCTACTGTGAAACATGGAGGAGGCTCTGTTATGTTCTGGGGCTGCTTTGCTGCGTCTGGCACAGGGTGTCTTGAATCTGTGCAGGGTACAATGAAATCTCAAGACTATCAAGGAATTCTAGAGAGAAATGTACTAGCCAGTGTCAGAAAGCTTGGTCTCAGTCGCAGGTCATGGGTCTTGCAACAGGACAATGACCCAAAACACACCGCTAAAAACACCCAAGAATGGCTAAGAGGAAAAAATTGGACTATTCTAAAGTGGCCTTCTATGAGCCCTGACCTCAATCCTATTGAGCATCTTTGGAAGGAGCTGAAACATGCAGTCTGGAAAAGGCACCCTTCAAACCGGACACAACTGGAGCAGTTTGCTCATGAGGAGTGGGCCAAAATACCTGCTGAGAGGTGCAGATGTCTCATTGACAGTTACAGGAAGCGTTTGATTGCAGTGATTGCCTCAAAAGGTTGCGCAACAAAATATTAAGTTAGGGGTACCATCATTTTTGTCCATGCCTGTTTCATGAGTTTATTTTTTTACATAATTCTGTTGAAGCATGGTTGAAAAACAATGTCTGACTTTCATTGGTTAACATTTATAGAATTTTAATTTATTATTACTTTTGTCAGATTAAAGTTATTTCTGTGACCATTGTGACTTTTTCTTTCATTGACCAAAGGGTACCAACAATTTTGTCCACGTCTGTATGTTTAGGTGGATAGGGTAAAATGATCAGACTACTTTAAAGCCAATGCTGAGATAATACTAAACATTATAAAAAAAATATATATATATATATATATTTCAAAGTTAATATCCATTCATCTAAATCTGTATATAATGCAAATGTGATTTTAATTAGACTGGTTCACTATTTGAAAAGGCAAATTAAGCCTTTTTTTCCACTAATGAGTTTTTATTTTGTGAATCTTTATAAACGTTAAAGGGGTTCTCCGGGAATCAAGAAAATGAAAATATGTAAATATTACTTTATTATAAATATATTCCCAAATACCTTTCTTTAGTTATAATGGCTCATTTTGTCTAGGGAGCAATGATTAGGAAAAACAAAATGATTATGTGGCTATAAATGGATATAAATTTTACTGCAGGCCAGTGGAGTACAGGCCCCAAAAATTATTCATTCACCGTACAGAAAATAACAATTGATAATGTGTCTGGAGGTACATTAGGCAGTCACCACATAACAATTTTACTTGTAAAATTGCCAGTACAAATACATGTAAAATACATATGTTTAAAAGAACAAAAAATATTAAATTGGATTAAAAAAACGAAATCCCTCCTCTTGAAAAAAACAACAATAGTAATAGGCGAAATTCAATTAAACGTGGTTGTCACAGTTGTTCAATTCCGAGGAGATTCATGCCTCATTCATTTATTTATTTTTAGAAATGTGAGGTAGTCCACACTATCGTGAGCTAGGCGAGTGCGTTTATCGGTCACGATCCACCGTTCTGCGCTGAATGTCCTTTCGGACAGGACACTCGATGAGGGGCAAGTCAAGAGTTCCATGGCAAATTGTGCCAGGATTGGTCATAGGTCAAGCCTGCACACCCAGTAGTCAAGGGGTTCATCGCTTCTCAGAGCGTCCACATTGGCCGTTAACCCAATGTAGTCGGACACCTGACGGTCTAGGCGTTCCCTGAGGCTGGATCCGGAGGGCGGCTGTCGATGTGTTGACTGCAGAATGATCTCATATCACACATGATAACACATCTTCAAACCACCCTCTTCTTGCATGCGTGATACGATTGATACTGTTTCTCTGTGGGTGGAAATTCCTCTGCCAGAGCCCGCAACAGCAGAATGCAGCATCTCTCGAAGCAAGGCCTGGAAATTCTGCATTTTGACAGCCCTCTGTGATGCTGGTAACATGTGTGCCATTTTGAACCGGGGGGTCTAAGTACATTGCCACCCAGTACCGGTCCTTGCCCTTTATGCTTTTTATACGGGGGTCCCTCTTCAAACACTGGAGCATGAAGGCCCTCATTTGCACTATATTGGAAGCAGTGGAGCAGCCTGGCTCCTGCTTATTGCCCAGGAGAATGTAGTCCTCGGTCTCCTCCCCAATCTACAGACAACACCAGGGTTCCCTGAAAAGTTTAAAGCCTGCTCTTCTTGCTCCTCCTCCGCCTCCCCCAGGCACCATCCTCCTTTGACTTGTCTCAGATGGAGTAGCCAACCCTGGGAATTAATTCAGCATTGCAACTTCCTCATCTTCCTGCTCCTCAATGGCTTTATCAATGACACAACGCAAACGTCCTGCCGCAGAGTTCGTACAGATAGTCGTTAACTGCACATTTCTGCTGGGGCAGCCTATCAAGCATATACAAGGTGGAGTTCCTGCGTGTTGGGCATTCACAAATCAGACGTATGTTGGGCAAGTGGTGTAGTCACTGAACATCATTAAGGCGAGCCATGGAGCCATGAAAGATCTTCTAAAGTTTCCAGAGATTTTCTTGGCCTGCCGCAAGACGGCAACAAATCGCTGCATGACTTGTTCAGGACGTGTGCCATGCACGGCACATGTGTCATTTTTCCTGTTTCAGAGTGCTCAGCAGATTGGCACCGTTGTCGCACACCACTTTACCAACTGTCAAATTGAGCGGGGTTAGCCACTGATCGGCCTGTGACCAGAGAGCTGAAAGCAGTGTACTACCGGTGTGGCTCTTGGCTTCTAGGCACAACAGCCGCAGCACAGCATGGCAAAGTCTCAACTGGCATGTCAAATAGATTCTAGGGAGCTTGGGGGGCGGAAGAGGCGGTAGCAGTGGAAAAGGAGGAGTCAGCCGAGGAGGAGACGGAGGATGGAGTAGGAGGAGGAGACGAAGAGACAGGCCTGCATGCAATCCGTGGCGGTAACACCAAATCCACACAGGTGCCAGGGTTGCATGCTTGACAGCCATCAGAAGGTTCCCCCAGTGGGCAGTAAAAGTTATGTACCTTCCCTGCCCGTGTTTGCTAGACCAAGTGTATCTTGGCACCGACACTGTGTGCCAGAGATATATTCACTTGATGCTGAACATGGCCATATAGCTCTGGAATGCCCTTATGGGAGAAATATTTCCTTCTGGGGACCTTTCATTGCGGTGTGTCAATGGCCACAAATTTTCTAATTGCCTCTGAGTCCAACAGTTTATATGGCAGCAGTTGGCGGGCTAGCAGTTCGGACAAGCCGGCGGTCAGCTGTTGGGTAAGAGGGTTATCCGGCGTCATCAACTTTTTAAGTTCAAACATTTGGGCCACAGAAGCCTGCCTTTTGCCAGATGAAAGCGACAACGACACGGTCTTTGGGGGTGCACCCAGCAGAGAGTGAGAAGGGTAAAGATACAGAGGATGAGGAGGGTGCAGAAGCAAAAGACTGAGTGAGCCACTCAACCAACTCTGGTGCATCATTTGACGTAATCGCATCTTCTCCACCTTCCAACTTAGGGTCCAGCCTGGCGCACCTGCCTGACCCCTGCAGAATGGCCTGTCATTTTTAAAATGACCCTGTGACAAAGTCTCTATAGAAGAGTAGTATTTGTGGAAGCAGGCAGTGATGGTCAGTTCGCAGTGTTCGCCAACTCCCGGTGACCGCATTTGATTTCAGACGGGCTCCCGACAGGGCTTACCTGTGCATTGCAGGACGGGTGAGTCAAGATGGCAGCCCACATGTGTTCGTTGGCAAACATTGCAAACTGACCATCACTGGAAGCAGGTATAAAGAACCTCTTAATGATTATTTGCTGGAAGCAGGTATATCAAACAACTTAATCAGTTTTTTGGTGGACCAGAGGTATATCACATCAGTTTCAATTAGTTGTTCCAATAGTGTTTGTTCTTCTGTATAGCTGCAGTATTGCAGCAGAACCGCACACAACTGCTGCACAATACAAATGCTCTATAATATATTTTCTTTGTTAGAAAGTATATTATAAGTATATCACACCCCTTAGTATGTCACACCTATCGATAGCACACCTATACCAGTCCTTAAAAGGACTTTTGTGGCCCTATTAGCTAGCTTTTGGTGTCTCTAGCAGTCTGTCCCTGCTCCACACAGCAACCTCTGCCTACACTGGCAAAAGACTGAATGTAAAATGGCACCCAGATCAGGTTTATTATAGAGTAGGGTGTGTGTCCATGTGCTGATATGTTTCAATTGGCTGTCCTGTCCCACCTGATGGATGTGTCATGGGTCAAAGTTCTGCACAATGCAAAAGATTATGGCGCCTGCGTACATCTCCATATGTTCGCCTGTTCGGCCAACCGCGAACTAGCAAAGTTCGTCGTGAAACAACCGCCGGGTGAACCGCAAGGCCATGTCTATTCAGGATCATAATCCCTGACAAGCAGAGCAGATAAGAAGATGAGGCAGCTCTGTATCTCATTGTTTTGAAGTAACTTGTCCTCCTGTGTAATTAGGACAGGTTTTCTGTGTACTAATAGGACAGCGGTCATTTTGTTTCTCCTAATGATTGCTCCCTAGACAAAATGAGCCTTTATAACTAATAAAAGGTATTTGGGAATACATTTATAATAAAGTAATATTTAAGTATTTTCATTTTCTTAATTTCCCGAGAACCCCTTTAACTAGTTCAACTGAGCATTGATTAATTGGCTCCTGAATGCACAATGAATCTTTATGTTTATTAATGTAATAGCAATCCATATTTTGATACTTGTTTTATCGGATTTAATAAGTTTATGATGACCTGAAGACCATTTACCCCTACGTGACTGCTAATGCATTTGTTTATGTCATCAAAGGGCCTTAGGCTGGAGTTCCATTGGGTGGCAACTATGCAACCAAAACTCCACCAACCCAGAGTGGCTAATGGCTGAACACGTTTGGATGTGGGAGGGAAACCCCCCACCAAACATACAAGGGAAAGATGTGAAGGAATAAGGCCTGGAAACTAGGGAAATGAAATGGGCACCTCCTAGTAAAACCCTAATCGAAATCCTGACTAACTACCAGTATGAACAGACCCCAGAGGTAGGTGAGTTCATACACAGGAATACCTAGTGTTCTAACTCACCCCAAAGGACTCTGGTACTAATGTCAGGACTGAGACAATCTGTTCCTCCAAAAGGAAGGATGAACAGGAGTCTCCCTCAGCACTTAATACAAATGATAGGGAAATGCAACTCACAAAATAACCCAAACAAAATATAAAAGGGAAGGAAAACACATGCTATGCCAGCACCAGGAACTATGCCGAGATCCACACAATCACAATCTAAAACTCAAACAGAAGCTATAAACCGCATAGCATAGTGGGAGAAACAACAATAAATAGAGAAGGTTAAATGACCATAATAGCCACACCTGGCGAAAGAAGGTGTGGCAAGCATGAGAAACAACACAGACGTCATTTGATTCAAATGGAAAACATGTCAGATCAAACCACGTGTTGCCAGTCTCGCCGATCTCCTGCCACCTGTCATGGGAACGTGACAACATGACAACCACAACATCAGACACCTCCCCCCCACCTGGAAACCCAACCTTATTTTAAGGCTTTGTGCACTATATTTTTTATGCATGTGGCATCTGCATTTTTGCAGCTAACACACTGATCAATTTTCTATGGGCCCATGTACACATCCATATTTTTGGGGTCATTCTGAAAATTATAAAACATGTCCTATTTTGTCTGTATTGTCAATGACAATAGTCAGGGGCAGTCTGGAAAATTAAAGTGAGCCTGAAAAAAAACAAAAAAGTGGCCTTGTGTTGTAGGGAAGGTGTGGGGGGGGGGGGGGGGGGGTTACAGAAGGCAGAGCCAAGATCATTAGCCGGGGCAAGCAATACTGTAATGCAGGACAAAATACTGCCTCGACAGAACCAAATACCATAGTCAAGCATAAAATACTGCCACCCCAAGCTACAGTATTTAACTCTATAATCATCCTGTCTAAACAGCCATCTGCTGCCCAGAAATAATGCAGGTGTATGAGGAAGAGCAATTGCAATAGCAATCCCTCGCTCTTATATTGTGGAGGTGATCATTGTAGTGCTTCACCCCAACTGAGCGAACAGCCGACTGTGGGAAGGACACTTCCTTCCCAATAATCTGCTGCTCATCAAGGCATGTAAATGCACCTTTAGAAAGGTCTCTTTAAATAGGTCGATCAGTTCCATTGCTACAACATTTATTGATTAACTATATTCTATAAAGAAATGTAGTGGTCATTTGGTCAACACAAGGAAACTAAAATATTATGGAATGTTCATTCAAATCAGTAAATTGTCTATGTAATGCAGGACAGAACAGGTCCTCCAAATGATCTACTGTACTATCTTATGAAGGGGCTGTTGAATATCCCAAAATGTGTTATACGGAAATAAAATAATCAAACTTTCTACATACTGGAAGTGTCCTCCTGTTGAGAGCACGGCCTTGCATTTATCTTCTGTGAACTTGAGGTCCTCCATGGAGATTGAGATGCTTTTTGTAACTTCTTTTCACTCTGGCCTACAGATATCTTAATAGAATTCCCCTAAAGGGTATATGAAACGTGTCTTTCTAAAAGAGGCAAACCCTTTAAAGGTGTCCGATGTATGGTAGACAAAGACAACGTATTTTAGGACAGGCCGAGTTTGTTAGAGATCCACTCCTTTCTGGCCCATAGAGTGTGGCCAAAGCAAGGGTCCGATCTATGATTTCTATATGCCATTTGCATTCAAGAATCAACTAGTTTAATCTGCAACATTAACAAAGACCAATTATTTCTTAATACAGTGGAAGGAAGGATCAACTTCACAAAATATCTATTGAAAACTGTCAACACCAAACAAGCTTAAGATTTTTATTAAAACTTACTCCATTTAGTCCTCATCATTCCCTAAATTATATCCATTTTGACAGCATAGGTGTTTATCTTAGAAATATGTATAACAAGAATAGGCAATAGAATTAATATTCTTCAGAAGTAATCATCTTGGCCAAAAATCAGCGCCTTTGTAAGAAAGGAAATGTTTATGTGTTATTATCTCAAGTTATATTTAAAATAAAATATAGTCTTAGACTTCTAAACTATGAATTTAGAAAAATAAGTAATTTGTGTTTGTATAGATGCTGTTAAATTTGAAGAATGTTTTAGAAGTTCCTATTCATATAAACTCTATTTAAGGTTGCATACAGTACCTACATAGTTGCCAACAGTCCGAAATTTGCTTAAACTGTACTTAATTTTCAGATAGAGTCCTGAAAATGTGTAAGCACCACCCATAAATGGGCATTCACACTTGGTTTTGGCCCATATGCCCTGAATTTATCAACAGTAATGTTGGTAACTATATACCTACCCTAAAGACATGACATACAACTGCTTTTACTGCTTGCCAGCTGCATTGGCAGCTTCCATCAGCCATCACTATGGGGATTTTATTGCATAAAGATGTTGAAGTTATTGTGTTGAATAATAGATGTATAAATATATACATCTATATAACCTCTTAGTAACCATTAATAAACTTTTTTTTACAATGGTCAAAAAGTGTGGTGGGAGTTGGCAGCTGTGTAGATCCTTGCGTTACAATGCTGCAGTGTCGGTTAATGTCTCTACTCTTTCTGACAGCTTTAAGTAAGCTATTATTTTTTATTATTTTTTTCACTGTTATAGTCTCTTATTTTGTGCCCAATTAGCACTGTGTATAGAATAGAGGATGTGGCACTACTACTGCTCCCTTTGGGCCAATTGGTCACATGGGACCAATAGCTGTGAGCAGATCCCTAGCAGTGACAACCATTAGTAAAACAGGGTTGTTTTGCCACAGTTACAGGAGGTCCTACAATTAAATTGTAAAATGATAAAGTCTTTGCTGACCTGTTGGAAAAGACAATGAAATTACAAAAAAGTAAAATAAATTAATAATAATCAAAAATAATAAACAAAAGTTAAAAAAATAATAATAATAAAACGCCTCCCCACTGGTCCAATTACAGTTCTCTAAACTGTACACCATATTTTTCAAAACACATGTTAAATAACAGCGAACAAAAATATAAAATAAATTTTAGTTTCATAAATTTTAGTGTCATATGGCTACTAGTAATAATAGGTAGAAAAAAAAAATATCACATTGACTTTACTATTGCAAACTAGACATATAAGCCTAATATTTAACCCCTTCTATCCCAGGCCAGTTTTCACGCATCTGCCCAGGCCATTTTTTTCAAATCTGACATGTGTCACTTTATGTGGTAATAGCTTCGGAACACTTTTATTTATAGGGCTGTGACATCACCGGGCTGGCTAGTTGCTGATTGGCTGCATGCATTGCATTATGGGTCATCCCGCTCTTCTCAGAGTTCCTTGCCCATGTCCTCACACGTGTAGACACTGTTTTAGCCGCCATTGTAGCCGCCATGTTAGGAAAAATTGTGATTCATTCCCACAAAGCAAGAGAAAATTCGAATTTGTTCAAAATCAAATTTTTCCTGAAATTCTGAACGAATTCAACTTCGTCAGCTTTGATTCGCTCATCTCTAAAAATAATCAATAATTTTGATACTTTTCAAGTATTTAATTGCATAGAACCAAAGAGGTGAATGACAAAGAGACCAAGACTTTAATATAAAGTCTAGATAAAGGATGTACTGTAGGTTTAGAACTCATTATGGAAAGTTAGGTGAGCTTCTAAACACTTTCAACAATTTGAGTTTTAAAAAGTAATGAGATTTTTAAATGGATGCAAGGATGCAAGTGTTTAATTAAAGAAAATCCAGGTCAAGTGTGAAAGCATGTAATTTTATCCATTTGTAATGCCTAGCTAATTGGCTTAGTATATGGAAGTAGTACCTTTAGAAACTAGTTGTATAAAAAAGCAGAGAAACTGATGCCCCACATTTTGTATAGAACCCACATTTGTATAGATTAAACTGATATAGACTGCAATTAAAACAGTTTCATTGCACAGATAACAGTTGCGTATATATGTATTCAGAGCTAAATGTTCAAAACAACCAATAAAAGGGACAAAAGCTTCCAATGTCTAAAATATTATTTCAGATTGGGATCATCACCAGTGTGTTATCTCAGCGGTCAGTATTGGGCCATATTCTCTCCAATATTTTTATAAATGATCTTGTAGAAGGCTCAAATGGTAAAATATTGCTTTTGCAGATGACACTTTAAACTTTGTAAGGTAATTAACATGGAAGAGGACAGTATACTGCTACAGATGGATCTGGATAGATTGGAGGCTTGTGGGGAGAAGTTGCATATGAGGTTTAACACTGATAAATGTACGGTTATGCACATAAGAAGGAATAATGCATGTCACCCGTAAATAAATAGTAGAACACTGGGTAATACTGACACGAAAAAGCACTTTTAATTAACAGTAAACGGACATTTAGTTGACATTGTCTGTGTGATAATCAACTGTATGTTTAAAGGAGTTGTCCATGATTATATTTTAAAGGTCCCCCCAAGCAGGACCTGTAAAGAGATCTATATTTACCTGATCCTCGTCACTCTGCTGTGGCTCCTGAGCTCTTTTCACCAGACTTCTGCATGTAAAATCACTACACAGTCACATGCGTTGGTGCAGTTAATGACTGACTTTAGTAAGATGTCCCCAAGTGGCATGAGACTCATTTAGGAACACATTGCAGAAATGGAAGTCGAGTGAAGACAACCTGGGAGCCACAGAGGCTGAACTAAGCAGAGGCCATAGGTATAGAGATGAGCGAATTTAAAAAAAAATTGAATCAGTCGGTTTGCCGAATTCTTCAAAAAAAATTGGATCGATCCAAATTTATTTGTGTTGAATTGCATTAAGAAACGCCTATTTCCTGGCTGCAGAGAGCTTTTAGAGTGGTGTAGAACACTGTGTCTTGCAGTAACACGCATAGGTAGTCTGCTATGGTATAGTGCTGGGTGTGAATATTTAGAATATAGTGCTATATATTCGTATTTTTGAATATTCTAGATTCTTTTTCATCTTAACCAATGATCCCTCCCTGTTTGTTGCTTGTGAGCCAATGAGAAGGCTGCAATGTCTTTGTCTGAGCTTAGCAATATCCCTAGAAACCAATAGGAAAGTTGTCTACCCCTCACTATATAAGAACCTCCCCAGAAGCCATTTTCTACAGTGTTTTTAAAGTTCTGAGAGAGACAGCAGTGTCATTGCTGTTCTCTGTGCTTTCCACTCATTACATTAGATAGTTAGATAGCTTTTATATATATATATATATATATATATATATATTACAGATAGTTAGTGAGAAATAGTCAGTGTAGGTTATATCCCATATAGTGTGGCTGTTGCAGTGCAGTGTGTTAGGTATAGGGTTGAGAAAACCTGTGGAAGATCGAGTTCTCCAGGTTCGGCTGAATTTCAGGTCAAAGTTCTGGGTCGGGACCCGAACTTCACCCCAAATCTGGACCCCATTTAAGTCAATAGGGACCCAAACTTCACTTTACTATTTTCCGTTATAACATGGTTATAACAGAAAATAATAGCGTTCTTAAAACAGAATGCTAAATAAAATGTCTACTGAGGGGTTTAAAATTAAAAAAAAAATCACCTCATCCACTTGATCGAGCAGCCAGTGACATCACTGCAGGTCCTTCTATCTTCATTCAGCAGGACCTGAGGTGACGTCACCACACGTCCTTTTGCAGGTCCTGAAGAAAAGAAGATACCGGCTGCACGATCAAATGGATGAAGTGAGTTTTATTTTTATTTTTAACCCTTCAGTAGACATTTTATTTAGCATTCTGTTTTAACGGAAAATAATAAAATCACCCGAACATCGAGCCCGAACTTCAGTGAAAAAGTCCGGGTTTGGGTTCACTCAACTCTAGTTAGGTAGTGTGATAGGTTCTGCTGTCCATACATACATGCTACAGACATAGTGCTGTGATGTCACAGCAATACATAGCGCACCAAGCAGTAATATGTAATCAGAACTGCTAAAATGCAAAGTTTCACATATTGCGCCCAAATATTTGCATCATTAGTGTCGATTAGCGCAATTGCGAATATATTGGAGCACTCTATCCATATAAAGCCATTTTTAATGTTCTGCCGTGCCAACTATTTTCTCCAGTCTCGGAAAACCTCTAGCAGCTTGGAACAGGTAGTAAAAGTGACCCACGCTTGTATTGCGCGCGCATTACACGAATATTACATTGCCGATTTTCACAATCAAGAATTTGCAAATATATGATGAATATTCTACAAAATATTAGCAAAATATTGAGAATCCGAATATTGCCCCTGCCGCTCATCACTACTGTGGTAGTGAAACAATACTGTGAGTCAGTATGACATGCAGATGACAGGCGTCACTCTTAGAATCATTGCACACTTCACTTATTTGGATAGTTACAGGCCAAAACTGACCAAATAACTCAAGTGTGAACTCAGCCTTACAGGTCAAGGTTAGCGTGAAGAACAAGCACACTCCTTTTACATCGTTGGCAGCTGATTACACATAGATGTCTACAGAACCTGTTCTATTAAATGCTTATGCAAGTAGAGCCCCCCGACAGAGTGGACAGGGTGTCAGCAGTAAGTTTGTGTTGATGCCACTGATTATTTTTCCCTTCCTCTGATCAGTCAGAACCATAACCCCCGATAACCATGTCTGTGGAGCATCTGCCTTTACTCGGTCAGCATTTAGTCAGTAGTCCATCAGTATTGCTAAAGCAAAAAAAAAAAAACAGGAGTGGATCCAAAACAGAGATGACATGTGAATGGAATCTTTGCATGTCTTCTGTGTTATGTACCCACTCCTGCTTTTGGCTACCAAATCATAAGCCAATTCGGATGAAAAGTAGAAGCCATGTCATGCAGGCCTTACAGCTGTTACATAGACAGGATCTGTTGTGCGTCTAATTTTTTCTTCCTTCTGATAGATCAGAAGAAGGGCCAAATAAATGATGATGTCAGCCAGGCCGAAAGGCAAATTAGTGGCCAGTCATGAAGTAGGGAGGGTGGGAACAGCATGAGAAGTCCAGAGTGGCCCTATAACATAGTGGTTAGATGGAAGCAGCATGAGGAGGCCACAGAGTGGCCCAATGACAGATCTGGAGGTGGCAGCAGCATCAGGAGGTGGCCACAGAGTGGAACAATGACAGTGTGGAGGTGGTGGCAGCAGCATCAGGAGGAGGCCACAGAGAGGCACAATGACAGTTTGAAGGTGGGGTAGCATCAGGAGGCCACAGAGTGGCACAATGACAGAGTGTGGAGGTGGCAGCAGCATCATCAGGAGGCCACAGAGTGGCAAGGTGACATAGTATTGAGGTAGCAGCAACATTAGGATACCACAGAGTGGCAAGTTGATATAGTGTGGAGGTGGCAGAAGCCTTTAGGAGACCACAGAGTGGCAAGGTGACACAGTGTGGAGGTGGCAGCAGCATCAGAAGACTACAGAGTGCAATGTGACATAGTGTGGAGGTAGCAGCAGCATCAGGAGACCACAGAGTGACCCGGTAACAGAGTGGGAAGGCGAATGACAATACCAGTACCATCTGAAGATAGCTTTTTCAGGGCAAACTCTGCTAGTTGTGGCCACAAATCCAGTTTGGCTGCACAGTAGTCCAGCAGATCTTCAATGTGGGGTGGCAGGGTGCTGTCCAAGTATGCCACCACCTGCTGGTTCAGGTCCTGCTCCAGGTCTAGCTGCTGCTAGTGAGTAGTTTCTTCACTAGGAGGGTAAATAAAGCTGTTTGTCAGCGATTATAGAGTAAAGTTGCTGCTAATGGAGCTGGAACTGCTTCTACCCCCCCTCCCCGGCCACAGCAGCCATGGCAGAGGAACGTGAGCGCAGAGGGCCCCCCAGTCAGAACTGCGAGAGTATGGTCGATGGTGCAGATAGGCAGCGGCCAACTGACTATGTAGGATGTCTCTATAATAGTTCAGTTTGTACTCCCTCTCAGCAGGTATAAAAAAAGTCCCCATTTTGGACTGGTAGTGAGGGTCCAACAAGGTGGAGAGCCAGAAGTCACCCCTCTGCCGAATGGTGACATTTCGTCTGTCACTATGCAAGCAAGAGAGCATACATTGGGCCATTTGCGCATGGGACTCGAGGCGACTCCGTGCCTCAATCTCCACTGCATACTGCCATGGTGTATCTGGGTCCTCTGCCTCATCTTCCTCATGGCCCTGTAGCTCCTCTGGCTGCTCCTGCCCCTCCTCTCCTGTCACCTGTGTAGAAAAAACACCCATTTTGCTACACATTGCTTGTGCTCCAATGTCCTCCTCCTCCACCTTCTCCAGTTCAGCCCCCACAAGATCTAGGCACCACGTCTCCAGTCCCCTGACCAGTCAGATTTACCAGCATCTGTTCCAGGACATGAAGCAGTGGAATGACGTTGTTCATTCCATAGTTCTGGTGACTGACAAATAACGTGGCCTCGTCATAGGGCCTGAACAAACGGCAGGTGTCTTGCATGAGCTGCCACTGGCTGACATCAAAGCTACACAGGGAGTACTCCTGTCTGCTTGGATCATCAAGAAATAGTGTATGGCCTTTCTCTGTTCATGTAATCAGTCCAACATATGGAGGGTGGAATTCTAACGTGTGGAAACTTTGCAGATCAGCCTATGTTGGGGTATGCCGTTCTGCCGCTGCAGCTCAAGGAGGGTATGCTTTGCGGTGTACGAGTGGCTGAAGTGCATGCAAAGTTTCCTGCCCATTTTTAGGATGTCTTGCAGATAGGTTGAAGACTAGCGTGCCATGCCCTGCACATGTGGTATGCTGGAGAGGCACTGTAAATTGTCCCTGCAGTGGAGGTGGAGGACACGATGGAGGATGAGGCAGCAGAGGCGGACATTGTTGCAGGACCAAAAGCTAGAGAACGTGGTGGCGGAAGCGGCATCACCTGGCCAAGTTGTCAACATTCACCCAGTGGGCCATAAAGGACATGTATGTGTTGTCCCTGACCGTAGTTCCAGATCCACACGTCGGCGCTGCCGTGCACTTTGGCAGACACCGACAGGCTCAAGGACTGGCCCATCTTGAGTATATTGGGCAGACTAGATGGGCCAAGTGGTTCTTATCTGCCGACACATTCTATGTTTCTATGTTTCTATCTTCTGTTCTTCATATTTGTGCAGGGCTGGTACTGCCTTTTTGGCAAATAAATGATGGCTTGGGACTCTCCACTTCGGCTTGGCGCAATCATTTTTCAGAAAAGTGCAGAGTCCACCACTTGGAAAAGGAGTGACTGCAGCACCAGCAACTTGGCCAGGAGCACATTCAGCTTCTGTGCCGTTGGATGAGTACACTCATACTGCTGTCTCTTGGCATTCGCTTTGATGATCGATTGCTGACAGAATAACTGAGGAGGAGGAGCAGGAGCATCAGGACCAGCAGATGATGGGGAGAACCGACAGCTTCCTTCGACTGAGGTGGTGGAGCATTGACTGCCTAGAATGAGGTGCGTGCCACTCGGTGATGCAGTGGTTGCTGCGGCAGGCTGGACCGCGACATCAGAGCCAAGGTTCTCTCAGACCACTTTATGGTGACGCTGCATATGTTGAAGCAGGGTCATTGTGCTAACATTGGTACCCTGGCCACGTTTCAAATTCTGTTCACAGATTCTACAAATGGCCATGTTCACCTCCTCCGGCGGCTTCTAAACTGCCACACTGCTGAGTAGGTGTTCTTGCCCCCACACTGACTGACAGCTACCACCGTTGCTTCTGTGGACCCCTGCACCACTACTTTCCAGCGGGTAGGCTCCTGTAAAGCGGGTGGTCTTCCCCAGGCACATATGGCTCCTGACCTCTCACTGCTGCCACCCTTCTGACTCCCGGTCACACTAGCGACTTGCTGGCTCTGCAGCTGCCTCATGAGCAAACTGCCACCCTCTTCCCCTGATTATGATGAAGCCCCTAATTCACTCTGCTTCCAAGTGTGATCAGCTATATCATCATAATCGAGCACTGTCTGCACGTCTCTGATGTCCTCCTCAACTGTCTCTGGGTCAGGAGCCTTACCGCTCGCAACACCAGCTCCCGCGCCATCACTATTTGCCCACCTACCGGAGGATGCGACGGATGTCTCCTACACATTGAGGACAGGTGAGGGCACAGGACTGCTCCAGGACCATGCCAACTAAGAGTTGAGTCTGATGAACTCACTGACTCTTGGCTGGGGGTGTCTGATGTCACTTGGGATGAAGTGGATGACCGAGTCAACCATTCAAGAACCGCTGGGTTGCTGGTCAAGACACGACCGCTAGATGACACTGGGAGCTCAGGCCTCTCGCTGCGACTCTTGCTGCCACGCCCCCTTACTCTGCTGCGACCTGTGCCTGCGCCAGAAACATTTAGGCCTCTGCCACTCCCCTGTGCAGGGTCAGGCACTTCTCTGTCTGCTATACTATTAGATCAAATAAATAAATAAAAAGGAAATTTAAACACCCCCAAAAAGTCAGTAATTTTCTCACTTCACCACACAGCAGCTAAAAAGCCCTCTTTTTTTCCACTAATACAAGCCAAAAAGGGCTTTAGAACATAAAACTGCACCGCTGAATTGCAAATAGGCCCTTATTTTTTTCCACTTATACACGCCACAAAAGGCTTTAGAACATATAACTGCACCGCTGAATGGCAAATATATATTTTTTGCCACTAATACACGCCAAAAAGGGCTTTAGAACATATAACTGCACCACTGAATGGCACATATATTTTTTTTTCCACTAATACACACCAAAAAGGGCTTTAATTTTCTCACTTCACCACACAAGGGCAAATACTTTTTTTTGTGCCACTAATGCATGCCAAAAATGGCTTTAGAACATAAAACTGCAACGCTGAACAGCAAATAATATGTTTTTTGTCACTATCACATGTCAAAAAGAACTTAGAACATATAACTGCACCGCTGAATGTCAAATATATATTTTTTGCCACTAAAACACGTAAAAAAGGGATGTCATTTTCTCCCTTCACCACACAACGGCAAGTACTTTTTTGTTGTGCCACTAATACATGCCATAAAGGGCTTTAGAACATATACCTGCATCAACTCCAATATAAACTACAGTACATCGATATGCATGGAAACATAGCATTAAAGCTACTTTCCCATTGGCGTTTTTCTTTTCCGGCATAGAGTTCCGTCACCGGGGCTCTATACCGGAAAAGAACTGATTAGGCATATCCCCATGCATTCTGAATGGAGAGTAATCCATTCAGGATGCATCAGAATGTCTTCAGTTCAGTAATTTGACTGATCAGGCAAAAGAGAAAACCGTAGCATGCTACGGTTTTATCTCCGGGCGCACCTCCTACTGGTAGGTGACAGGTCTGTGCTATAAGCAATGCGCCGCACAGACCTTTCACTTGCCAGTACGAGGAGCTCCTGCCGGCCACAGACAGCGCATGTAAGTTTAATGCTGCTAAAAGTGCTAAGTAACCATGGCAGCCAGGACTGCAGTAGCATCCTGGTTGCCATGGTAACCGACAGAAGCCCCAGCGATTAAACTGGGACTCCGATCAGAACTGCCACTTTGCTGCCACCATTGATGGGGGAAGGCTGTTAACCAATGATTTTAATACTGGGGGGGAGAGGGGAGGCCACACTGGGCACCAATGATTTTAATAGGGGGTGGGTGGGGGTGGGGGGGCCGCACTGGCCACCAATGATTTTAATACTGAGGAGGGAGGGGGGTCTGGCCCCCTGTTGCCTGGCAGCTTCTGATCTCTTCCAGGGGGCTGTGATCCGCACAATTAACCCCTCAGGTGCGGCACCTGAGGGGTTAATTGTGCGGATCACAGCCCCCTGGAAGAGATCAGGTGCTGCCAGGCAGCAGGGGGCCGTTGTGTCAATAGTTCTCAGTATATTCTAACTTGAAGCGTCCCCATCACTATGGGAACACCTCTGTGTTAGAATATACTGTTGGCTCTGAGTTTTCACGATCTAACTCAAATCCGATGGTATATTCTAACATAGAGGCGCTCCCATGGTGATGGGGATGCTTCAAGTTAAAATATACCATCGGATTGGAGAAAACTCCGATCCGATGGTATATTAATATTACCCGAACACCGAACCCGAACTTTTGCTGAAATGTTCGGGTTCGGGTTCTGAACACCGTAAAGTTCGGTATGAACCTGAACTTTAGCGTTCGAGTTCGCTCAACCCTACTCCCTATCCTTTCCCTGAACTTCTATACAGTAAAATAAAAGTTTTTAAGTCATTTCTAGCACTGTCCCTAGTGCCTGCAGACGTCTCTCCCTGCACTAAGTACGCTGGTAAATGTCAGAATGCAAGATGGCTGAGGCTATTTATAGGGCTGCTGATTGGCTGCAGGCATGGCATTGTGGGTGATCCCTCGTTCCCAGAGTTCCTTGCGCCATGTCCAAACACATGCAGCAGCCATTTTATTACCACGAATCGTGAGGAAATTCGGATTCGGTGCAAATCGAATTTTTACTGAAATTCGGATCTAATTCTACTTCGTCAACTTTGATCTCATCTCTAGTCGTAGGTAAGTATGGCTGTCTTCACAGGTCTCACTGGGGAGTGGGGGAGGAAAGGAACAGCTAAAAAAAAATATGCTTGACAACTCCTTTTATCTAGATATATACATAAGATGAAACCACCCCAAACCACTAATTTTATCATGATCAATTAATGTGCCATTGAGATAGGATCCCATGGGTCATCATGTGGAATCTTCACCTGTATCTAAGTCTTGAGTCAAGGACCTTCTCAGAAAAATGAATAGCTGCAAAAGACTCATTTATTACAGTTTTAGAACGAAAGCAATATAATGCACAGTCAAGACTGTTACTTGTAAATGTGTGGTTCTGCACAGTATTTATCTGGCACATCTCAGATTGGATGAGAGCTCAGGTAAGCCCACATATTTTATAGTTGGCATTTGCAATTATGAAGATACACTGTGATTGATTGAGAAATACATGTTTTCTAACTTAGTGGACATAAATATTATACAATGAAACTAATACACAAGGCTCAGAATAAAGCTAGAGGCACAGGACCGTTCAGTTTTTTGCAGTCTGCAAACCGCGGATCTGCAAAACACGGATGGCGTCCGTGTGCGTTCCGCAATGCGGAACGCATGGACAGCCTTTAATATAACTGCCTATTCTTGTCCGTAAAGCGCAGACAAGAATAGGACATGTTATATTTTTTTTGCGGGGCCATGCAACGGAGCAAAGGATGCGGACAGCACACGGAGTGCTGTCCGCATCTTTTGCCGCCCCATTGAAGTGAATGGGTCTGCATCCGAGCCGCAAAAACAGCGGCTTGGATGCGGAAAAAAAACAACGGCTATGTGCATGAGGCCTAACAGATGTGTACCTAGAGCTAAATACCTTCAGCATACCTTCATTCTTTTTCAGCTTCAATGGTCATATAAGATAACATTTTGGTGCCTGACCTACACAGTGTGTTTAACAAGCAAAACTTATTGTTACTGGAATCAGTTCGTAACAGTAAAATGTGAATTGCTGCTCTCTTAAAGCAGCCCTCTTGATGTGTATAAAGATTAATGAAACGTGAGCCAAGCCCCATTCCTTTTACTGTATATACAGGATCATTACTCGGGAGCCTAAAAGTGATGGTTTTCTCACTGAGAGTTATTTTGCATATACTTTCTACCCATGAACGGCATATTTCTATATTGCAAAGCTTCAATAAAATATATTTTCCACCTTAGAGGATCCCAGTCAGGACTTTATGACCTGTTGAATAGAGTTATTATAGATACAATACATGTTGGAAAGAATCATTTTTAATAAATGCTTCTGAATGTTAGAAATATTATGTTGATGGAGGAATGATGATAAACAGGATTATATTAAGTGGCGTACCATCAATAGCGGCAGACCACACAATTGCCGACAAGAATAGGCATGTTCTTTTTTTTTTGCAGAGCTGCATCCGCAAAAGTTTGGAAGTTCCGCGCCGTGCTCCGGAAATGCGGATGCGGAGAGCACATACTGCGCTCTCCGCATCCCGTTCTGCCTCATTGAGAATGAATTGGGTCCGCACCCGTTCCCGATATTGCGGAACGGATGCGGACTCATTTGCGGACGTCTGAATGGACCATTACCTGTTGGTCACAAATAGAATCAGCCAGCACTCACCCAATGCACGTTGCATGGGATAGGAGCAATCTCCACTGGTAATGTAGAAGAAATCCCAGCAATCGTCGTGTCTTGATAGTATGTTGTTTTTTATTGCATCAAATCAATATGTCCTACACCCAGGATGCGTTTCGGCTAGCATGCCTTCATCAACAGGTGAAAAATAATCAGACAAAACAGGTATATAAAGGAAACAATGTACTGCCTCTCATGACATCTTGTCCATAAGGGCGGAGCCAATTAATTATGCACAACCTGTGTTTTACTCAGCAGTCATACAACGGCAAGAGAAACCAATGAACCAAAATAGATTAAACAAATAAATCCAAATATCATGTTATCCAAATATCCTATTATCAGGTGTGGGATCCCTCAATGGACCGTTGATGTCTGAAAAACATTGAAGTGCAATCATGAATGTTATGAATAAATCCTATCTCAAACATGCATAATTTCATAGTCCCTATTCAGGCCCCTGGGATACAAAGTGTCCAATGTATGGATCCAATAAGCCTCTCGGCGTCACAATAGCTTCTTAATGTCTCCACCTCTCCTTGGTCTTTTAATCTGTTCCAAAATCTGAAATCTAAGTTGGGCTATAGTATGTTTGCACTGATCAAAATGAAACTGGATGGGTAACACAAGATTTCTTGTTTTAATTGTTGATTTGTGTTTTCCAATGCGATCCCTTATTGTTTGTGTTGTCTCCCCTATATATAAAATAGGCCACAAGGACATTTTATCAAATAAACCACATTAGTGGATTCACAAGTGAATAAACCCTCTATAGGATATGGTCGTCCATTATGAGGGTGATGAAATGTCGGGCCCTTAATAATATGGGAGCACTGTAGACAGTGCAAACACGGAAATGTGCCCTTCCGTTGTGTTGTCAGTACCTGTTGTTTTAATGTCACTTTCCTACTCCCTAAATCAGTGTGCACAAGTCTGTCCCTATAATTAGGGTTTCTTTTGTTACATATCAAAGGTGGGTTTTTAAATTCCTCAATTAGGGGATATTCTTTCCCCAACAGATGCCAATGTTTACGTATGATATTCTCAAACCTCTGATTATAGGGATGATACTTGTGCACTAATGCCAATCTTGGAGATTTTGTATCCTTAGTTTTACCTGATTCTTTATTCAATTCCTTCAAAGTTGACGGGGGATATCCCCTCTCCTCAAATCTACTGGACATTTCTTTTATCCTAGTTGTTTGTACATGCGGATCCGTGACAATTCGTTGAACTCTCTGAAATTGTGATTTTGGAATTGCCCTCTTTAGGGATGGTGGATGGAAATTGGAGAAGTGAAGAATGCTAGTTCTATCTGTCTCTTTTCTAAACAGATCCGTTAACAAATTACCCATTTGATTCTTAATTACTAGTGCATCCAAAAAGTTCACCATGTAATCGTCACAAACCAATGTAAACTGTAGTTCCGCATATACATGATTCAAATGGTAAAGGAAGGCTGATAGGGTCTCCCGTGGCCCCACCCATATGCAAAAAATGTCATCAATAAATTTTTTGCGAACGAGGATATTATTTTGGTACCATTCGGTATTATATACGTACGATTCCTCAAAGATTGACATATATGCATTTGCATAGGGCGGGGCCCCATCGCGGTCCCACGTCGCTGTAGATAGAAGTTATTCTCGAACATAAAATAGTTCTCATACAACACAAGATGTAAAAGCTGAAGAAAAAATTATTGTTCATTTTTTGTGTATTGACTTCTATCTAATAGGGATCTCACTGCTTGTATACCCCTGTTGTGATCAATAGAGGTGTACAAGCTGACCACATCAATAGTTACCAGAAGGCTATCTGGAGGAATTGATTCTAATCCAGTAATTGTACTGAGAAAGTGTTGTGTATCAAACAAAAAAGATTTAGTATCCTTAATCAAGGGCGTTAATACCTTCTCCAGTACAATTGCTAGGGGCGATAGAATCGAACCCACAGAGGCCACAATGGGGCGCCCTGGGGGGTCAATTAAAGTTTTATGCCCTTTGGGAAGAACATAAAACACCGGGGTAATTACACCAACTGAATATAAGTTTCAATCGGATGGTATACTTTAGGCATATAATGGCTTATATTTCTAAGTCCCAGATCCACCAGACGTAAGCCACAATGGCCCCCCTCCATGGGATCGAGTCAAATGATCCAGACACACTCAGGTAAGAGCCAGTCCCTTGTGATTAATCTATCTTCGAGAAGTCTTAACCCCGATCAAATATCGGCCTTACAAAAAGGACCTTCGCTTAGTCCGTCCACCGCATTCGATAGTTTTCAGTTCGATGTGTATTTGAATAAATTTTTTCGAAAATTACGATTAACGGTACATTTTCCTACATTGGGTGAATATGTGCATGATGGGGATGTGGTGGATGGGGGCCATTGTGGCTTTTGTCTGGTGGATCTGGGACTTAGAAATATAAGCCATTATATGCCTCCTAAAGTATACCATCCGATTGAAACTTATATCCAGTTGGTGAATAAGGAGATACAAAATCAGATTGATTCCGTTAAAAGGGGCTATTTAAAAATGGCACAAAATGTAACCTTGCATGAAAAAAATGGCGATTAGATCTTTGATGGAGGATAAGAATATAATTCTGAAACCGGCGGATAAATGGGGCACGATCGTCCTCACGGACAGAGATAAGTATGTGACTGAAGTTATGCGACAGCTTTCTGACCGCAATACATATGAACAGTTACAAAGTGATCCAGTGTTTCGGATAAAAGAAAAGATTGTGAAAGTAGTGCAGCACTTTTTATTTATGGGAGTAATTGATGAAAAAATGTATACATTTTTGATTAATCACGCACCCATTACCCCGGTGTTTTATGTTCTTCCCAAAGTGCATAAAACTTTAATTGACCCCCCAGGGTGCCCCATTGTGGCCTCTGTGGGTTCAATTCTATCGCCCCTAGCAATTCTACTGGAAAAGGTATTAACACCCTTGATTAAGGATACTAAATCTTTTTTGTTTGATACACAACACTTTCTCAGTACAATTACTGGATTAGAATCAATTCCTCCAGATAGCCTTCTGGTAACTATTGATGTGGTCAGCTTGTTCACCTCTATTGATCACAACAGGGGTATACAAGCAGTGAGATCCCTATTAGATCGAAGTCAATGCACGAAAAATGAACAATAATTTTTTCTTCAGCTTTTACATCTTGTGTTGTATGAGAACTATTTTATGTTCGAGGACAACTTCTATCTACAGCGACGTGGGCCCGCGATGGGGTCAAACGTGGCCCCGCCCTATGCAAATGCATATATGTCAATCTTTGAGGAATCGTACGTATATAATACCGAATGGTACCAAAATAATATCCTTGTTTGGAAAATATTTATTGATGACATTTTTTGCATATGGGTGGGGCCACGGGAGACCCTATCAGCCTTCCTTTACCATTTGAATCATGTATATGCGGAACTACAGTTTACATTGGTTTGTGACGATTACATGGTGTGCTTTTTGGATACACTAGTAATTAAGGATCAAATGGGTAATTTGTTAACGGATCGGTTTAGAAAAGAGACAGATAAAACTAGCATTCTTCACTTCTCCAATTTCTATCCACCATCCCTAAAGAGGGCAATTCCAAAATCACAATTTCAGAGAGTTCAACGAATTGTCACGGATCCGCATGTACAAACAACTAGGATAAAAGAAATGTCCAGTAGATTTGAGGAGAGGGGATATCCCCCGTCAACTTTGAAGGAATTGAATAAAGAATCAGGTAAAACTAAGGATACAAAATCTCCAAGATTGGCATTAGTGCACAAGTATCATCCCTATAATCAGAGGTTTGAGAATATCATGCGTAAACATTGGCATCTGTTGGGGAAAGAATATCCCCTAATTGAGGAATTTAAAAACCCACCTTTGATATGTAACAAAAGAAACCCTAATTATAGGGACAGACTTGTGCACACTGATTTAGGGAGTAGGAAAGTGACATTAAAACAACAGGTACTGACAACACAACAGAAGGGCACATTTCCGTGTTTGCACTGTCTACAGTGCTCCCATATTATTAAGGGCCCAACATTTTATCACCCTCATAATGGATGACCATATCCTATAGAGGGTTTATTCACTTGTGAATCCACTCATGTGGTTTATTTGATAAAATGTCCTTGTGGCCTATTATATATAGGGGAGACAACACAAACAATAAGGGATCACATTGGAAAACACAAACCAACAATTAGAACAAGAAATCTTGTGTTACCCATCCAGTTTAATTTTGATCAGTGCAAACATACTATAGCCCAACTTAGATTTCAGATTTTGGAACAGATTAAAAGACCAAGGAGAGGTGGAGACATTAAGAAGCTATTGCGACGCCGAGAGGCTTATTGGATCCATACATTGGACACTTTGTATCCCAGGGGCCTGAATAGGGACTATGAAATTATGCATGATTGAGATAGGATTTATTCATAACATTCATGATTGCACTTGAATGTTTTTCAGACATCAACGGTCCATTGAGGGATCCCACACCTGATAATAGGATATTTGGATAACATGATATTTGGATTTATTTGTTTAATCTATTTTGGTTCATTGGTTTCTCTTGCTGTTGTATGACTGCTGAGTAAAACACAGGTTGTGCATAATTAATTGGCTCCGCCCTTATGGGCAAGCTGTCATGGGAGGCGGTACATTGTTTCCTTTATATATCTGTTTTGTCTGATTATTTTTCACCTGTTGATGAAGGCATGCTAGCCGAAACGCATCCTGGGTGTAGGACATATTGATTTGATGCAATAAAAAACAACATACTATCAAGACACGACGATTGCTGGGATTTCTTCTACATTACCTGTTGGTGTCCGTTATAACATTCAGGTGACACATTGCTGAAGCTGGCAGGATTAGAGCTAGTTACAGTTCTGTCATTGCAACACTTTTAGATGCTGCGTGCTGACATAATAAACATAATACACATACAATTTTAGTAAAAGTAAAAAAAGCCTCACAAAAAACACTTTGCAAGTTTTTTTCTCATCAATATCAGAATAAACCACACACCCCAACTGATCAGCTATAATAATTCTATTTTTTATTGCAAGGGTGGAGGGGCCCAATTCAGAGTTTTACTATGGGGGCCCCATGATTTCTAATTACGCCCCTGATTATATTTATTATGAAAATCATATATTTTGCATTTTCCCATACATAAACTGTTTGACCAGCACATGATATCTATAGACTATAAGGGGAATTTATCAAAAAATACACATAAATAGAGCTTTGCTACTTTTTGGGCTTATTTACAGATGAAATAAATCTGTGACATTTTGCATATTTATAGCACTCATTCCAGTTCTGAAAAGTGAGTGGGAAAGTTAATTTCATTCCAGATTTATAAACTTTTTAAAAAAGTGAAAAATTTCTCATAATCTTACCCTCATACATCAGTAGTATAGTATAGTTGTTCAACATTTAATATATTTGGAGTAGAGATAAGCAAATTGATTCTAAAATAATCGGATATGTTATGAATTTTTCTAAACTTTACTGCCAAATGAATCCGAAGTTTTGGCAATTCACTCTGAAAGTATTATGCAAAATGGCATCCACACTATATTACGGTGAAAATTGGCAGGGAAAATGACAAGAAGGATGAAGATGGAGGATTACATGACCCTGGGAGGGAGAGAGGGGGCTTGCCTTGATTGGCTCACAGATAGCCTGTGAGACAATCAGGGGTAGGATCTTGGAACGATTTTCATCCTCTGTGCTGGAGAAATGTCATTGTAAGCACAGCCTGCAATCTGAGAGCATTTGTTTTGGCTGTGTCAAAAAGCAATTACATGCAAAAGCCATTAAAGGGTTTTTCCAAGAGTCTGATATTGATAAGCTATCCTCAGGACACCCAACACCCCCACCAATCAACTGTTTAAAAAGGGACTGGCACTCCTGTCAGCGCCACACCCTTCTCACAGCTTACCAAGCACAGTGCCGTACATTGTATAGCATCTGTGCTTGGTATCACACTCAGCCCCAGAATCAAAATCTCAGAAAACCCCTTTAATCTAACTTGGTAGGGAGAGTATAAGGACAGTATAGGAACATATTTAATTAGGTAGATCAGGGTTTTATCAGGGAAAGCATAAGGAAGGAGGGACTGGTCATACAAAGTCCTGTGCCTCATACTGTTTTCACATAGCTGCTGGCAATTGAGAAATTAAAGGGCTTCTGTCACCCCCCAAAACGATTTTTTTTATTTTTGGGCATATTAAAATCCTTATTGGGTGACTATTCCCTATATAGGGCTCTTACCTTGTTCTGTGGCTTTGTTTCATAAAACATTTAGCTTTTAAAATATGCAAATGACCTCACGCCTGCGCCGATTACGTCTTCTCTTTCGGGTTTAGAGGTGACATCATCGGCGCAGGCGCACTGAGGGAGTGCTGAGGAAGCGAGCGTCCTTCTCTCAAAGCACCTGCGCCGAATGAAGACATGTAAGGTGCAGGCACGGGATTTGAAAAGCTGACAGGGCCAGCCGGGGGAGGAGAGCGCTGTCAATCAACTGGAGGAGGGGGCGTTTTTTTAAAAGGATGATGCGGCGGCTATGTCACGGCGGACGTACACTTTGTACCAAAGATGACACACCAACCAGGCTCTGGACGAGAGACAGGGGAAGGATCACCTCCTAGCTTATCCCTGACCTCTTTCCCTGCACTGCTCAGCCCACAGCAGACCTATAATGTAGGTGTGATAGTGTCCTCCAGCCTGGGCTAACAAAACCCTTGAACTCCCTAAGATGGTGAAGTGGGGAGATTGGAGCAGTCTGCTCGCACAGAACCTGGATGGACAAGAAGACACAAACAACCGAGCTAGCAATGACACTTATTTCTGAGAGCAGGAACTGACAGCCAACCTTATCTCCAAGCTTCCCAGACCAGAATGAACAGTATAATCCGCTCAGGACACTGGGCAGTGTGCTATTTAAGCTAAAGACCCCACCCAGTGCACCTGAGAGAGGAAGATCCAGCACGGCTCCAAAGCAATCACTAAACTCGTGCTGCTATCCTGGCTGACCTCTGCACATCGTCAGAGTGGGGCATGACAGGCTACCAGCAAGTAGACCCCCAACTTGCTGGTAGTGAAGTCATTTGCATATTTTAAAAGCTTGATTTTTAATTAAACGAAGCCACAGAACAAGGTAAGAGCTTTATATAGGGAATAGTCGTCCAATAAGGATTTTAATATGCCCAAAAATTAAAAATGAGTTTTGGGGGGTGACAGAAGCCCTTTAATGTTGCGTTGCAAATGCTACAACAGAAGTTTTGCAACAATCTCATTTTTTTTCTAATAAAAGAACAGCCATCAATACTTTTTTTTTTCATAAAACCCTTACGTTTCTATGGTTCACAAGTGTTTTACAGGCTTATTTCTAGCACCTCCAGCACCGGCATCAACAGCATACATTCTGCTGCAAATCCACTCTGTACATTCCATGCATTGCATTGTGTCAAGATACTGTGCAGTTTTAGTGAAAACATTGAATTGCACTAACTGCATTACTCTGCTAGACACCCATAACGGGATATGTAGCCGTGAGAAAACTATTCACAACCAGCAATTACCTTGTGTGCAAGCTAAACCTCCACCAGGTCAAGTTATTGGCTTTACAGTCCTTGCCATACCACTTGGTTGTAGTAATTGTGGTGTAGATCTGCATAGAGATGGCCTTGCAGTACCACTCGGTTGGCCCGGCAGTCGGTTTGCGGCGAACTTTGTGCGTTCGCAATTCGCTGAACATGCGAACATATGGACATATTTGCGTCTGCCATATTCTTTTACATTGTGAAGAACTTTGACCCATGACACATCCATCAGGTGGTACAGAACAGCCAATGGAGACATTTCAGCACATAGACATACCCCCTACCTTATAAATAGACCCGATCTGGCCGCCATTTTACATTCAGTTATTTGTCAGTGTAGGGTAAGGTTGCTGTGTGGAGCAGGGACAGACTGTTAGGGACAAAAACGCCACAAAATTCCTTTTAAGGACTGGTATAGGTGTACTATTGATAGGTGTGACTTACTGAGGGGTGTAATACACTTATAATATACTTTCTAACATAGAAAGCATATTATAGTGGATTTGTATATTGTGCAGCAGTGGTGAGCGGTTCTGCAGCGATACTGCAGCTACACAGAGTGACAAACGCAATTAGAAAAATTAATTATAACTGGTGTGATATACCTGTCTCCCCCACAAAAAAAATGATAGAAGTGGGGTGTTATATACCAATTATATACTTTCTATATAGTGCATTTAGGTACAGCAGCATTTGTTTGCGGTTTTGCTGTGTTTCCTCTGCTACACACAGTAACAAACGGTATTGGAAAAAAAAATTATAACTGGTGTGATATACCAGTCGACCCCCCAAAAAACAGATTGAAGCAGGGTGTTATATACCAATATACATTCTATATAGTGCATTTAGGTAGTGCAGCATTTGTTTGCTGTTTTGCTGTGTTCCCTCTGCTACAGAGTGACAAACGGTATTGGAAAAAATAATTACAACTGGTGTGATATACCAGTCGCCCCCCAAAAAACTGATTGAAGCGGGATGTTATATACCAATATACTTTCTTTATAGTGCATTTAGGTACTGTATAGTGCATTTGCGCATGCGCGTACGTGAAAATTATATTTCCAATATTTTGCATTGAAAATAAATATATGAATGGAGATCGCAAATTCGAATAATACATCTGATATGTCACTGTCCATGTTGTGGGACTATTTGTGCACTTCTAGTAATTATTTCTTGGCTGCAAATATGAGCTGAAGGTTTTTCAGATTCGCCTGCCATTAAATTGAATGGGACCCACCGCGAACTTGCGGTTCGCAAACATTTGATCACTTTCGCGAACCGTCCCGGCAGATGTTCGTTCATCACTAGCTCTGTACCTTCTCCAAAACTTAATGTTTCGGTATGCCATCAGTCAGACTTTTTGCCTGGCAGGTGCCCATAAAATTGATATTAGTACTTCTAGTCAGCTCTCCTTTTTTAAATTTTTTTAAACATTGTTTAAAATGTTCTAATTTTCTAAATGACTGTGGTCTTTCCCTCGACACATACCCTGTTCCTGGCTCTATGGACTTGGGCAGGCAGATTGAAACTGAGCCTGGAATAAACCCAGTTTGCTCTCACTGTACTGTCTTGTCCAGCTTGCAGTGCCATCTCAAAGAGGGTGCTATGTTTGAGTGTCATCACATCTAAACATACAAACTTGGCTTCTGCCAGTGTGCAAAACATCACTTTTGTCAAAATTAATGAGGCATGGATCTGTTAGGATTTTCACACACCTCCAACAGAGAAGAATGTCATTGTTGATTGAGGTAATTTATCACCGGCCCCACCATGCCACTGCCGCTGTCTGCCTGCCTGCCATCATGTTCTGCACTGTATGGCTGTGGCTACTAGGAGACCTCAGAGTGTCATCTACACATTTTCAGACTAATTTGGAGCAATTTAGATTCAGATAGAATGGATTTGGACCAAAATCTAATTTTTGACAGATTCAAAGAAGATTGCTAATTTAGTGCTAATTAAAGCAATACAGACTTATAATAATCTCCCACTATGTTTCACTAAAGATATTTTCATTTTGCCACAAATGTGTTTGATACCTTTATGGAGCTATGCAGGAGCACAATGTTTGTAAGGTAAGGGGAGCCTCTTAGTTCAGGACCATAGCCATATATCATCATGGTACTATTAGATTTGTATTACTACATTGTCATCATGTTCCAGTCTAGGCCAGGTTCACAGACTAGGATAGCAATGTTAATTCCATTAGTGTCTTTTCTACAGGGAAACCAAGATTAAATCTAAATGTTTTTTTTCTCTGTGATATATTGTTACAGTTTCCCCTAAAAAGAATACAAATGGAAACTGCAATACAGCCGTGATTTATAAACCCATCTTCAGGCTAGATTTCTATAGAAGAATTTACACAATGATAAAAAGAACAGGAACTATTTTACCTAGATAATCCTATCTTGGTTTACTACAGGCTTATACGGTGGTTGAGAGGAAAGTGATACAAAAAAAAAGAATTGCGTAGCCGGGTAGTCACTTAACATGGCTGATGTTACCTGAGACTTTGCCTCAGGTAAAATAATAATTAAATATATTAAGTACTAGAATTGTAGGTTATAGTAGCTCACCCCACTTATCACCGTGGTAATGATGCCCTGCTGTAAGTGATTCACCTACTCTCTTAGTTTAAACAAATATAAATTAATCAGCAGGCACTCACCATCTGAATTCCACATATATAACACATTTATTAAAATGATTAATTTGATAAAATTTGATATGAACAATACTGTAAAATATATCTTAAAGAGGACCTTTTACCTGGAAAAACAATGTGAACTAAGTATGCTGACATGTAGAGCGGCGCCCGGGGATCTCACTGCACTTACTATTATCCCCGGGCGCTGCTCCATTCTTCCGTTATGCCCTCCGGTATCTTCGCTCTGCAAGTTATAGTAGGCGGTGTCTGCCCTTGTCCTGTGGGCGCCTCCTTCTCCTAGGCTGCAGCGCTGGCCAATCACAGCGCACAGCTCACAGCCTGGGAGAAAAAAACCTCCCAGGCTGTGAGCTGTGCGCTGCGATTGGCCAGCGCTGCAGCCTAGGAGAAGGAGACACCCACAGGACAAGGGCAGACACCGCCTACTATAACTTACAGAGCGAAGATACCGGAGGGCATAACGGGAGAACGGAGTGGCACCCAGGGATAATAGTGCAGTGAGATCCCTGGGCGCCGCTCTACATGTCAGCATACTTAGTTCACATTGTTTTTCCAGGTGAAAGGTCCTCTTTAAAACTTAACTATACATATAACATCTAAAATTATGCACTATGACCATATAACCAATTACAAATGGATAAGAATATCAGATGTTCTAAAGAATCAATTTGTAATAAAATCGAATTAAAAAATCAAATAAATATTGCATGGAATTATTTTGATGGGATTTTTTCGAATATAATTCAAATATAATTTCAAGCATCCATTAATCGTCCAAGGTTCTTAATGAGTCAATACAAAGTTCCTTACAGAATGAAAGTAGTTGCAATGGATAATAGACCAAAATCGGATCAGTCTTTAATAACTTTAGTTTATGCACTGAAGTGTCTGTTGTTTTCAATTGGGACAGTGCAGTTAGAATTAATGAGTAACTTTCCAATTAATAATACGAATTGTCTTGCATAGAATAGTCAATTGTTCGTATAAAATTTGATTGTGCTTACTGTAGAGGCGTCCCTCTCACAGTGCAGCTACTCACCCAAACCCAGAACTTTTGTATTTTCTTTTAAAATGGCGTAGTTATAGCGCTCATCTGTCGGTGTTCCACGTGTTGGTATGTAGGTACGTGGTGTTCCTCTATAAATGAACAGCTTGAAGAAAAGACAAAGTTGTGGTCATCTAATACAAACTCCACAACTTCGTCTTTTCTTCAAGCTGTTAATTTATAGAGGAACACCACGTACCTACATACCAACACGTGGAACGCCGACAGATAAGCGCTATAACTGCGCCATTTGAAAAGAAAATACAAAAGTTCTGGGTTTGGGTGAGTAGCTGCACTGTGAGAGGGACGCCTCTAAAGTTCAAGAGAGCCTATTTCATCTCTAGTTCCCAGCTCTATGGTTCAGAACCTCTTCTGTCCCTCACATTTTGAAGACAACAGCCATAGCAGCCGTCTTAAGATTAAAGGGCATTTCCATAAGTCCATATGTGCATGACTGGCATCTTCAAGCAGCCCCCATAGAATTAAATTTAATTTGAAAGACAATCTTCTAGTTTTTCAGAGTAAAAGAAAGAAGGCTTCCAACTGTACAGTAACCAGAGTAAATTAAGATCTCTTACACTCTTGCTTGATTACATCCTTCTGAATTTACTAACTAGGACTGCTACCAACCAATCAACTGGTCATCGAGTATGTTACCCAGATGCAAGATCGGATAGAGACAGTGTTGCCTCTTGTTAGCGAGCATATGACGGCAGCTCAGCGAGCCCAGAGTCTGGTCTATAATTTGCAGGCTCAGGTCCAGAACTTTAACCCAAGTGATCGGGTTTTGGTTCTGGTGCCAACTGTGGACAGTAAGTTTCTGGCTAGGTGGCAGGGGCCCTACAAGGTACTCGAGGAAATTGGAGATGTAAACTACAAGGCACACCAGCCAGGGCGGCAAAAGCCAGAGTAGGTTTACCATGTGAATTTACTCAAACTGTGGAGAGATAGGGAAACCTGTACAGAAGACAGCTCGCGGCCAGGTTTTTTCTAGGAGAAGAGCTACCGGCCCATCTGTCTGATTCAAGAGAGGCGGCTTCCACAGTAAAAATTGCTAAACAGATTCAGAAGGCCAGGGATTCCGTTAGTCGGAACACAGATGTGTTCTCGGACCTCCCTGGACTTAGTTCCATAATCCAGCATGACATTGTCACTGAGCCTCAGACAAAAGTTCGATTAAAACCATATATCGGGTGCCCGACACTCGGCGACAAGCCATATTGGAGGAGGTGCAGCTAGACGTCATTGAGGAGTCAAAAAGTGAGTGGGCCAGTCCTATAGTATTGATACCCAAGCCGGACGGGACATTGCGGTTTTGTAACGACTTTCTAAAACTTAACAAGGTTTCCAAATTCAATGCATATCCTATGCCCCAGGTGGATGAGCTCATCAAGAGGTTAGTACAAACCCGTTATATTTCTGTTTTGGACCTCCCAAAAGGATACTGGCAGGTGCCCTTTAACAGAGGCTGCCAAAGAGAAAACTACCTTCATCATGACTGAGGGGCTGTATCAATATAGGGTCTTACTCTTTGGTCTGCATGGCGTCCCCGCCACTTTTCAGCGACTAAAGGACATTGTGCTTTGTCGGCTTACCTGGACGATATTGTACCGACTGGGAAAGTCCCCTACCCAAAGTGCAGGCTGTAGTGGACTCCCTTCTGAAAGCTGGCCTAACCGCTAACCCCCAAAAATGTGTGATAAGGTAAGAAGAGACTAAGTACCTGGGGTATGTCATTGGGCACGGAGTCATCAAACCTTAAGTGAACAAAATAGAGCCGATACAGAATTGGCCCTGACCTGTCACCACTAGGCAAATAAAGCCATTTATAAAGTAGGAATGGTGGGCTATTACATGAGGTTTGTTCCCCACTTTTTTACTCTAGCCGCCCCCTTGACAGGTCTCTTGAAGGGACACAAGTCAATGATATTCGCTGGGATGATCGGGTGGAAGAGGCTTTCTACACTGTGAAGTCGGCCCTGTGCGGGTCCCAGGTTTTGGTGATGCCCAACTTCAAAAGGGAGTTTATAGTACAGAACAATGCCTCCGAAGTAAGCCTTGGTGCTGTACTGTCTCAGGAAGTCAATGGGGAGGAGCATCCCGTTGTCTTTCTCAGCCATAAGCGCATCCCAGCTGAGACCCGGTATAGTATAGTGGAGAGAGAGAGTGCCTGGTTATCAAGTGGGCACTAGAATCTCTCTGCTATTATTTATTTGGTAGAAAATTCCACCTGGTGACTGACCACTCCCCTCTCAAGTGGATGAGCCAGGCCAAGGACAGAAATGCCCGGGTCACCCGATGGTTTTCTCCCTACAAAACCTTACATTTTTGATGGAACACAGGGCAGGCCAGTTACAGGGAAACGCGGATGACCTGTCCCAGGTACACTGTCTAGCGTGTGTTCACCCCCTCAGGGTTGAACAAAGGGGGGGTGTATGTGACACAGTGAGAGGTTTAATCTAGGAAAACAGGTATTTTCCTCCCAGCAAGTGCTGCTGGGCTGATTTATAGCCAGGTGTGGTCAAATACTGGACCGGATTTTAAATGCCGGTTCAAGTTTAGGCAGCACCTGGCTGTCATTAAATAGGCAGCTGGGCTCAGAAGCCATGTCTCTGTGTTGGGATCTGGGAGCCCTGTGTCTGGATGAAGGCTTGCTACCAGTTTGGCGTTAAAACTGGTTGGTGCTGCTATCAGGAAGGACTCTTTAAAGGCAGAATTGCCACATGGTTTGAATTACCACCAACACCGCAAGGTGACTTTTTGTTTCAATATACATGCTTGTTTTGTCACTTGCCTAAAGTGTGAATAAAAGACTGAACTGTTTAATACAAAGAACTTGTTGTTGCCTCAATATATATACACTAAGAAATACATTTACCATCTATATATATAAAGAAGGACGTATATATGTACAGTATGTATGTATGTATGTTCCGCGATCACTCAAAAACACAACCATCAATTTCAACAAAATTTGGTATACACATCCCTTGCTACCTGGAAAGAAATCTTGTGGGGGTCACAGCTCTCTAGCACGCACTGCACATGAAAAAATGCATTAGCCAATAGAATCATGGTCACATGACCCTTATCAGCCAATAGAAGCTCGCAGGCCCTTAGTTTCCACATGCACACAGTTTTACACCAGGTTTCCATATCAACCCAGCCATTTTTCTTCACTGCTGTAGGTCAGCTTTAAAGGGGCAGGGTACTGTAGATGTCACTGTTATAGTGGATACTGTTGATATATTTTAATAACATACACAAACATTAAATTAATTAGATGAAATATACCTGTAGAAGGACTTATATATGTGTGTACTGTATGTATGTTCTGCCATCACTCAATCATTGATTTCAACAAAACTTGGTATACACATCCCTTGCTACCTGGAAAGAAATAAATCTTGTGGGGGTCTCAGCTCTCTAGGACATACCGTTCCTGAGATATTCCCAAAAAATGACCTGCATTAGCCAATACAAGCCTGCAAGTCTTTATCTTCATATCCGAAATGTCATACACACACACGGTCACATGTTCCTTATCAGCCAATAGAAGCTTGCAGGCCCTTCGTCTCCACATATACACCGTTTTACTCCAGGTTTCCATAACAACCCAGCCATTTTTATTCACTGCTGTAGTTCAGCTTCACATAACACTTAGGGCACAATTACACTGCTACATGTGTCTTGCGCCATTGATGTCGCACCAATGTCGCGCAACAATTTTTATAATGATATCTTGGATGGATTTTTTAATCCATAATCTTGGATAGATTTTTTGCAATTGTCGTGTCGCAGTCACAGCATGTCACATGTTACAGTGCGGAACCATAGCCTATCATTATACAAATTGTTGAGATAAAATGTCACGCGACATGTCGTCGTGTAGCCCTAGCATTGAAGAGGCAGGGTGTTGTGGAGGTCACTGTTAAAGAGGCGTTCACTGTGTATGTTATTGTTAAGGGGCAGGCCGTGGAGGTCACTCTTAAGGCAGCAGGGTACTGTGAGGTCTCTGTTAAGGGGGCAGGCCCCTGAGGGGGTCACTTTAAGGGGTCAAGTTAAGGGGGATGGGCTGCTGTGAAGGTCCCATTTTAAAGTGGCGGGGCACTGTGGGGGGTCAGTGTCAAGGGGTGGGGGACTGTGAAGTCCACTGTTAAAGGGTCGGGGTGTTGTAGAGGTCATTGTTTTGGGGATACTCTGGATATATTTTCAAAACACACACAAACATTTAATTAAATAGATGAAATATACCCGTGTGAAGCCGGGTCCTTCTGCTAGTTACTAATAAAATAGGACTGACGTCCATGAGTATATGGTTATTAAGCTTTGTTTTACAGTCAATTAAACATGAAAAAATTTAGCAATTAAATTACTGGGCTGCATATTACCAATATTCACAATGGGATCTAAAAGGAACTGGCCTTCTCTTTTAGCTTCATTTCTGTTGTAATATGAAATGATCTTATTGTTTCCATTGCTACACCATAAATGGAACCTTTAAACATATTAGCAAAGATCACTGCAAAGTACAGATGCTGGAAGGAAAATCTAACATTTAATAAATTTGATTTACAAGCATCACTAGGTGCACCAATTAGCTATATTTCCAGGAAAGTGAATACATTGATAGAATTGATAATATCTGGTATAAAACATCAAGTCATTGCATAGAGGTTGAGTTCTGTTTGGTGGAATACAAGATAAAAAGTGTATTACTTAAATTTTTCTATTTAACTTTTCCAAAAATAGAAATATTAAAATAAATATATACAAAAAACAAGCTTTGAGACAGGACCTCATTCTCATTCTATGTAAGATGTTCAGATGGGAATAACCTTTTGAGGCTGGATTCACACATCCATTTTGCAAGCATGGCTGTATTCCCAAGATGTGTTCCGATATAGATGCAGTGTTGCTTCTAGCCCTACAGTGCCTTGAAAAAGTATTCATGTCCCTTGAACTTTTTCAAATTTTTTTTCATGTTACACCCACAAACTCACATGTATTTTATTGGGATTTTATGTTATTAACCAACACAAAGTACCAAGAATGTGTGAAGTGATACATGGTTCTCAAAATTTTCAATAACTAACAATCTGGCAAGTGTGCCGTGCATTTATATTCAGCCCCTTGCACTCTGATACAACTAAATAAAATCCAGTGTGATCAATTGCCTTCAGAAGTCACCTAATAAGTAAATAGAGTACAAATGTGTATAACTTATTCTCTGTATAACTACAGCTGTTCTGTAAAGGCCTCAGAGGTTTGTTAGAGAATAGGGATGAGCGAACTCGAACTGTATAGTTCGGGTTCGTACCGAATTTTGGGGTGTCCGTGACACGGACCCGAACCCGGACATTTTCGTAAAAGTCCGGGTTCGGGTTCGGTGTTCGTCGCTTTCTTCGCGCTTTTGTGACGCTTTCTTGGCGCTTTTTGAAAGGCTGCAAAGCAGCCAATCAACAAGCGTCATACTACTTGCCCCAAGAGGCCATCACAGCCATGCCTACTATTGGCATGGCTGTGATTGGCCAGAGCACCATGTGACCCAGCCTCTATTTAAGCTGGAGTCACATAGCGCCGCCCGTCACTCTGCTCTGATTAGCGTAGGGAGAGGTTGCGGCTGCGACAGTAGGGCGAGATTAGGCAGATTAACTCCTCCAAAGGACTTGATTAACTGATCGATCTGCAGCTGTGGATCATTGAGCTGCTGATCCTCAATTGCTCACTGTTTTTAGGCTGCACAGACCGTTTGTCAGTCACATTTTTCTGGGGTGATCGGCGGCCATTTTGTGTCTTGTGGTGCGCCAGCACAAGCTGCGACCAAGTGCATTTAACCCTCAATGGTGTGGTTGTTTTTTGGCTAAAGCCTACATCAGGGTGAAGCTGTCACACCAAGTGCATTTAACCAGCAATAGTCTGTTCATTTTTTGGCCATATACAAAATCAGGGGCAAGCTGCGCCTGTCACCAAGTGCATTTAACCCTCAATGGTGTGGTTGTTTTTTTGGCTAAAGCCTACATCAGGGTGAAGCTGTCACACCAAGTGCATTTAACCAGCAATAGTCTGTTCATTTTTTGGCCATATACTAAATCAGGGGCAAGCTGCGCCTGTCACCAAGTGCATTTAACCCTCAATGGTGTGGTTGTTTTTTGGCTAAAGCCTACATCAGGGTGAAGCTGTCACACCAAGTGCATTTAACCAGCAATAGTCTGTTTATTTTTTGGCCATATCCCAGTCTAATTCTGTCACTAAATCCATACCGGTCACCCAGCGCCTAAATACTAGGCCTCAAATTTATATCCAGCTAAATCTGTCCCTAGTGCTGTAGCTGGGCGAGTTATTTAGTGTCCGTTCAAGCACATTTCTTGTTCTGGGTTGAAATACAATTCCCAATTTAGCAATTTCATAATTTAGTGGTTTCTGCTATATCAGAGCTATTTGAAATCTATCCCTAAAAGGGTATATAATATTCAAGGTGCACATTGGGTCATTCAGAATAACTTCACACACACCCGCTACTGTGTATTTCCAAGTCTAATTCTGGCACTAAACCCATACCTGTCACTCAGCGCCTAAATACTAGGCCTCAAATTTATATCCCGCTAAATCTGTCCTTAGTGCTGTAGCTGGGCGAGTTATTTAGTGTCCGTTCAAGCACATTTCTTGTTCTGGGTTGAAATACAATTCCCAATTTAGCAATTTCATAATTTAGTGGTTTCTGCTATATCAGAGCTATTTGAAATCTATCCCTAAAAGGGTATATAATATTCAAGGTGCACATTGGGTCATTCAGAATAACTTCACACACACCCGCTACTGTGTATTTCCAAGTCTAATTCTGGCACTAAACCCATACCTGTCACCCAGCGCCTAAATACTAGGCCTCAAATTTATATCCAGCTAAATCTGTCCTTAGTGCTGTAGCTGGGCGAGTTATTTAGTGTCCGTTCAAGCACATTTCTTGTTCTGGGTTGAAATACAATTCCCAATTTAGCAATTTCATAATTTAGTGGTTTCTGCTATATCAGAGCTATTTGAAATCTATCCCTAAAAGGGTATATAATATTCAAGGTGCACATTGGGTCATTCAGAATAACTTCACACACACCCGCTACTGTGTATTTCCAAGTCTAATTCTGGCACTAAACCCATACCTGTCACTCAGCGCCTAAATACTAGGCCTCAAATTTATATCCCGCTAAATCTGTCCTTAGTGCTGTAGCTGGGCGAGTTATTTAGTGTCCGTTCAAGCACATTTCTTGTTCTGGGTTGAAATACAATTCCCAATTTAGCAATTTCATAATTTAGTGGTTTCTGCTATATCAGAGCTATTTGAAATCTATCCCTAAAAGGGTATATAATATTCAAGGTGCACATTGGGTCATTCAGAATAACTTCACACACACCCGCTACTGTGTATTTCCAAGTCTAATTCTGGCACTAAACCCATACCTGTCACCCAGCGCCTAAATACTAGGCCTCAAATTTATATCCCGCTAAATCTGTCCTTAGTGCTGTAGCTGGGCGAGTTATTTAGTGTCCGTTCAAGCACATTTCTTGTTCTGGGTTGAAATACAATTCCCAATTTAGCAATTTCATAATTTAGTGGTTTCTGCTATATCAGAGCTATTTGAAATCTATCCCTAAAAGGGTATATAATATTCAAGGTGCACATTGGGTCATTCAGAATAACTTCACACACACCCGCTACTGTGTATTTCCAAGTCTAATTCTGGCACTAAACCCATACCTGTCACCCAGCGCCTAAATACTAGGCCTCAAATTTATATCCCGCTAAATCTGTCCTTAGTGCTGTAGCTGGGCGAGTTATTTAGTGTCCGTTCAAGCACATTTCTTGTTCTGGGTTGAAATACAATTCCCAATTTAGCAATTTCATAATTTAGTGGTTTCTGCTATATCAGAGCTATTTGAAATCTATCCCTAAAAGGGTATATAATATTCAAGGTGCACATTGGGTCATTCAGAATAACTTCACACACACCCGCTACTGTGTATTTCCAAGTCTAATTCTGGCACTAAACCCATACCTGTCACCCAGCGCCTAAATACTAGGTCTCAAATTTATATCCCGCTAAATCTGTCCTTAGTGCTGTAGCTGGGCGAGTTATTTAGTGTCCGTTCAAGCACATTTCTTGTTCTGGGTTGAAATACAATTCCCAATTTAGCAATTTCATAATTTAGTGGTTTCTGCTATATCAGAGCTATTTGAAATCTATCCCTAAAAGGGTATATAATATTCAAGGTGCACATTGGGTCATTCAGAATAACTTCACACACACCCGCTACTGTGTATTTCTAAGTCTAATTCTGTCACTAAACCCATACCTGTCACCCAGCGCCTAAATACTAGGCCTCAAATTTATATCCTGCTAAATCTCTCGTTAACGCTGTCCTGTTGTGGCTGGGAAAGTTATTTAGTGTCCGTCAAAGCACATTTTTTGTTCTGGGTTTAAATACAATTCCCAATTTAACAATTTCATAATTTAGTGGTTTCTGCTATATCAGAGCTATTTGAAATCTATCCCTAAAAGGGTATATAATATTCAAGGTGCACATTGGGTCATTCAGAATAACTTCACACACACCCGCTACTGTGTATTTCCAAGTCTAATTCTGTCACTAAACCCATACCTGTCACCCAGCGCCTAAATACTAGGCCTCAAATTTATATCCTGCTAAATCTCTCGTTAACGCTGTCCTGTTGTGGCTGGGAAAGTTATTTAGTGTCCGTCAAAGCACATTTTTTGTTCTGGGTTGAAATACAATTCCCAATTTAGCAATTTCATAATTTAGTGGTTTCTGCTATATCAGAGCTATTTGAAATCTATCCCTAAAAGGGTATATAATATTCAAGGTGCACATAGGGTCATTCAGAATAACTTCACACACACGCTTCTGTGCATTTCCAAGTCTAATTCTGTCACTAAATCCATACCGGTCACCCAGCGCCTAAATACTAGGCCTCAAATTTATATCCAGCTAAATCTGTCCCTAGTGCTGTAGCTGGGCGAGTTATTTAGTGTCCGTTCAAGCACATTTCTTGTTCTGGGTTGAAATACAATTCCCAATTTAGCAATTTCATAATTTAGTGGTTTCTGCTATATCAGAGCTATTTGAAATCTATCCCTAAAAGGGTATATAATATTCAAGGTGCACATAGGGTCATTCAGAATAACTTCACACACACGCTTCTGTGCATTTCCAAGTCTAATTCTGTCACTAAATCCATACCGGTCACCCAGCGCCTAAATACTAGGCCTCAAATTTATATCCAGCTAAATCTGTCCCTAGTGCTGTAGCTGGGCGAGTTATTTAGTGTCCGTTCAAGCACATTTCTTGTTCTGGGTTGAAATACAATTCCCAATTTAGCAATTTCATAATTTAGTGGTTTCTGCTATATCAGAGCTATTTGAAATCTATCCCTAAAAGGGTATATAATATTCAAGGTGCACATAGGGTCATTCAGAATAACTTCACACACCCGCTACTGTGCATTTCCAAATCTAATTCTGTCACTAAACCCATACCTGTCACCCAGCGCCTAAATACTAGGCCTCAAATTTATATCCCGCTAAATCTCTCGTTACCGCTGTCCTGTTGTGGCTGGGAAAGTTATTTAGTGTCCGTCAAAGCACATTTTTTGTTCTGGGTTGAAATACAATTCCCAATTTAGCAATTTCATAATTTAGTCGTTTCTGCTATATCAGAGCTATTTGAAATCTATCCCTAAAAGGGTAGATCATATTGAAGGTGCACATAGGGTCATTCAGAATAACTTCACACACACGCTTCTGTGCATTTCCAAGTCTAATTCTGTCACTAAATCCATACCGGTCACCCAGCGCCTAAATACTAGGCCTCAAATTTATATCCCGCTGAATTTGAATACAATACATTGGGCCAAATAATATATTTGTTGTTGTGGTGAACCATAACAATGAGAAAAACATCTAGTAAGGGACGCGGACGTGGACATGGTCGTGGTGGTGTTAGTGGACCCTCTGGTGCTGGGAGAGGACGTGGCCGTTCTGCCACATCCACACGTCCTAGTGTACCAACTACCTCAGGTCCCAGTAGCCGCCAGAATTTACAGCGATATATGGTGGGGCCCAATGCCGTTCTAAGGATGGTAAGGCCTGAGCAGGTACAGGCATTAGTCAATTGGGTGGCCGACAGTGGATCCAGCACGTTCACATTATCTCCCACCCAGTCTTCTGCAGAAAGCGCACAGATGGCGCCTGAAAACCAACCCCATCAGTCTGTCACATCACCCCCATGCATACCAGGGAAACTGTCTCAGCCTCAAGTTATGCAGCAGTCTCTTATGCTGTTTGAAGACTCCGCTGGCAGGGTTTCCCAAGGGCATCCACCTAGCCCTTCCCCAGCGGTGAAAGACATAGAATGCACTGACGCACAACCACTTATGTTTCCTGATGATGAGGACATGGGAATACCACCTCAGCATGTCTCTGATGATGACGAAACACAGGTGCCAACTGCTGCGTCTTTCTGCAGTGTGCAGACTGAACAGGAGGTCAGGGATCAAGACTGGGTGGAAGACGATGCAGGGGACGATGAGGTCCTAGACCCCACATGGAATGAAGGTCGTGCCACTGACTTTCACAGTTCGGAGGAAGAGGCAGTGGTGAGACCGAGCCAACAGCGTAGCAAAAGAGGGAGCAGTGGGCAAAAGCAGAACACCCGCCGCCAAGAGACTCCGCCTGCTACTGACCGCCGCCATCTGGGACCGAGCACCCCAAAGGCAGCTTCAAGGAGTTCCCTGGCATGGCACTTCTTCAAACAATGTGCTGACGACAAGACCCGAGTGGTTTGCACGCTGTGCCATCAGAGCCTGAAGCGAGGCATTAACGTTCTGAACCTGAGCACAACCTGCATGACCAGGCACCTGCATGCAAAGCATGAACTGCAGTGGAGTAAACACCTTAAAACCAAGGAAGTCACTCAGGCTCCCCCTGCTACCTCTTCTGCTGCTGCCGCCTCGGCCTATTCTGCTGCTGCCGCCTCGGCCTCTTCCTCCGCCTCTGGAGGAACGTTGGCACCTGCCGCCCAGCAAACAGGGGATGTACCACCAACACCACCACCACCACCTCCGTCACCAAGCGTCTCAACCATGTCACACGCCAGCGTTCAGCTCTCCATCTCACAAACATTTGATAGAAAGCGTAAATTCCCACCTAGCCACCCTCGATCCCTGGCCCTGAATGCCAGCATTTCTAAACTACTGGCCTATGAAATGCTGTCATTTAGGCTGGTGGACACAGACAGCTTCAAACAGCTCATGTCGCTTGCTGTCCCACAGTATGTTGTTCCCAGCCGGCACTACTTCTCCAAGAGAGCCGTGCCTTCCCTGCACAACCAAGTATCCGATAAAATCAAGTGTGCACTGCGCAACGCCATCTGTGGCAAGGTCCACCTAACCACAGATACGTGGACCAGTAAGCACGGCCAGGGACGCTATATCTCCCTAACTGCACACTGGGTAAATGTAGTGGCAGCTGGGCCCCAGGCGGAGAGCTGTTTGGCGCACGTCCTTCCGCCGCCAAGGATCGCAGGGCAACATTCTTTGCCTCCTGTTGCCACCTCCTCCTTCTCGGCTTCCTCCTCCTCTTCTTCCACCTGCTCATCCAGTCAGCCACACACCTTCACCACCAACTTCAGCACAGCCCGGGGTAAACGTCAGCAGGCCATTCTGAAACTCATATGTTTGGGGGACAGGCCCCACACCGCACAGGAGTTGTGGCGGGGTATAGAACAACAGACCGACGAGTGGTTGCTGCCGGTGAGCCTCAAGCCCGGCCTGGTGGTGTGTGATAATGGGCGAAATCTCGTTGCAGCTCTGGGACTAGCCAATTTGACGCACATCCCTTGCTTGGCGCATGTGCTGAATTTGGTGGTGCAGAAGTTCATTCACAACTACCCCGACATGTCAGAGCTGCTGCATAAAGTGCGGGCCGTCTGTTCGCGCTTCCGGCGTTCACATCCTGCTGCTGCTCGCCTGTCTGCGCTACAGCGTAACTTCGGCCTTCCCGCTCACCGCCTCATATGCGACGTGCCCACCAGGTGGAACTCCACCTTGCACATGCTGGACAGACTGTGCGAGCAGCAGCAGGCCATAGTGGAGTTTCAGCTGCAGCACGCACGGGTCAGTCGCACTACAGAACAGCACCACTTCACCACCAATGACTGGGCCTCCATGCGAGACCTGTGTGCCCTGTTGCGCTGTTTCGAGTACTCCACCAACATGGCCAGTGGCGATGACACCGTTATCAGCGTTACAATACCACTTCTATGTCTCCTTGAGAAAACACTTAGGGCGATGATGGAAGAGGAGGTGGCCCAGGAGGAGGAGGAGGAGGAGGAGGAAGAGGGGTCATTTTTAGCACTTTCAGGCCAGTCTCTTCGAAGTGACTCAGAGGGAGGTTTTTGGCAACAGCAGAGGCCAGGTACAAATGTGGCCAGCCAGGGCCCACTACTGGAGGACGAGGAGGACGAGGATGAGGAGGAGGTGGAGGAGGATGAGGATGAAGCATGGTCACAGCGGGGTGGCACCCAACGCAGCTCGGGTCCATCACTGGTGCGTGGCTGGGGGGAAAGGCAGGACGATGACGATACGCCTCCCACAGAGGACAGCTTGTCCTTATCCCTGGGCAGCCTGGCACACATGAGCGACTACATGCTGCAGTGCCTGCGCAACGACAGCAGAGTTGCCCACATTTTAACCTGTGCGGACTACTGGGTTGCCACCCTGCTGGATCCACGCTACAAAGACAATGTGCCCACCTTACTTCCTGCACTGGAGCGTGATAGGAAGATGCGCGAGTACAAGCGCACGTTGGTAGACGCGCTACTGAGAGCATTCCCAAATGTCACAGGGGAACAAGTGGAAGCCCAAGGCCAAGGCAGAGGAGGAGCAAGAGGTCGCCAAGGCAGCTGTGTCACGGCCAGCTCCTCTGAGGGCAGGGTTAGCATGGCAGAGATGTGGAAAACTTTTGTCAACACGCCACAGCTAACTGCACCACCACCTGATACGCAACGTGTTAGCAGGAGGCAACATTTCACTAACATGGTGGAACAGTACGTGTGCACACCCCTCCACGTACTGACTGATGGTTCGGCCCCATTCAACTTCTGGGTCTCTAAATTGTCCACGTGGCCAGAGCTAGCCTTTTATGCCTTGGAGGTGCTGGCCTGCCCGGCAGCCAGCGTTTTGTCTGAACGTGTATTCAGCACGGCAGGGGGCGTCATTACAGACAAACGCAGCCGCCTGTCTACAGCCAATGTGGACAAGCTGACGTTCATAAAAATGAACCAGGCATGGATCCCACAGGACCTGTCCGTCCCTTGTCCAGATTAGACATTAACTACCTCCCCATAACCATATATTATTGGACTCCAGGGCACTTCCTCATTCAATCCTATTTTTATTTTCATTTTACCATTATATTGCGATGCTACCCAAAGTTGAATGAACCTCTCCTCTGCCTGTGTGCTAGGCCTAAATATATGCCAATGGACTGTTGCAGTGGTGGCTGACATGAAGCCTGATTCTCTGCTATGACATGCAGACTAATTCTCTGCTGACATAAAGCCAGATTGTCTGTTACGGGACCTCCCTCCTCTGCCTGGGTGCTGGGCCTAAATTTATGACAATGGACTGTTGCAGTGGTGGCTGACGTGAAGCCTCATTCTCTGCTATGACATGCAGACTGATTCTCTGCTGACATGAAGCCAGATTGTCTGTTACGGGACCTCTCTCCTCTGCCTGTGTGCTAGGCCTAAATATATGCCAATGGACTGTTGCAGTGGTGGCTGACGTGAAGCCTGATTCTCTGCTATGACATGCAGACTGATTCTCTGCTGACATGAAGCCAGATCCTCTGTTACGGGACCTCTCTCCTCTGCCTGTGTGTGTGCTGGGCCTAAATATATGCCAATGGACTGTTGCAGTGGTGGCTGACGTGAAGCCTCATTCTCTGCTATGACATGCAGACTAATTCTCTGCTGACATGAAGACAGATTCTCTGTTACGGGACCTCCCTCCTCTGCCTGGGTGCTGGGCCTAAATATATGCCAATGGACTGTTGCAGTGGTGGGTGACGTGAAGCCTCATTCTCTGCTATGACATGCAGACTAATTCTCTGCTGACATGAAGCCAGATTGTCTGTTACGGGACCTCTCTCCTCTGCCTGTGTGTGTGCTGGGCCTAAATATATGCCAATGGACTGTTGCAGTGGTGGCTGACGTGAAGCCTCATTCTCTGCTATGACATGCAGACTAATTCTCTGCTGACATGAAGACAGATTCTCTGTTACGGGACCTCTCTCCTCTGCCTGTGTGTGTGCTGGGCCTAAATATATGCCAATGGACTGTTGCAGTGGTGGCTGACGTGAAGCCTCATTCTCTGCTATGACATGCAGACTAATTCTCTGCTGACATGAAGACAGATTTTCTGTTACGGGACCTCCCTCCTCTGCCTGGGTGCTGGGCCTAAATATATGCCAATGGACTGTTGCAGTGGTGGGTGACGTGAAGCCTGATTCTCTGCTATGACATGCAGACTAATTCTCTGCTGACATGAAGACAGATTCTCTGTTACGGGACCTCTCTCCTCTGCCTGTGTGTGTGCTGGGCCTAAATATATGCCAATGGACTGTTGCAGTGGTGGCTGACGTGAAGCCTCATTCTCTGCTATGACATGCAGACTAATTCTCTGCTGACATGAAGACAGATTCTCTGTTACGGGACCTCCCTCCTCTGCCTGGGTGCTGGGCCTAAATATATGCCAATGGACTGTTGCAGTGGTGGCTGACGTGAAGCCTCATTCTCTGCTATGACATGCAGACTGATTCTCTGCTGACATGAAGCCAGATCGTCTGTTACGGGACCTCTCTGCTCTGCCTGTGTGCTAGGCCTAAATATATGCCAATGGACTGTTGCAGTGGTGGGTGACGTGAAGCCTCATTCTCTGCTATGACATGCAGACTAATTCTCTGCTGACATGAAGACAGATTCTCTGTTACGGGACCTCTCTCCTCTGCCTGTGTGTGTGCTGGGCCTAAATATATGCCAATGGACTGTTGCAGTGGTGGGTGACGTGAAGCCTCATTCTCTGCTATGACATGCAGACTGATTCTCTGCTGTCATGAAGCCAGATTGTCTGTTACGGGACCTCTCTGCTCTGCCTGTGTGCTAGGCCTAAATATATGCCAATGGACTGTTGCAGTGGTGGGTGACGTGAAGCCTCATTCTCTGCTATGACATGCAGACTGATTCTCTGCTGTCATGAAGCCAGATTGTCTGTTACGGGACCTCTCTGCTCTGCCTGTGTGCTAGGCCTAAATATATGCCAATGGACTGTTGCAGTGGTGGGTGACGTGAAGCCTCATTCTCTGCTATGACATGCAGACTGATTCTCTGCTGACATGAAGCCAGATTGTCTGTTACGGGACCTCTCTCCTCTGCCTGTGTGCTAGGCCTAAATATATGCCAATGGACTGTTGCAGTGGTGGCTGACGTGAAGCCTCATTCTCTGCTATGACATGCAGACTAATTCTCTGCTGACATGAAGCCAGATTGTCTGTTACGGGACCTCTCTCCTCTGCCTGGGTGCTGGGCCTAAATTTATGACAATGGACTGTTGCAGTGGTGGCTGACGTGAAGCCTGATTCTCTGCTATGACATGCAGACTGATTCTCTGCTGACATGAAGCCAGATCCTCTGTTACGGGACCTCTCTCCTCTGCCTGTGTGTGTGCTGGGCCTAAATATATACCAATGGACTGTTGCAGTGGTGGCTGACGTGAAGCCTCATTCTCTGCTATGACATGCAGACTGATTCTCTGCTGACATGAAGCCAGATTCTCTGTTACGGGACCTCTCTCCTCTGCCTGTGTGTGTGCTGGGCCTAAATATATGCCAATGGACTGTTGCAGTGGTGGCTGACGTGAAGCCTCATTCTCTGCTATGACATGCAGACTAATTCTCTGCTGACATGAAGACAGATTCTCTGTTACGGGACCTCTCTCCTCTGCCTGTGTGTGTGCTGGGCCTAAATATATGCCAATGGACTGTTGCAGTGGTGGCTGACGTGAAGCCTCATTCTCTGCTATGACATGCAGACTAATTCTCTGCTGACATGAAGACAGATTCTCTGTTACGGGACCTCTCTCCTCTGCCTGGGTGCCGGGGCCTAAATATCTGAGAATGGACTGTTCCAGTGGTGGGTGACGGGAAGCCAGATTCTCTGCTATGGAACCTCTCTCCAATTGATTTTGGTTAATTTTTATTTATTTAATTTTTAATTTAATTCATTTCCCTATCCACATTTGTTTGCAGGGGATTTACCTACATGTTGCTGCCTTTTGCAGCCCTCTAGCTCTTTCCTGGGCTGTTTTACAGCCTTTTTAGTGCCGAAAAGTTCGGGTCCCCATTGACTTCAATGGGGTTCGGGTTCGGGACGAAGTTCGGATCGGGTTCGGATCCCGAACCCGAACATTTCCGGGATGTTCGGCCGAACTTCTCGAACCCGAACATCCAGGTGTTCGCTCAACTCTATTAGAGAACATTAGTGATGTAACATCATCATGAAAACCAAGGAACACACCAGACAGGTCAGAGCTAAAGTTGTGGAGAATTTTAAAGCAGTGTTGGGTTATAAAGAAATATCACAAGCTCTGAACATCTCATGAAGCACTGTTCAATCCATCATCTAAAAGTGAAAGGAGTATTTCAGAAATGCAAACCTACCAAAACATGGCTATCCTCCTAAACCGACAGACTGAAAGCAAGCCATAAGAAGTCCCATTTGCAGTCTGCCACAAGCCACGTAGGGGACATAGCAAAAGGTGCTTTGGTGAGATGAGACCAAAGTTGAACATCTTAGCCTAAATACAAACTATGTGTGGCAGAAAACTAACACTGCACATCACCCGCAACACAACACACTGTGAAACATGGCAGTAGTAGCATCATGCTGTGGGGTTACTTTTCTTCATCAGGGACAGTGAAGCTGGTCAGAGTTGGGAAGCGGGTAAGATGGATGGAGATAAATTCAGGGCAATTCTAGAGAAAAACCTGTTACAGGCTGCAAAAGACTTGAGACTTAGGGGTGTATCTTCACCTTCCAGCATGACAATGAACCTAAACATACAGTCAAAGTTAAAATGGAATGGCTTAGATCAAATCATATTCATGTGTTAGAATGGCCCAGTCAAAGTCCTAAATCCCAATCAGAATCTACGGAAAGACTTGATTGCTGTTCATTGACGCTCTCCATACAATCTGTCAGAACTTTAGCTATTTTGCAAAGAAGAATGGGCAGAAATTTCAGCCTACAAATTTGCAAAGCTAGTAGAGACATTGTCACGTTCGGGTGTTTTAGGGAAACACCACACTGAACATAGGGAACATAGGGAGGGAAAGGGGTGAGGGAATAAGGCCTGGAAACTAGGGAAAGGAGATGGACACCTCCTAGTAAAACCCTAATCAAAGTCCTGACTAACTACCAGTATAAACAGACCCCAGAGGTAGTTAAGTTCATACACAAGAATACCTAGTGTCCTACCTCGCCCTAAAGGACCCTGGCACTAATGTCAGGACTGAGACAACCTGTTCCGCCATAAGGAAGGACGAACAGGAGTCTCCCTCAGGCCTTGATACAAATGACATGGAAATGCAACTACTGCTATTTTAAAACCTAATAGCAAATCTATGAATTCTTTCTTCTTGTAAATATGATAAAAAAATTAACCTAGGACTGAGTGGCTGGTTGGTTTATTTTAGTCCATTTTTTCTTAAAATAAAATCTGATGGGCAATCTCTTAAGCATGTAAAGCTTGTAATTGGCCGTAAACACTGCTATCAAGGGTCCACAAAATAGGAATGTGTAAACACATCTGTTTAATTGTTATATCCAATATATCTAAGCTGATTTTGTCTTATTAATGAATAGCTTGGTGCTCAAGCGGTCATGATACCACAATAGACAGTCAAAACCAATCTTTGTTTTTTCCACTTGTTTATGTAACACACGGAAATCAGATTTGCAGCTGTTTTCATTTTTTGGTGGAACAAAATAGCTTGGAGAGCACAGCAATTACGCACAATTGTCAAAGGAATTGTGCGTGGATAAGCATCTGTTTTAGCTGGCATGTACTGTACGGAGCTGGAAAAAATTCTAACTGCAATTATTTAGGCTCACGTGACAAAAAAAGACAGAGTTTCGGAACACAGTTTGAGGGAGGATCTGTCTCTGGAGATCTACGTAGAGGTGTGCAATTTACCATTGCAATCACCTATCTGGAGCTAGAACCTACAAGCGTTCTGTCATACTGTAAATGAAGACAGGGAGATAAACAGGGGGGAATTAAGTGTGAGACTTGTGGAGGAGTTGTGGTCAGAGTACACAATATATTTCTGCAGTTCCACACAAGAAGAGCACTCCCACACAGCACAGTTATAGAGATGAAAGTTACAGAAAATACCTAAAATATACAGGTCAAACAAATAGTGCGTCCACCTATCCAAGTGTTTTCAGACATAAGTCTCATCCAAGTGTACTCAGAAGAATTTCATGCAAGAACAGCATCTGGTCATCTTTCTAGCTAAATGATTATCAACTATATAACAATCCGCTAATAATTGTAAGCTATCAAAATGTGCTGACTCAATCATTTACATGAAAGAGAGAGCTGTGGAAAGAAAAGGTGCTCTGTGCCTAAGTGCGGCGTCCCGTGCTGTCTCCGGCTACATAGATCACTTACCCACCAACCGGAGCTGCTGGGACGGATCCTCCAATGACGATCAGCTGTTCCTGGAAGAATTCACGAAGTCCAACGCGATCTGGTGGTGAAGTCTTTGGCGTTCCTCGTGACGCCTGGGGTGTGGTTTGCACGTCTGTAGTATGACGCAGGTGGTCACGTGATCGCGATCTTTGCAATATTTTTTGGAGCGCTCCTTATGGTGTAGTTGAGATGATACACCGTAGTTAGTGTTTGACAATCCTCTATAGGCTTTTGTTTAGACGTGTTTCGGGAGACTCTCCCTTCATCAGTAGGTAGACTACTCTAGCCGAAGACTTCACCACCAGATCGCGTTGGACTTCGCGAATTCTTCCAGTAACAGCTGATCATCATCCGTCCCAGCAGTGCTGGTTGGTGGGTAAGTGATCTATGTAGCCGGAGACAGCGCGGGACGCCTCGCTTAGGCACAGAGCACCTTTTCTTCCAACAGGACCGTGCAGCATTACAGCCATTTGACTTTATATATATTTTTTCTATACATACATCCTGAAGCCCCAGATCAAGAAAGACCGTTCCTGGTTTAGTACAAGATCAGTGATAATCACCGCATATCTTCACTTGTCTTTTGAAGGATTATCCCTCAAAAAGGCGCATCATTCACAAAAAGGCGCATCATCGACAAAAAGAAGTATCACTCACAATAGTCGCATTACACAACTATATCTTAACCAGCATTTTTTATCTATATCCTATTATCTATATATTATTTCTATAAATAAACTAGATCAGATTTGACCCATATATGAGTGTGCCTTCTTATCTCTTTACTTCTTATGAAATCTGATTTGTTGCTATGGGCTCCTTTACACCAGTTTTGATAAATCCCCAATAGTGCCTGCTACATAGTGGCACTATGGAAGTCTAATTGTAGGGTCCACAGTACAAAAATATACTGTACCTGTTCTACATACCTAGTCAGTTACCTTTTTTCATTTACAAACACCAGGTCTTTAAACAGCATCAGTCTAAAAGTAGCTTTTACATGTACACGTAACTTCCTCATCCTGTATTCATCTCTTTCACTAGAGATCAGAGCACAATAAGGATGTATGTGTGCCCACAGTGCTCAAATAATAGCCACTCTTAGGCTGCTTTCACACTAGCGTTCGGGTTTCCGTTCGTGAGCTCCGTTTGAAGGGGCTCACGAGCGGACCCGAACGCAGCCGTCCAGCCCTGATGCAGTCTGAATGGAGGCGGATCCGCTCAGACTGCATCAGTCTGGCGGCGTTCAGCCTCCGCTCCGCTCGCCTCCGCACGGACAGGCGGACAGCTGAACGCTGCTTGCAGCGTTCGGGTGTCCGCCTGGCCGTGCGGAGGCGTGCGGATCCGTCCAGACTTACAATGTAAGTCAATGGGGACGGATCCGTTTGAAGATGCCACAATGTGGCTCAATCTTCAAGCGGATCCGTCCCCCATTGACTTTACATTGAAAGTCTGGACGGATCCGTCCCAGGCTATTTTCACACTTAGCTTTTTTTAGCTAATATAATGCAGACGGATCCGTTCTGAACGGAGCCTCCGTCTGCATTATTATGGGCGGATCCGTTCAGAACGGATCCGCCCGAACGCTAGTGTGAAAGTAGCCTTATTCGGACAGCCCAGCATGCAAGTTTTGAATTGAGGACATACTCTGTCTGCCTTTCCTACAGTCTGGTCCTATTGAGGCAAACTGTTGAGCTCTTCTCATGGAAGATGTACCCTCAGGGTGAGCGATACCATGCAAATTGGCTTTGAAAACTATTCTGGACTGTGACCATTTTATTTCAGGTGTTCACTGTCATGAAACAAATTGATAGTTAAAGGATAACCTTTCCAAAGATTTGCCACATGAGATTGAAAATGGTTTAAACACATATCAGGGGTTGTCCAGGGAAATTACAGTTTTCACATTTTCACATAATATGCAGAATGAGTTAAAAAAAAAAAAAAAAGAAGACCAGGAGGGGAGAGCAGCAGGGACCCGGTAAATATAGGAATCAAGAAAGATTTCAGGCTGAAAATGTTGTTATGACATTTCAAAATCTGATCCAAAGCTTCAACTGCAATCATGGTGACTAAAGACTGATAAGACATTTGAGAAAGCTAACTGTTGGCACCATAGCCCACAATTCTTGGAAACCAAATTACTATGGAATCTAAAAAATGATTTGCAATGGGAGGAATATCTTGTCAGTTCAGTTCTGATGTGTATGCCTACTGTTTGCCCAGATCATATTTGCATTTGGAATCCAAGCATTATCTGAAGCATTACATACAGTAAAACATTCTTTTCTTTGTGTTCTGCAGTACATTCCTGCAGTCATATTCAACATATTAATTCCCACGTCTCACTTGCAAATAACATGACCATAGCCATGCACAGATGTTCATTGTACTGGGCAGATGTTTCAGGTACTGAACACTGCATGTGTGAACGATATGCTTGTCTATTTATTTAGATGATATCATATGACATATACAGTATAATACAGGTCTATTCTTTCTTCACTGACTGACAAACTATTCTTACTTTTCCCATCTATATGTTTTCTCAGCATGGAACATATGGTCCTCTAAGGAATAAATCAGATGATCTAATCTGTTACTAATGTCCGTATGACATTTGTGAGTTATAACTAATTAGACACATCACTGTTGTTGCATACCTCCCAACTTTTAAAAAGCCCAAGGAGGGACATTATCAGCTGTGGCAATTTTGTGGCAAGACTGAGCCATGCCTCTAACTCCACCCAATGTCTTTACACACTCCAATCCCCCCAGTCCCCACTGTACCCCCACACAGTAGTTATGCCCCCTTAGAGTCCATTTCACAATAGTTTTATCCATTTAGAGTCCCTTTCACAATAGTTATGCACCCTTAGGGTACCTTTCACAATAGTTATATCCTTTTAGTGCCCCTATATAGTAGTTATGCCCCCTTAGTGCCTCCACACAGTAGTTATGGCCCTTTATTGCCCCCACACAGTAGTTATGTCCCATGATTGCCCCCACACAGTAGAAATGCCAGCTGATTGCCCATACACAGCAGATACGTTGTCTTTACAGCCCTCTTACAGCAATGAAGCATGTATGGTTAATAAAATAAAAAATAACACTCACTTAGCCCCATTCCCAGGTGAAAGGAACACTTCCTGCTCTCAATAGCATCAAACGCAATGAATCAATGTCATTGCACGTGCTGTGCTGAGCACAAAATGCACAGGCCGGAGAATGTTCATCACTATTCAGCCTGTGTACTCTCTTATTTAGCCCTGAAGGTTCAATGAGGTTTCCGCAATGCGCCTGTTGGGGAAACCATCGGCTAAGAATGATGGAGCAGGGAGCTGATGGCTCCCTGGTTCAGCATTGTATTCAACTGTATCTGCATCCACAGGATGATGAGACAGGTAAGGGTAGGACATTCCACAGCCATCCCAGGACCACAGGACAGCTGCCAAAATACAGGACTGTCCCACCAGATCTTGGACAGTTGGGACATATGGCTGTTGAACACTGAAATAACTACTTCTCCAAGCTGCTCATATTACAAGTAATAAGATGGTGATGAATATTGACAAATTACTGAACATAAATAAAAAAAGTTATGACAACAAGAGGGACAACTTGTTTTAGGCTGTATGTTGTATTCACATGTACATGGCCCTGATGAGCTCCATGAGAAGACAGCTAGTGTTTCATCTGTGAAAATGTCTGTGAAAGGTTCATATTTGGGCTGTGTGTCCTTTTATCTGCCTTCATGTGTCATTAGTATTCCAGAACATTTCCAGAGCATCTCCGACCACTAACATCATGAGAGTTGTGTCAATGGTTTTCATGGACCCATAGTCAGGAGCGTTACTATAATTCATATGGCACATAGAAACTCAAGGGTTGTCCATGCAATGTATGGAACAGTTTGGTTCTCCATTGCAACAGATACCCTTTATAGCCATGACCTACTTCAGAATGTCCTAAAAGGTTTTCTGAACATGGCTTTTATAAAGACAACCCCTTTAAATGGTTTCCATCTACTTTATGGTTAAAGTTACAATAATATGAAGACCACATGGAAGTTTAAATGTTATACTTGTTTCCATATGGCTAAATTTGTGCTCCTATACTCTGGCAAAACTAATATGCTACATAACTAGTATCAACCAATCAGGAAATATGTTTGCTTTGTCCTGAATAAGGAAGACAATGTAATGAAACATACAGTATAACAGGTTTATGGAGGCATTTGGCTAATACGCATAATAGCATGGATAATAAGAAGATGAGATATGGGATATGAAAGTCATTAGTCATATCATTACTGTTATTCCAACCATTATCTCTGGCTCTTTACAGCTGCTGCGGGAGTTATTTGGAGGTCCAGACTGTCTTTGAAATAATCCAAGTTATAATAGGTACATGGATAAACAGATAGCATATAAAAATACCATTACACAATATTAAATGGTCTGCGAGAGACATATAAACAGTTGAAGACAATTAAGAATTGTCTTTGTATTCTGAAAATGCAATGCTTTAGACTGTAATAATGGAATATGCTGTTGAAGAGCTGTCACGCTGTCTGTTTCTGATGATGGAAAGCATGTGTGAGGGAATTGTGAAGCTTATTCAGAACTGTGCAAAAGCTGGGAAATGAGGAGGCTTTAGCACAAACAGAGCACGCTCATCCAACAAGTAACATATGGAGAACATGGAACCGCTTCAAATAAGAATAGGCCAATGATTTGTGTTTTGAAGTATCCCATAAAACATTGTGTAACTCCTACAGTGGTGTCACGTTGCTGTGTTACTTCCTTTAAAAATAAGGATATGGAAAGATTATAATCCAGCTAGGGATGCAAAATAAATTAAAGTGATTTTTTGGGAAGTAAAATATTGATGACCTATCCTCAGAATACAGTAGGTCATCATGAGTGGTGTACATAGAGAAGTAAGGGCCCCATAGCAAGGATCAAACTAAGCCCCCCACACAGGACAGAAGAGTTTCTGCCTAAACCCTTTTCAATGACCCTTGGGTCATTTTTCCACTGCCTCGTTTGCTAAATGTTGTTCCTTTAGAGGGTAGAGTCCTGACCAAGTTTTTACCCCCAGTAGAAGAAGAGATGATTCCAACTGGGCCCCCTCTTGCACTGGGCCCCATAGCGGTGGGATGGTCTGACACTATTTTAGTTATGCCCCTGGTCATCAGTGTCTGATTGCTGGGGGCCTGACTCCTGACACTCCTTCCCCCTGATCAGCAGTTTGAAGAGGCAGTGGCACTCTGGGGTGTACTAGGGCCCCATCCTAGGCTAATCACCTTCATCGGTCTCTTGGCCTATGTGCAATTTAGTCCCATTCAAGTGAATGTTCCTGGGCTATAGCACTAAGCACATCCTCTATATCATGTACAACACTGAACTTGCAGTGAGGATGTTGCAGCACTCGCCAGAGCACTGCCTGTGTGCATATGTAGGGGGTGGGGGTCTGGAAGTCAGACTCCTACTGATCAGATGTTTATGACCTATTCTGAGAATAGATCATCAATATTGCACTCCCTGAAAATACCTTTAACTAGAACTCTCATACCACTCATACCATAATGCTTATAACATATCTCTACGGAACAAAGCTCACATATAAATCACTTACGTCTAAAAATGGTTCAATGCAGCATGACATCCTATTTCTGGATTAATGGCATGCCAAGTCTACAGACGCTCATCACTGTTTTTAGAAATTGCCCATACTAGAAGACCATGCTAATAAAGGAAAATTAAAGCAACTGTGTCGTTCCATGGTATGTTCAGATAGATATTCTTGATTTTGTATGTAATATGATTTACTGTATATATATATATAGAAATGGGCAGTAGTGTTGAGTGCGAATATTCGAAAAGCTAAATTTTCACGAATATCGGCACTTTGAGAATTTGGGAATATTTAGAATAGAGTGCTATATATTTGTAATGACAAACATTCATTTATTTTTTACCACAGTACATTTCAGGTGATCATCCCTCCCTTTTAGTCCCTCCCTTTTTCTAGCTTGTGGGCCAATAAGAAGACTTTGTCACAGCTTAGCAACATTCCTAGAAACCAATAGAAAAATTGCCTACCCCACACAGATATTTTGCGCGCATTACGAGAATAATACATTGCCGATATGATTAATATTCTAGAGAATATTTGCAAAATATTGCAATTTCGAATGTTGTCCCTGCCGCTCATCACTAATGGGCAGTAGGTTTCATTCCTGATTTTTTTTTATTGAATGACAGCATTGAAATGAACAGTGAAAAGTGAGCCCATATAGGAGGGTGAGGTGCCATAGCAAAAATCAAAGTGGTGCCATTCCTTCCTTTTGTGTGTTCATATCACCACTGTTAAAGGGGTTTTCCAAGACTAGATGATTGATTGCCTATTCTCACCTGCACAGATCACATGTGAGCACTGCTGTCTCCTCATAGCATACCAAGCACAGCACTGTATATTGTAAAGCAGTTGTGCTTGAACTACAGCACTGGTCTATTCACATGTAAATAAGCTGCACATGTGACCAATGAATGTGACATCACTGGCCTAGAAAGAGGCTACCATGCTCACAGGAGAGCAGTGGCTTCTTCATACAACTGATTGGTACAGGCGCTGAGAGTCTAAGCCCCAACAATCAGATTTTGATGATCTATCCTGAGGTTAGGTCATTGATACTCTATTCCAGAAAAAACCCTTTAACTGCCATCATTCCACAAGGAATAATATTCTATCTTCCTTTTCTCCCTTTGTTATAATCCTTATGGCTTATAGATATAATACTGCTGCAGATGTTATTTCAGCAATAGTATTACATTAGGATTCCAATACTCAATGAATCTAGAAAATATCTATGTGTGGTACCCTTCATATACAATAAATTTGGCTTCAAGATTTTACTGCATAAAGATGCATCTGTAGTACTTTGAAAGTTCTTCAATTTTTGAAACTATATTAAGTTAGGTTTAAATTTTATTCATCTTAATATGATAAGCTATATGTTATAGTTAGTGTTGAGCGAATCAAAGTCCACAAAGTGGATTTTAATCCGAATTTCAGTGAGCAGCCAAATTTCCTCGTTCTTTGTGGTAGCATGTCAATTTTCCCTGAATGGCAGTAAAAAATATAAAAAATCCATACTTACCTCACCCATTCGATCATAACGAGCCGGCACCGGCCATCTTGGTTGAAGATCTCCCACAGAATCCCATGTGTGGTGTCGTATGACGCCACCACGCCGGCCGACATGATGATGTCATCATTCATTGCGCGAGATTTCATGCTAGATCTTCAATCAAGATGGCCGCGGCATCTTGAGGTAAGTATGATTTAATTTAATTATTTTTTAAAATTTTACACTGTATTATCGCTTTCATATGCCATGATCAGCTATGAACGCAGCATCTGAGGGGGTACAATGATGGAGGGTGGTGAAATTGTTGCTTCCCGGCATTGCACCAACTGCACTTCTTGATGAAGTAATTTGTCCCAAAGCAAATTTTTTTTTGTAAAATTCGACGATTCAGCAGAATCTAATTTTCAAATACTCTGCTCATCACTAGTTATAATATATAGGCTATATATTATAATACTATAGCTGTCGAACTTCATCAAGCTACAAAAAACAGCTAGGCTGGCCCAGCAGCAGTTATCAATCCTGCAACTGTAAATTTGGGTTGTCCTAGCCATGACTGCAACCATTCATGCAACCATCATTTAGCACAATCAATCTTCTGTGTTGCATTGTGTTAATAAATGCAGTTGTCAGGACTCGAACCCGTGGCCAGTCATGTCCCAGGTGGTTGGTCTACCCACTAGGCTACCGTCTCTCCTTGGACTATTCTCTTGCTAACTTCTAACTACCTCTCTTGTCCTTGCGTTGACCTGCTGATTATTCCAATCTCTTGCACCTGCTACTTCCCTATAAAACCCAGCCCTTGAACCCAGCCCTTTGCTGGTTATTGTGCCTCCAAGCCTGTAGCAAGCTTCCTCTCTGCTCCTCCACCACTATTGCTGTTTTACCCTCGTTGCCAACCCGGACCGTTTGACCTCGCTGATTTGCCGCCTGCATTGACTCACTGCTTACCACCGACCACGCCTCCGTCTACTCCTGCTGTTACCTCGCTGCCCTCTCTGCTGCCAACCCGGACTGATCGACCACGCTACCTGCCGCTGCTCTCGCAGTTTAGTGACGGCAATGGTTCTGCGGGATTTGTTGGGGCATTTGATGGCAATGTGCCCTGGCTCCCCACAGTAGAGGCAGAGGCCTTCGGCCAGTCGTCGTTCTTTTTCTGCTACGGACAGAGTCTTGCGCACTGCGTCAACCAGCATCGGCTCGATGGGTGGTTGGGCGACCTGCTGGGTAGTAGAGGAGAAAGAGTAAGTGGGTCTGTCGCCTTGGAACCAGAGCCTTTCTTTCCTTCTCTCGGTGAGCCTCTGATCAATACGGACACACACCTGAATGAAGTCGTCCAAATCATCCGGGGCTTCAAGTCTGGCAAGTTCATCTTTGATCGCCTCCGATAGACCTCGCCGAAATTGGCTCCTTTGAGCAGCTGGATTCCAGTTGGTGTCTGAGACCCAGCGGCGGAACTCAGTGGCGTACTCGGCGACAGAGCATCTTCCCTGTCGAAGACTGTGTAGTCTTGCCTCAGCTGTTGCACAACGATTGGGGTCATCAAAGACCTGGCTCATAGCGGTGATGAAAACATCCAGATCGTGCAGCAAACGGCTATCGATTTCCACGTATGGAGACGCCCATGCCAGGGCCTCGTCCGTCAAGAGGTTAACAATGAACAATACTTTCTTCTCGTCAGTGGAAAAGGGGGCCGGATGCATCCGGAAGTAGATACGGCACTGATTGAGAAAGCCCCGATACTGGCGACGATCTCCATTGAATTTCGAGGGTAGTGGCATGCGGGTGTCTGCAGCCGCGCCGCGTACATCCAGGAGTTGCCGTTGGAGCTCAATGATCTCCCCCTGTTGACTCTGTACCTGGCCTTGGAGTAGTGAAAATTTATCCTGGTAGGTGGTGCCGAACTCTTGCAGCTCAGACACCTGCTTGCGCAGGGTGGCCATTACGGACTCCATTTTTTTTTAGGCTGGTTATTCTGTTAGGGTGGTAGTGTCAATTGAGGCTCACCTGAGTCAGAGGACACCCGAGCTGGAAGTATGGAGTCCAGTGGCAAAGGCCCGCAGAAGCAGGAGGCAGGTAGCATGGTCGATCAGTCCGGGTCGGCAGCAGAAAGGGCAGCGAGGTAACAGCAGGAGTAGACGGAGGCGTGGTCGGTGGTAAGCAGTGAGTCAATGCAGGCGGCAAATCAGCGAGGTCAAACGGTCCGGGTTGGCAAAGAGGGTAAAACAGCAATAGTGGTGGAGGAGCAGAGAGGAAGCTTGCTACAGGCTTGAAGGCACAATAACCAGCAAAGGGCTGGGTTCAAGGGCTGGGTTTTATAGGGAAGTAGCAGGTGCAAGAGATTGGAATAATCAGCAGGTCAAGGCAAGGACAAGAGAGGTAGTTAGAAGTTAGCAAGAGAATAGTCCAAGGAGAGACGGTAGCCTAGTGGGTAGAGCTACCGCCTGGGACATGACTGGCCACGGGTTCGAGTCCTGACAGCAGTTGACCCAGAGAAGGTGGGTTCTGGGTCCAGGTATCTAAAGAAGCAAAGTACAATCTTGGTCTGCAACAAATCATCTCAGGGACTGGATTGAGAAAGCATGTATATTCATAATATATAACTCAACAATTCCTCAACCAGATTTATAGATGTCTATAAGAAGCAACCCGATTGTAGCTATTTTGCCTTTACATGTATTCTTTTTCATTACTTCCCCCATTTTGTTTGTAAAGATGGTCTAAAGAATACGTTCTCAGTCTGAGACATATACAAATCATCCCAATGAAGGATTAATGAGGTCCAGCCATTGACTCAAATTAGAATGGAAAAAGGATAAGTATGCAATGGAGGAAAAAATAAACATGCAGGGCATATAAATAAACTACTATGGGTAAAATGTCATAGCTATTGTTTTAAGCATCCGCAGCATCTCTGCTAGAGGACATTTTTACAGCTTATAGTCATGACATATTATTATTAGATTTAACTGAAAAGTTTTATTTGTCAAAAGAAAAATAAAGAAAGAAGGTCGTGATTCTCATATATAAAAGTGAAATGCACTGTACCACTTTTGAAGAGTCTTTCCAATCAAATAAGAAGATTCATCAAAATGATGTTGCATATTTCCAATACAACTTTGAAAGCGACTGTAAAGTTCAATGGATGTATATCCATTGGTAGCAAAAGTTTCACAGTACCCCCCAATTTGGACCAAAATAAACTTTTTATGTCATATTATTATGTAACTGAGAAGAATTTATGCAGCCATGAAGACTAAGATAAGCCCACAACACAGAAACCACTGAGCAGATACTTGAGAATGTTACAACTATAAAACATGCCACAGGTTCTTTCTGGTCGACAGTAGAATTTAGTGTCATCTCATCGAATGTCTGCCTTCACCACTGATCCCACAGTGCTAGATGGTATAGTAACAATTGAAATGTACATGAACATGAGATTTACATAAAGTTTGTATTTCCAGGCATTTAACTGGAGGACATATTTCATCACCCTAGACAGGCAACCGTGGAGGCTTGGATGTGTTATTGGACACTTGGATAACTAAGGCTAGTTTCACACTAGCGTTCGTCGGTCCGCTCGTGAGCTCCGTTTGAAGGAGCTCACGAGCGGACCCGAACGCCTCCGTCCAGCCCTGATGAGTCTGAATGGAGCGGATCCGCTCAGACTGCATCAGTCTGGCGGCGTTCAGCCTCCGCTCGCCTCCGCAGCGTTCAGCTGTCCGCCTGGCCGCGCGGAGGCGAGCGGATCCGTTCAGACTTACAATGTAAGTCAATGGGAACGGATCCGCTTGAAGAGGTCATCATATGGCTCAATCTTCAAGCGGATCCGTCCCCCATTGACTTTACATTGAAGGTCTGAACGGATCCGCTCAGGCATCTTGCACACTTTCACAATTTTTTCTAAGTTATTAATGCAGACGGATCCGTACTGAACGGAGCCTCCGTCTGCATTAATATGATCGGATCCGTTCAGAACGGATCCGATCGAACGCTAGTGTGAAAGTAGCCTAATATGGGCATCAGTTCTAATTTTTTTCTGATTTTATATCAGGGCTAGAGATAAGTGACAATCTTCAAAATTCGATTTAGCCGTTTTGCCGAATTTTATTCAAAAATTTGCTTCATGACAAATTACTTTGTTACGAAGCACATATTTTTATAAGTAGTGGGTGCAATGACAGAGATCTATATCAAAGCATTTTAGGGATTGCTCCTAAAAGAAAAAAAATTCTTGAAATTGTACTTACCTCATCCATTTGAGCGTGAAGAAAGAAGCCGCCACAACAATATTGCTTGAAGATCCAGCAAGAAATCTCTTGGGCAGGATCTTCAAGCAATATTTATTTATTTATTTATTTTTACTGCCATTTTAGGGAAAATCGATTCGCTACCACGAAGCATGAGGAAATTCGGCTTTGCTGCAAATCAATTTTTTTGGGAAATTCGGATCGAGGTCCACTTTGTTAACTTCGATCTGCTCAACACTAATCAGGGCATATAAGTAAGATCTAAAATCCTATTTGAATCATACAGAGGTATCCCATCATTATGTTGAATCGTGCCCTGTTCCTGTTTGCTTAGCTAGGTAAGGATTTATAAATCCTAAAGAGTCAGCATGATTCACAGTGCGCAATAGCCGGCAAAACCATTCCACCTGGAAGTTGAGACTAGGGATGAGCGAATTGACTTCAGATGAAACATCCGAAGTCAATTTGCATAAAATTTTGTTTCAATACTGTAGGGAGTGAGCACTCCATACAGTATTAGAATGTATTGGTTCCGATAAGCCACAGTTATTACTTCGCGAAGTCTTGCAAGACTTCGCTTATCAGCTTCAAAAACATTTCCCGAACTTGTGTTCAGTTCCAAGTATTGTTCCAAGTTTCAGTACAGTATTGAAGCTAAGTTGTAGGCCCCATTCACATGTCCGCAATTTCGTTCCGCATTTTGCGGAACAGAATTGCGGACCCATTCATTTCTATGGAGTTGCACGATGTGCGGCCCGGCTCTGGAAGTTTGCATTTCCATTCCTGAAAAAAATTGAACATGTCCTATTCTTGTCCGCAATTGCAGACAAGAACATGCAAATTCTATTAGTGCCTGCGACGTGCGGCCCGCAAAATGCAGAACGCACATTGCTGGTGTCTGTGTTTTGCGGATCCGCGGATCTATGGATCCGCAAAACACACTACAGACATGTGAATCGAGCCTTATGCGAATCGACTTTGAATGTTTGATCGCTCATCCCTAGTGGAGACTTACCCAGTTTCAGAGACAGATGGGGAAAGCTTATGGGTGGAATTATGTCGCCTATGTACTGTGAATCTGTACTGCTCAGCAAGCAGCAACAGATGACGAGCGCAGACGCAGAGGGGGAAGTGTAATAAGCATTAGGGGCATAGGTGCTCCAAGAACTATGCTGGCCCCATGGTGCTTCAATTGCCTACTTTCAATAAAGATAAAGTCTACGTAACTAAGCAACCCTGAACACTATTGAGAAAATACATATAATGTTTTAATCAGCATGACCAATCCTACCAGGCAATATACCTGGCTTAATAGGGTTGATCATGCTGACAAACGCTATTTAAAGCTCTTGTGCCCTACCTGTAGCCTCTGCATACTCTTGCGTTTTGCAATGTGAAGCATTGCAAGATTTCCATACTTTAATGCAATGTTCTGTCAAGCCTGATAAGTAGTATTAGAATTATGCTTACCTTGTTTTGTTATTGGAGGTATGTTGCAGATTTCACCCCCAGGCTCAAGCTGGCAGCTTTTAAACCTTAGCACTATGCTATAGTATACAAGAGTATCAGGGTTGAATAGCTATAGGACATGATATCCTAAGCAACTGTCTAGTGAACTGTCCATTTATATGACAGGGAAGCAGGAGTGGATGACTTTTACTATATAAACATATTTTTACTTGAATATATCTAAGGTTGGGTTTACATATACGCTGGTATTGGCATTTTTCTTTAAAAAAAACAAAAAAACAACAACTTGAGTGCAAGAGCTGACAGATGGTGGGCACCAAAAGTGCATGTCAGACCCTATGCAGGGCCTGTTGGTTCTGCGCTATGACGTTTGTTATTCTACCAGAAAAAAAAATGAACATTCATGCTGAACTATTTTCTCCAACATTTTTTTTTCTGCAATAGAGGCTTTTAACAGACCTACTATGTTAATGTTAGCTTGGCATAAAACACCAGATCATCAGAGAACGTCTGCCTATGAGCATGGACCTGAAGATGCAGAGGCTTTCTTATATCAATGGAATAGCTCTTCTCCCTTTCTGTGCTTCCATCAGGACATAAGTTCTATCCTGATGAAACGTGTGTACGATCCACAAACACAAGTTGATAAGGTCACAAGGACATCCATGCACATTTAACCTTGCCCCTGGTTTGAAGCATCATTTCAAGATAACATCTCATAAAGGAAATGAAAAAGTAAAAAATGTGTTATATGGATTACCACAGACTGAAATGTGAGGTCCCAATCTGGTTTCATTTAAGGCACTTGCTATATTGACGAAATAGTGAGACAACGAAGGGAAAACTAAATGGTAAACTGGGACATCACCTGGATTTTCTGACTATATGAAGAACAGAGAACAATGTTTGGCTATGATCTTACTCCAAGCCTAAAGTTACAATAAGGAGTGTGCAGGCAGTTACACTCCAAAAGACTGAAGGGCACAGTATGCACAGCACATGTTTGTTCCTCATTGTTGTTTTCAGCTGTCATAGAAAAATGCTGCATTTAATATCTGGGACAAGAGCTGTAGTTACAGAGCCATTGTATTGAACAAACACAGACAAACAGAACATACACTACATGAAACCCTACCTCTCTGCTGAGCCTGAGTGTATCCGATGAGCATCAAAGTTAGGAAAACTGCAAGCGAAGTTCTTTGTGCCATGATCAACTGATAAATGTTCTGCATTTTGTGGATAGAGAGGCACTGAGGAGACGCCTCTCCTCGCCTTCCTATTCCTCAATGACTGCAGCTGTGTCCCGGAGACAGAGAAACTCCAACTAAGATTTCAGGCTAAAGTTAGAGACAGTTTGAAAACTATACTCCTCCTTTTTTGCTCCCTCTGGGACACTAAGAGGCCGTTCATTTATATATCCGGACAGTGTTTGCACCTGACTTTTGTTCTATTGAGTGACAGTAAGTATATTTTTATCCTGTAACCTTTATAATTTAAGGAATTTGTTAAACCAATGTGCATCTATAGTTCTCTCATGTACCACTATTAGGGATGAGCAAAGTGAGCTTCAGATGGTAAATCCACTCTCTTTGCTTAAGACTTTGTTTTAATACTGTACGGAGATTTGTCTCAGTACAACAATAAAAAGTATGGGCCTCGGCAAGGCTAATTCGTTATCACGGAAGTCTTGCAGAACTGATGAATAACTTTGAGATTAAATTTTTCAACTTGAAAACCATTTTAAAACTTAGTTCCTGAAGTCAGCTTCTATCTATGATCCGAAGCTCGCTTTGCTCATTCCTAACTACTATCTTGTATAAGAATCTGTATTAAAACATCTTGATACAATTGATAATATGCGGCTCCTTACAAGAACAATACCTTATATATGCCATATATCTCAGTCATGATTATAGGGGCTCTTTAGGCTACAAATATTGATCGTCTCCGGATGGGTTATCAATATCAGATTGGTAGGGGTCTGACATCCGGCACATTTGCCAATCAGTTGTGGGTTGCTGCTTATCGGAAACTATATGGTGTACAGCGTTGGAAGCAGACAGCTTCATATATGTTGCAGTGGTCATGCCAGGGTATTGCAGCCTAGCTCCCATTCAAGTGAATAAGAGCTGTTTCAGTTTGCTGGCACCAGAAACTACGCTGTTAGTTTAAAGTGCCATGGTAGATTGAAACAGCTGATTGGTGGGGATGTCTTGTGTTGGACCCCCAACAATATGATACTTTCTGAAGGATAGGTCATTAATATCTGTAGCCTGGAGAAGCCCTTGAAGAATGATATACAACACTAATACCCCTGCTTGTACCAGTTGTAATTTTATTAAAGGGGTTGCCACATCTCTCTGTTTCCATAGGAGGTATGGTAGCAGCATAGCCTATCCTGCTATGCCGTTTGTGTACCTCCCTTGCACTACAACAGGAGTGAAATAGCATAGCACCAGCCTGCTCAGCTGTTTCTATAAGCTAGGCCATTTGGTGCGGGCGCTTAGTCTCATCTCTCTGTGGAAACATCAAAATAGGGAAATCCTATTAAAACATCTATATAGATCTGCAGTACCAACAATATAGCAATAACAAAGACAGTTGCACTCTGCAGTCTTACTAACCCTCATACTGCTGTAAAATTAAGAGATTAGCCAACATATCCTACTTGGAGGATACCGCGTCAAGGTTTATCAAGTAGCTCGGGACCTAACACTAAACCTACCTGTGCCGTATGGGCAATACCAGGAGCCAGTGGGAGAATTACAGGAGCGCAAGGTCTGACTCACAGTAATCTCCCAGTAACCTCCATCATGTGACTGTGCATGCAATGGGAGGAGGGAGAGAGCTCTGAGCCCAACTCAAGACTGGCTGATATAGCCCAGGCCTCACATGTGCACCAGAATGCTTCCTGTGGCTGGAAATAAAGGCACATTCAGACTAGGAGTTTTTACACCTCCAAAAAATTAATATACAAACTACAGATTGGCGTGGTATTAAAAAGCAGGAAGTGCTCAACCCCATATGCAGTGGTGCATCTATACCGGGGGGGGGGGGGGGGGGGCAGATCCTGCACTTGTGGTCCGCTGCTAGTGGAAATTTCCCAGCAAAAATGCATACAATGGAGGATGCCTGCAGCGGACCACAAGGACCACAATGGACATCCTACACAAGATAGCAAATGTGTGGATATGATAAACAGTAAAAATAATATAACAATAACAAAGACAAGTGCACTTTGCAGAGGTGTAAAAACTCCTAGTCTGAATGTGCCTTTATTTACATCCACAGGCAGCATTCTGGTGCACATGTGAGGCCCGGGCTATATCAGCCAGTCTTGGGTGGGGCTCAGAGCTCTCTCCCTCCTCACATTGTATGCATGGTCACATGCTAGAGGTTAATGGGAGATTGCTGTGAGTCGGACCTTGCGCTCCTGTTATTCTCCCACTGGCTCTTGGTATTGCCCATATGGCACAGGTAGGTTTAGCGTTATGTCCCAAGCTACTTGAGAAACCTTGGTGCTCGGGCTCAGACATGTCCTCCAAGTAAGATATGTTGGCTAATCTCTCAATTTTAAACCCGTATGAGGGTTAGTAAGACTGCAGAGTGCGCCTGTCTTTGTTGTTATTGTTATAAGTTTTTAGCCATAATATATTTACACATATTATTATATATTTAGAATATATAATATATTATATGTAAATATATTATGGCTGAAACATCAGTAGTAGTTTCCCACATATTATGTATTCATATATATATCAGAAGTATGATTTTATCTATATTATACACACATATACATACAGTACAGACCAAAAGTTTGGACACACTTTCTCATCCAAAGAGTTTTCTTTATTTTCATGACTATGAAAATTGTAGATTCACACTGGCGACATCAAAACTATGAATTAACACATGTGGAATTATATACATAACAAAAAAGTGTGAAACAACTGAAAATATGTCATATTCTAGGTTCTTCAAAGTAGCCACCTTTTGCTTTGATTGCATTGTCCTGTTGAAAAATAAATGATGGTCCAACTAAACGCAAACCGGATGGAATAGCATGCCTCTGCAAGATGCTGTGGTAGCCATGCTGGTTCAGTATGCCTTCAATTTTGAATAAATCCCCAACAGTGTCACCAGCAAAGCACCCCCACACCATCACACCTCCTCCTCCATGCTTCACAGTGGGAACCAGGCATGTAGAGTCCATCCGTTCAACAAAAAAGTGTGAAACAACTGAAAATATGTCATATTCTAGGTTCTTATTCTAGGTTCTTCAAAGTAGCCACCTTTTGCTTTGATTACTGCTTTGCACACTCTTGGCATTCTCATGATGAGCTTCAAGAGGTAGTCACCTGAAATGGTTTTCACTTCACAGGTGTGCCCTGTCAGGTTTAATAAGTGGGATTTCTTGGCTTATATATGGGGTTGGGACCATCAGTTGCGTTGTGGAGAAGTCAGGTGGATACACAGCTGATAGTCCTTCTGAATAGACTGTTAGAATTTGTATTATGGCAAGAAATGAAGGTCAGTCAGTCCGAAAATTGGGAAAACTTTGAAAGTGTCCCCAAGTGCAGTCAAAAAAACCATCAAGCGCTACAAAGAAACTGGCTCACATGCGGACCGCCCCAGGAAAGGAAGACCAAGAGTCACCTCTGCTGTGGGGGATAGATTCATCCGAGTCACCAGCCTCAGAAATCGCAGGTTAACAGCAGCTTAGATTAGAGACCAGGTCAATGCCACACAGAGTTCTAGCAGCAGACACATCTCTAGAACAACTGTTAAGAGGAGACTGTGTGAATCAGCCCTTAATGGTAGAATATCTGCTAGGAAACCACTGCTAAGGACAGGCAACAAGCAGAAGAGACTTGTTTGGGCTAAAGAACACAAGGAATGGACATTAGACCAGTGGAAATCTGTGCTTTGGTCTGATGAGTCCAAATTTGAAATCTTTGGTTCCAACCACCATGTCTTTGTGCGACACAGAAATGTTGAACGGATGGACTCTACATGCCTGGTTCCCACCGTGAAGCATCAAGGAGGAGGTGTGATGGTGTGGGGGTGCTTTGCTGGTGACACTGTTGGCGATTTATTCAAAATTGAAGGCATACTAAACCAGCATGGCTACCACAGCATCTTGCAGCGACATGCTATTTCATCCGGTTTGCATTTAGTTGGACCATCATTTATTTTTCAACAGGACAATGACCCCAAACACACCTCCAGGCTGTGTAAGAGCTATTTGACCATGAAGGAGAGTGATGGGGTGCTGCGCCAGATGACCTGACCTCCACAGGCACCGGACCTGAACCCAATCGAGATGGTTTCGGGTGAGCTGGACCGCAGAGTGAAGGCAAAAGGGCCAACAAGTGCTAAGCATCTCTGGGAACGCCTTCAATACTGTTGGAAGACCATTTCAGGTGACTACCTCTTGAAGCTCATCAAGAGAATGCCAAGAGTGTGCAAAGCAGTAATCAAAGCAAAAGGTGGCTACTTTAAAGAAACCTAGAATATGACATATTTTCAGTTGTTTCACACTTTTTTGTTATGTATATAATTCCACACGTGTTAATTCATAGTTTTGATGCCTTCAGTGTGAATCTCATAGTCATGAAAATAAAGAAAACTCTTTGAATGAGAAGGTGTGTCCAAACTTTTGGTCTGTACTGTATATAAATATATATATATATATATATGTCAAGGCTAAATACGAACTCGGGCAGCGCGCCTGCCTGGAACCTAAACCGGCTGGTGTGTGCCTGGAGCCGGGTACGAGAGTAGCCTAAAAGGGGGCTACCCTTGGGTCCATGAGCCGGAATGCCTACTGAGGTGAGGAGAGTGGGGTTTATAAAGGCTCAAGCCCCTCCCACAAATGCAGGCTGAACTTCAGCTTTACCAACACATATATATATATATATATATATATATATATATATATATATAAAATTCAGCCCGCACTACCCCTAGCAGGTGCAGATTGCTATGGCGAGATAGAGATATAAATGTAAAAACACAAAATGCAATCGCACACTGCAACCAGCACTCTGCCCTGCCTTTATGCTGGATGTTGAATAAGGCATTGGTGTACATTTTGGCCAAAGCGTAATAAGCCACTCACCACGTCAAGGTCGCCTTCATGAGTGGTCCCTAACACTAGTTCCTACCTTTTATGGGCCATGACAGCCACATAAAGTCCAGGGAGCGCAGGTACAGCATGCACGCCAAGCACACCTTGACGTGGTGAGTGGCTTATTACGCTTTGGCCAAAATGTACACCAATGCCTTATTCAACATCCAGCATAAAGGCAGGGCAGAGTGCTGGTTGCAGTGTGCGATTGCATTTTGTGTTTTTACATTTATATCTCTATTTCGCCATAGCAATCTGCACCTGCTAGGGGTAGTGCGGGCTGAATTTTCCATATTTTTCTCTTTGTAGTACGTATTGGAGGCGTGGCGATCTCCAAGCAGTCAAGCACACCTGTCCAGTTAATCTGCCCCCCTGGAGGCTGGTTTTAAAGTCAGTATAAAACTGAGTCTGCTTATATAGCACCTACCAGGCCATTGGGCTCCAGGAGAAGTATATAGTGGGTTCAGCATGCATGTGAGTACTTGCATCCCTGGATCCGATGAAAGCTGTAATGGCACCGGACGGGGTTAAAAGAAGAGTGTGCTTGGCGTGCATGCTGTACCCTGGACTTTATGTGGCTGTCATGGCCCATAAAAAGGTAGGAACTAGTGTTAGGGACCACTCATGAAGGCGACCTTGACGTCGTGAGTGGCTTATTACGCTTTGGCCAAAATGTACACCAATGCCTTATTCAACATCCAGCATAAAGGCAGGGCAGAGTGCTGGTTGCAGTGTGCGATTGCATTTTGTGTTTTTACACAAATTGTATTTTTTGCCCTATAAGATGCAACGGCCCATAAGGTTTTAGAGGAGGATAATAAGAATAAAATACTTTCAATTACACCTCAGGTCAGACCAGCAATCAGACCCCCAATGTTAATCAGACCTCAGCTCACAGCCCCAATGCCTCAGATCAGACCCTGATGTCAGCCATCAGCCCCCCATGTCAGCCATCAGCCTCCCATGTCAGCCATCATGCCCCCCATATCAGCCTTTATGCCCCCATGTCGGACATCATGCCCCCATGTCAGCCATTATACCCCCATGTCACCCATCATCCCCCTGTGTCACCCATCATCCCCATGCATCAGCCCCCATTGTCAGCCATCATGCCCCCATGTCAACCATCATGCCCACCCATGTCATCCATCATTCCTCCTATGTCAGCCATCATGCCCCCTGTCAAGGATGATCCGCGAGAATATTGAACCATCCTCCCAATATTATCAATATTACGATCCCTTAATGATCAATGGGTCTATTAAACAGTATTTATTTCCATAGGCCCCAGAACCTACAATCTGATTACTCAAAGCGTCTCCTTCTGTGTACCCAGAGAACAAAATAGTCAGTTTGTTCAAGTCAGTTAATAGATGCCCAGCAGATAACGCAATTATAGCTGGTTTCCTTAGGTTGACCCTACACAAAAGAACTTCCCTTTCTGCAGAGATATCACAGCTAGGTGTGAAGACTACACCTGGGGGAGCCAATTGGTGTCGCTGCTATGAGGGGCTTGTAAGCTAGCTTGAGTCAGTCAGGCCGGCACCAAGGTTCCCAGATTGAAACATGAATCTGAGATACGATTTTTACCCTTTTTAAGAGAGACCAGGCATCTTACGGACGTAAAAATTACATCAACGTGTCACTCAGAATTCACTGTACATTTACATATGACAAACATAACTCTAGGAGATGCCCAGGTAAAGTTATGGTGCTACCCCATCATAGAACCAGTTATAATAGTCATATTTGGTATCCCTGAACTCCATATTTTGTGGGGAATGTGAATATGTGCTTGTTACTTGTGGACAGCGGAAAATAAGTATTTTCTTTCTTTTCTCCCTTTTTGTTTATTGGACTATACTTTCCTTGATTATTGTTTTAATAATTACTGTACATCTTGATAATTTGTATTGTGTATTGTGTGTATATATATATATATATATATATATATATATATATAAAAAATAAATGACCTCCAAGTCATTTCTCTAGCCATATGCCTGCTTTCAAACACTGCAAAAACTTACCCTAGCCTCTCCGAAGCGAAAGCTACTTCAATCCCCGCGCTTTCAGCCTATCAACTGTACGGACTCAAGTTAGACTGTTGGTGTGCTGAAAGTGGCTGGGAGGCCTGTTTGCGGATTGAGCACTAGGGGCGCTGTGACAGTTTCTTGACGCATCGTGGCCGCGGCAGTCGCAGTTTGTCACATATTGGTAGTCAGCTACTGGGATTTTTTTGCATGTGTTTGGAACATCTGAACAGAGATTAACTAATTTACCTCTGTCTAAACCAAACCAATTTGGTGGTGGTGTGGCTGAGTGCAATACATTTATTTGTGTGTACAGAGAGAGATTGTGTAGTCCAGTACCCTCCCCGAAATCTTGTTTTCTTTATCTATCTGTTATTTAGCGTGAAAATGTCCGGGGAATACAAGAAAATGGCTTTGGCAGATCTGGAAAATTTGTGCCAAGAAAGGGGCATTGAAGTCGGTCGCAAGACGAAGAACGACCGGATAAAAGACTTGTTCCGAGGGGATAGCCAACAACTGCAGCTGTTGATGTGGCTACTGCGGGAGACACCGACCCATCTGACTCGAGGTCTGAGGAACCGGAGACTGAGAATCCTGACTACCCGGAGGGGGAACAACCTGCGGGCCCTTTTGGCCCCCCGGAGCAGAATTTCAGTACAGATCCAAATTTTTCTTAAAGTACTCGCCTGGAACCGGCCAGTACTGGACTATCTATTTGTACGGATCCTATGATGCAGCAGGCCCTCCAAAATTTAATGGACACTGACCCTGTAAAGTTTCTGCAGTACATGGCGGAGCACGAAGAAAGCTAACGTCGGCATGAACTGAGCATGGCCAGAATACACCAATCCAGCCAAAACTCATCATCCAACTTTCCTGCAGAAGGAGCGGCATCACACGTGAGTGTAAAATTTAAATTTGCTCCCATTGAAAAGGACACTGACATAGACTAGTTTTTGCAATCCTTTGAGAAAGCCTGCCGTCAGTATCGTCTGCCCCAAGAGCAGTAGGCCAGACACCTGACACCCTTGTTGCACTACAAGGCGCTGGACGCGTTTGTAGAGTTAGCCATGGAACAGGATGATGATTATTCTGCCATAAAAGATGCTATCATTACTTAATACCAGCTGACCCCTGAAGTCTATGGGAAGAAGTTTAGGTCCTTACAAAAGGAGCATACAGATTCTTATCAGGATGTGGTCAGCAGCTTACGCACTACATTCCGCCAGTGGACTTTAGGCCTAAAAAAAGGGTCTTATGATGTCCTAGAGGACTTGATGGTGCTAGACCAGCTTCTTTGTATTTGCCCTGCTGATGTGAGACAATTTGTGCTGGAACGGAAGCCTGCGTCAGCAACAGCTGCTGCAGAGCTAGCTGAGACTTTTGTAACAACCCGGGTGCCCGATCTGCGCAAATCTGCACAATCTAGCTGGAGAGGAGGTCCGGCCGTCCACCACAGAGACCACCAAGTGCAGTTACTGCTTCCAGACCTGGGGCGCCTGATGGAATAACCTGTCACTACTGCCGCAAGCCAGGACATATAAAATTCAACTGTCCTGAGCGGAGGCAGCCACCGCCAGCATCTGGACCACCTGTACCTCGCCCACGACAGACCCAGCCAGCCAGCGCACCCCAGCGTGAACCATCGTCCTCAACTGCTTTGTTCGCCGGTGGAGGGGAGATTCACCCCATCATCACCAGCAAGCACCAGCGTGTTATGGTGAATGACCAGCTCGTCACCGGTTTCCGGGACACGGGAGCTGATGTCACCTTGGTGTGTCCGCACCTTGTGCCCACAAAGGACATCATCCCAGACAAGTATCTCACCCTCACTGGGGTGGGGGGCACTCTTTCTCACATTCCCCAAGCCCGGGTTTCCATTGACTGGGGGGTGGGTGTTCAAGAAAAGGTAGTTGGTATCCTAGACCAGCTACCAGTTCCTCTTTTGTTGGGGTTCGATCTGGGCAAGCTGGTATCCTATTATGAACCCGCCACAAACCCTTTGGGATCCCAGGAAGAGGGTCCACCCTCTGCCCCCACCCAGGTGCTTGGCACCCAGGGGCAAAAGTCTGGGGGACGGGGGTTGAATGTATTCAGTAATAATGATATGCATGACGTACCTGCTAATGTGATTTCTATATGTGATATTGGAAATGCTAATCTGCCTTGCTCCAAAGTCATACCTGTCCTAGCTGTGACTCGGAGTCGGGCCACCCAAAACTTGAACTCAGAACAGGGGGAAGAGGCTTCGGTCTCCTCCCACTCCTCTGACCCCAAGGAGGCTGACTGTCAGCCGCAGGCCTCATATGCCATGGGCCAGCTGGCTGAAACGGATCGTGCGGCCTTCGAGCACGCACTTCAAGAAGACAGGCTGCTGAGCCCATCGCAGACGTGGCCAGGTTCAAAGTGTACTGGGAAGGTGGGAAGTTGTATAGTGAGGCGATACAACCCACCGAAGGCAAAATGACCATGAGTACCAAGTCGCATGTGGTACCTAGTGCCTTCCGGGGGCATGTGCTGAAATCCGCACATGACATCCCCTTGGCAGGGCACTTAGGAACTCGCAGGACACTTGACCATATTCAAGGGCATTTCTACTGGCCTAGAATGAGGATAGATGTCATCAATTATTGTCGCTCCTGTACGGTTTGTCAGAAGGTAAAACGAGCTGGGAATCCGCGCAAGGCTCCCCTGTGTCCATTGCCAATCATACGTGAGCCATTTCACCGAGTGGCAGTCGACATAATTGGACCTCTGCCCATTCCCAGCTGCAGCGGTAAGAGATTGACGCTGGTGGATTACACAATTCGCTACCCAGATGCAGTCGCCCTCTCCTCCCTGAGGGCAGACAGGGTAGCAGACGCGCTAATTACCATATTTTCACGTGTAAGATACCCTACGGAGATGCTCACAGATCAGGGACCCCAGTTCATGTCTGAACTGATTGACGCCCTGGCGGCAAAGATCCAGATGGCGCACCTCGTCTCCAGTCCGTACCACCCGCAAACCAACGGCCTCTGCGAGCGCTTTAACGCGTCATTAAAGCAGGGTGGGGCCTGGGAACGATATCTGCCTCATCTGCTGTTTCCCTACAGGGAAGTACCGCAGGAGTCCACCGGGTTCTCCCGTTTGAGCTCCTGTATGGCAGGAACATCCAAGGGCCACTACAGCTGATGCGAGAGACGTGGGAAGGCAAAGGTGATCCCACGGATGTCTCTGTAGTATTAGTATTAGTATTACGTCCTGAAGTTCATGGTACGACCGCACCGCAGGAGACCGGGCGTTTGAAACAGGGGACAAGGTCTATGCCCTTCTTCCCATATGGCACAATAAGTTGCAGGCGGCATGGGAGGGGCCATACACCATAGAGAAGCGTTTGAACCCCCTGACAAACTTGGTGAACATGGGGGGTAGAAAACAAAAGGCCTTTCACATCAACATGCTGAAGGCCCACCATGATAGAACCCAGTATGTACTCCCCGTGTGCAACTGGTTAGAACGGGGCGAGACAGACCCTCTGGTAGATCTGCTGGCTGACACCCGGGAGACAGACAAAAACATAAATGTCAACCCGTAGCTCTCCCCGTCCCAGAGAGAACAGTTACAGGAGGTGTTAGGTCGGTACCACCGGACCTTCTCAGGTATCCAGGGATGGACCAATCTGGTCGCTCACAGGGTAGATACTGGAACACATCCCTCCATCAAGCAATCCGCCTATTGGGTCTCTCCGGAAGTGCAGGCGGACATGCAGTGAGAGGTGGGGAAAATGCTAGAACTGGGGGTCGTTCATTGGTCCTATAGTCCATGGTCCTGTAGTCCATGGTCATCTGGGTACCCAAGAAAGACAAGACAACGCAGTTCTGCGTGGACCACCGGAAGTTGAACGCCGTAACCACTACAGAAGCCTACCCCATGCCTCGCATTGATGAGATGCTAGATAGATAGCTGGCAGCTGCCAGCTATCTATCAATCATAGATCTGAGCCGGGGGTACTGGCAGATCCCTCTTGCCCCGGACGCGCGGCAGAAGTTGGCCTTTATCACTCCCTTCGGGCTCTTTGAATTCACGACGATGCCCTTAGGAATGAAAAACGTGCCTGCCATGTTCCAGCGGGCTATGAACGACCTGCTGGAGGAAATGCAACCGTTCGCTGCAGCATATTTGGACGATTTTGCTGTGTTCAGCCCCCCGGGAAGAACACCTCAAACATCTGTCCCAGGTACTGCAACGGCTGCAGCCAATTTGACAGTTAAGCCAAGTAAGTGTTAGATCGGCATGACGGAAGTCCAGTATTTAGGGCACCGAGTGGTAGCGAAAACCCTGAAACCGGACACGGGAAAGGGTGACGCCATCTTAGCTTGGCCTCGGCCTATCACCAAGCGACAGGTTCAGGCATTCCTGGGGACTGCGGGATACTATAGGAAGTTTGTACCGGCCTATAGTGCCATCGCGAAGCCCCTGACGGATGCCACTGGCAAGAAGCACCCGAAAGTGGTTACGTGGACCTCTGAGTGTGAGAACGCCTTCCCTGTGCTTCAAGCCCCAGATTTCAGCCGTCAGTTCATAGTGCAAACCGACACATCAGATTACGGTCTCGGCGCTGTCCTAAGCCAGGTGGATGGAAAGGGGGACGAGCATCCTCTTCTGTACCTGAGCCGGAAACTTCTTCCCCGAGAAGTCTCTTACTCAACTACAGAAAAGGAGTGTCTGGCGATTGTGTGCGCCCTACAGAAGCTTCAATCCAATCTGTACGGCCGATCCTTCACAATAATTACGGACCATAATCCTCTCAGTTGGCTGAACCGTACTGCGGGGTCCAACGGGAAGATCCTACGTTGGAGCTTGTCGCTGCAGCAGTATGATTTTTCCATCCAGCACAGGGCAGGCAGCAGACATGAAAATGCGGATGGCTTATCCCAGTGCAATGGCGATCCAGGCCGATCAGCGCAGGTTAGCGGTGACGCTACCCATCTTGTGGACGGATGTCTAGCTGCAGACGCGGGGGGGAGGTGTCACGGATGATCCGCGAGAATATTAAACCGTCCTCCCAATATTATCAATATTACGATCCCTTATTGATCAATGGGACTATTAAACAGTATTTATTTCCATAGGCCCCAGAACCTACAATCTGATTACTCAAAGCGTCTCCTTCTGTGTAACCAGAGAACAAAATAGTCCTTTTGTTCAAGTCAGTTAATAGATGCCCAGCAGATAACGCAATTACAGCTGGTTTCCTTAGGTTGACCCTACACAAAAGAACTTCCCTTTCTGCAGAGATATCACAGCTATGTGTGAAGACTACACCTGGGGGGAGCCATTTGGTGTCACTGCCATAAGGGGCTTGTAAGCTAGCTTGAGTCAGTCAGGCCGGCACCAAGGTTCCCAGATTGAAACATGAATCTGAGATACGATTTTTACCCTTTTTAAGAGAGACCATGCATCTTACGGACGCAAAAATTACGTCATCGTGTCACTCAGAATTCACTGTACATTTACATATGACAAACATAACTCTAGGAGATGCCCAGGTAAAGTTATGGTGTTACCCCATCATAGAACCAGTTATAATAGTCATATTTGGTATCCCTGAACTCCATATTTTGTGGGGAATGTGAATATGTGTTTGTTACTTGTGGACAGCGGAAAATAAGTATTTTCTTTCTTTTCTCTCTTTTTGTTTATTGGACTATACTTTCCTTGATTATTGTTTTAATAATTACTGTACATCTTGATAATTTGTATTGTGTGTATATATATATATATATATATATATATATATATATATATACACACACACACACACACACTCACCTAAAGAATTATTAGGAACACCTGTTCCATTTCTCATTAATGCGTTTATCTAGTCAACCAATCACATGGCAGTTGCTTCAATGCATGTAGGGTTGTGGTCCTGGTCAAGACAATCTCCTGAACTCCAAACTGAATGTCAGAATGGGAAAGAAAGGTGGGCTACAACAGCAGAAGACCCCACCGGGTACTACTCATCTCCACTACAAATAGGAAAAAGAGGCTACAATTTGCACGAGCTCACCAAAATTGGACTGTTGAAGACTGGAAAAATGTTGCCTGGTCTGATGAGTCTCGATTTCTGTTTAGACATTCAAATGGTAGAGTCCGAATTTGGCGTAAACAGAATGAGAACATGTATCCATCATGCCTTGTTACCACTGTGCAGGCTGGTGGCGGTGGTGTAATGGTGTGGGGGATGTTTTCTGGGCACACTTTAGGCCCCTTAGTGCCAATTGGCCATCGTTTAAATGCCACAGGCTACCTGAGCATTGTTTCTGACCATGTCCATCCCTTTATGACCACCATGTACCCATCCTCTGATGGCTACTTCCAGCAGGATAATGCACCATGTCACAAAGCTTGAATCATTTCAAATTGGCTTCTTGAACATGACAATGAGTTCACTGTACTAAAATGGCCTCCACAGTCACCAGATCTCAATCCAATAGAGCATCTTTGGGATGTGGTGGAACGGGAGCTTCGTGCCCTGGATGTGCATCCCTCAAATCTCCATCAACTGCAAGATGCCATCCTATCAATATGGGCCAACATTTCTAAAGAATGCTATCAGCACCTTGTTGAATCAATGTCACATAGAATTAAGGCAGTTCTGAAGGCAAAAGGGGGTCCAACACCGTATTAGTATGGTGTTCCTAATAATTCTTTAGGTGAGTGTATATATATATATATATATATATATATTTATATTATAAATGACCTTTAAGTCATTTCTCTAGTCATATGCCTGCTTTCAAACACTGCACAAACTTATCCTAGCCTCTCTGAAGAGAAAGCTACTCGGTTCTGTTATCCAGATAGTGGGTTCCTTGCTCCCATAAATTGCAAGGTGGTGGCAGTCAAACTACCCTGTGTGTGGTTCCGGTCCGGTCGCTCACACGCTTACTTGCCTGCAGTCCAATCCCCGCGCTTTCAGCCTATCGACTGTACGGACTCAAGTTAGACTGTCGGTGTGCTGAAAGTGGCTGGGAGGCCTGTGTTACGGATTGACCACTAGGGGCGCTGTGACGGTTTTGTGACGTATTGTGGCCGCGGCGGTCGCAGTTCGTCACACCCCCCATGTCAGCCATCAGCGCAAATAAAATAAAAATAACGTACCTCTCCTGCTCCTGGATGCCACAGCTTCACACCACCAGCGCTTTCTCTTCTTCCTGGTTTTCGGTTATCAGCTGTGAAGACTGCGCACCGTGGGGGGAAAAAAATGCATCTCATGGGGTGAAAAATATGATGTATATATATATACCAAGGAAAAATGGCGGCACTGGTACGCAGTCTAGTAAAGGTAGGGTGCACGTCTCCAGGGGAATAGGCTTCTTACCCCAATGTATAGTCCAGAAAAATGGGCGGCACTCCAAGAAAAAGACAAGTGAACTTTATTCACCCAGGTGGTGCAACGTTTCGGTTCTGCACTTGAAAAAGGTTCTAGTGCAGAACCGAAACATTGCACCACCTGGGTGAATAAAGTTCACTTGTCTTTTTCCTTGGAGTGCCGCCCATTTTTATGGACTATATATATATATATATATATATTAGTAATTACACATTTATTTTGTGCCATATATTTTTTACAATTACAACTTGCTATGCATATATTATAGATGAGTGGTTAAGTGCCTTGCCTCTAATGCAGAAGGTCATGAGTTTGAATCCCGGCTGAAACTTTTCTGAAATACAGGCTAAATTAGATATAAATACACTGAGGTGTCCCCAAGCACTGACTTCATATATGGACATAGCTATATATGGAGTGAGAGCAGGGACTCCTAAGCCGCGGACTCACACTGAGGGATTCCCTCACTGTACAGCGATCTTCTGCATAGAAATATGGGATTACACTTACCGGTAATCGTTTTTCCTTGAGCCTATGACAGCACCCATGGATAGCATCCGCCCCCTTCCTCAGGACAGGAAACAGGAAGCACAGCCTCTTCAAAAGGGAGGTATAACCCCCATCATGCCAGTCCTATTCCAAGAACTAAGGAGACAAAAAACACTACACCACAAATCCACAACAGAACAAATGTTCATCTCTGTGTGCAAACACACGTATATATCCCTCTATATATTCTAAAATTCTTTTTTTTTTTTTTTTTATTGTAGGGGAGGGAATTAGGCGGGTGCTGTCATAGGCTCAAGGAAAAACGATTACCGGTAAGTGTAATCCCATATTTCCCCCCTCGCCTATGACAGCACCCATGGATATCTAGGCGAGATCAACCTAGGGTGGGACAACTGCTTGGAGGACTTTACGCCCAAATCCCAAACCCTCCTGTGAAGGAAGCTGCAGCCTATAGTGCTTAAAGAAGGTATGAGCAGAACTCCAAGTAGCTGTTCTGCAAATCTGGTCAATAGAAGCGGAAGCTCTTTCTGCCCAGGATGTAGACACTGCTCTTGTTGAGTGCCCAAGGACTTGCGTCTGTAGTCAGAGAGAGGGGATCCTGCCTTGACCAAGGGACTCCTCTCTGAAGGTTGGAAGGAATTGTCCACCACTCTAAATCTTTTATTGTACGAGTTGAAAGGGAGAAGAGGGAATCCAAGGATAGGGGATCTTTGTCCCAAACTCCCAGGATCTTCAGCTGAAGTGACCTCGAGTGGAAGTGGGCCCATTCCACCCCCGGGATTGCGGCCGTCATTAGGCCCAGAACTGACATAGCCTCTCTTAGAGAGATGGAACGGCGAGTCACAATGTCCTGAACCCTGGAGACTAGCAGAGAAACCTTCTGTGTCGGGAGAAAACACATCTGCTTCTGGGAGTCCAGGAGCAGCCCCAGAAAGGTGCATATCTGGCTTGGTACGAGATTGGATTTCTGGAGATTTAACTCCCAACCCAACTTTACCAGCACCTCCCTGACCCAGGCAATCCCTTTGGATAATTGTCCCGGTGTCAGAGAGAAGGAGGAAATCGTCTAGATAGGGAATGACAATCAGATCCTTCTCCCTCAGATGAGCCATCATCTCTGCTACAATCTTCGTGAAAAGCCTGGGTGCCTGAGACAACCCAAACGGCAGGGCCCGAAACTGTACGTGTAGGAGTCTGTCCGGGAACTGAACTGCTACTCTCAGGTACTTCTGGTGACTGGGATGGATTGGGACATGGTAATAAGCGTCCCTGAGGTCCAGGGTCGCCATGTAGCAGCCCAGGAATAAATTCGGAATTATGGAACTGATAGTCTCCATACGAAACCTCTCGTACACCAGGTATTTGTTGAGCAGCTTCAGATTTATTATGGTTCGGAAGGTGCCATTCGGCTTCTTTACAAGAAAAAGTGTTGAATAATAGCCCCTCTCCCTCTCTTGAGCTGGAACCTCCTGCAGGACCCTCTTCTTTAGTAAATCTGCAACTTCCAGACGCAATGCTTCTAGCTTCTCTGGGCTGGAGCGATAGTCCGTCAAAACGAACCTTTCTGGAGGAGTTCTCAGGAAGTTCAGGCAATAGCCCTGTGAAATGATTGAGAGGATCCAGGGGCTGTTTGAGATCTTCCGCCATTGATCTGCGAAGAGGGAGAGACGACCTCCAACCGGGCATCTGGCGTCATTGCGGAGGCTTCTTAGAGGCCTCTCCACCTGAAAAAAGAAACCCTTTGCTCCTTCTGGGCGCATTACCAGACTGCCTGGGAGTTTCTCTTCTCTTAAAGTTAAATCTGGCCGACTGAGAACGAAAGGGCTTCTTAGGAGGCTGCTGATGAATAGAAGGGAAACCCTTTTTTCTGTCAGAGGCCTTTTCCAGCAGATCATCCAACGTGGGCCCGAAGAGAAATTTACCCTGACAGGGAATAGCACACAATTTTGCCTTCGACCCTGCATCTCCCTTCCAGTCTTTTAGCCAAATCGCCCGACGGGCGGAATTTGAAAGAGCTGCGGCTCTTGCTGACAGCTTCAGGGAGTCCGCTGAGGCATCCGCTAAGAAGTCAATGGCACTGTACAGAGTTGGGAATGACGAGAGGAGTTGTTCCATGGGCGCTCCTTTCTTCATCTGCTCCTCAATCTCCTTCATCCAGACCTTTAAGGACCTGGCCACAGAAGTGGCGGCTATAGCGGGCCTAAAAGAACCAGCCGTCGCCTCCCAGTTCTTCTTTAAATAGACCTCTGCTCTTCTGTCCATAGCATCTTTAAGAGTTCCCGCATCTTCAAACGGGAGGGCTGCTCTTTTAGAGATTTTTGCTACTGGAGCATCCAACTTTGGGGCTCTATCCCAATCAGCAGAGGCTTTGTCCTCAAAGGGATACTTCCTTTTTAAGGCAGAAGGCACGTAAATTTTCTGTCCGGCTTGCTCCATTCATTCTTAATAACCGAAGTTATGTTCTCGTGCACATCAAAACATTTCAATCTTCTGGGACCTAGGCCCTCAAACATGGAATCCCTCATAGACTGGGGTTCTGCTTGATCATCAAGCCCCATAGTTGCCCTGACAATCCCGACTAGAGCATTAATGTTCTCTGGGAGTCATCCATGGAGTTCACTGCAGGCCAAAACACCAGCCTGCAGTGAGAGCTGGCTGGTTTTTGAACTTGCCGGGCGCGCGCCGGCACCCTCCCCTTCCGGTCCAAGGCTCCACCCTGTCCCTTAGGACAGGAAACAGAACTGGCATGATGGGGGTTGTACCTCCCTTTTGAAGAGGCTGTGCTTCCTGTTTCCTGTCCTGAGGAAGGGGGCGGATGCTATCCATGGGTGCTGTCATAGGCGAGGGGGGAAATAGAGGCTAAATTTGATTTAAATACACTGACTCGAGCACACGTGATGTTCAGCTGAATTCCGCGATGTGCCGAGCATAGCGATTCTTGAGTCGAACTGGTGTTCGTCCGAGCATGCTCACTCAACACTAATAAACACCACACCAGAGTGCCCGATGAGACCCTGAAGACCGAGCTGCCATCTTGAGAAGCGCACGGTATTTTATACCTTTGCGAACCGAAAACCCTCTCCCCAGTAAAGAAGAGATATTGGAAAGGCTGATTGAGGGACTCAACATCTCTCCTGACTCCGAGGGAGACTCCAGCAGGTCCACCGAAACCTCCGGAGAACCGGAGCTACAATCGAGGACCGGAGAGGGCTTTGAATCCCCCAGACTAAATTTCTGATGGGCACACACGCGTGCACATACGCGCCTGCTGGGACCTAGATTAACAAAGAGCCGGACAACACACCTGGAGGAAGTGATCCACTTACCAAGAAGACACCCACCAGGTTAGCATTGACCCACAAGGACGCAGTGACTATATCCCCAGGCGCCTGGCCACTACATAAACATTATATAACTGGGGAACCTAAGGAACCACAAAGGCACTTTTCCTTAACAGATAGATACATCAACCATATCTATGGACTCTTCAAGTTCGGCTAACATATATAAAAGCAGCCTTCACATCACCCAACTCCAACTGCCCATTTATTGGCAGACCTTTCACTCAAATAAGGCTTGATACATAAAAAGTTTAACCTCATTTTTCAGACCCCATACCCACAATATGGGGGACTCAAATACAATTACTTTTGGAGCCACAGGCTGAATTTTTCCTCGGCCTTTAAAAAAGACTTAATTTTACTTTAAACACACAGGAAGACACATGTCAAGATACGTAGAGATGTGAGGCGGCACTGCCGATCCGTCCAGCAATCTCAGAGACGGGAACTGTGCAGCTCAGTCTAATGACATCGATTCAGTGGTGCTCTGCTATCAACAGGAGGTTCACAGTAATAATGCAATACGTAGAAGAAATGACGGTAGCGGCACTCACACAGATGTTGCACAGGAAGACACATGCTAATGCCACGTTAAACACTGGGGACCGTCTCCCTGTGGCCATATACCTGAGGAAATTGAACATCAATCAAACTACAGATATCTGTTAACACAAGAGCCTAATCCACCTTCAACAGTAATGGTGAAAATAGGCCCTCACAAATCCAGAGACACATCCTCCTCTCGCAAAACAGGTTGATTACACTCTTTTGTACAGAAGTGTCAATCAGCTAATTCAACAAGGCTTACTCAGCCTTGCAAATCATCTCCAAATAGAGATTCTGATAGAAACTTATCTCCACATAACTCACAAGATATGTAGAGCGAGGGGGAAAGACACCCAAGATGACAGAAGTCTCCCCATCTCCAGGTCTTTCTTGGGAAAAGCATTAGCCAAAGCTATTGAACCGGTAGTCAAAGAGCTACAGGAATTTAAAAAAACACATGAAGAATATAGGAGGCAGGGTTGAACAACTTGAAACCACCCAATCCCAGCTGATCTCCCTTACCGAAGCAACATCTTCCACCTTTGAATCTTGTCAAACTCACATGAATAAAATATCAAATTGAATGGAAGATCAGAAAAACAGAGCAATGCGAAACAACCTTTGATTAAAAGGGATCCCTGAGTCTGTGATGACAGAATCTCTCCCAGACACTGCCTAGCAAATTTTCATCTCTGTCATGGGAGACTCCTACCCCAAAGAAATCTCAATTTAAAGAGCACACAGAGCCCTGAGGGCCAAACCTTCAGAACCTCCGAGAGATGTAATTTGCCGACTATTCCATTCCAAAGTCAGAGATGACGTCCTACATCTGGCAAGAACCAAACCACCAACCCTGAGGGCTCCACAATCTCAATATACCAAGGCCTGGCCCGAGTCACCCTCTCCAAGAGAAACATCTTAAGACCGCTAACCGAAGTACTGAGGCATCGGAACATTCCTTATAGATGACTATTCCCCTTTGGCCTTTCCTTTACAACAGATGGGAGGAGGATCATCCTGAGAGACTACTCAGAACTACCTGATATTGGGTCCATTCACACGTCCGTATGTGTTTTGCGGATCTGAAAATTGCGGATCCGCAAAACACAGACACCTGCAATGTGCAATCTGCAATTTGCGGACCGCACATCACAGACACTACAATAGAAAATGTATTTTCTGGTCCGCAATTGCGGACAAGAAATGGACATGTTCTTTTTTTTTTTTTTCAGGAATGGAATTGCGGATCCCCAAAAAACAGATCCCAAAAAAAAACAGATGCGGATCCTCGAAAGGCGGCTTTTCATCCATTCCAGCCCCATTGAAAGTGAATGGGTCCGCAAATTGCGGAACAAAAGCGGACCCAAATAACTGACGTGTGAATGGACCCTTACTTCAACTCCTGAAAATCACAGATCTTGATATTCCAGACTGGGCCCCAATTCAAGACCTGACGTCCCTTCCACCCATCCCACCTCCCACTCCTTGGGAGTTAGTGGGCACAGAGAAATGAGGAAATAACAGCAGAAGACAATGAAAGCTTACACCTAGAAGGATCAGCATCGACCCCACCTGAATCCACACCTGACCACATGGGATACGTCATGTCTGATTACTTTAAAGAGACTTTGCTATCTCTTTGACCCTTCTTTAAAACATCCTATGTTCAATTCAACTAGTCAACAGCCATCGATCTCGCTCTGACCCTGGATACCATACTGTACTCCCCATCATATCCAATCACATGAGCCATGGGATCCCCTCAATCATACTTTTCCTCCAATTTTGCAGGGAGCAAAGTGTCCAGTGCAACGACCAAGATCCACCTATTATAGGTCGCTTCGACCTGAGTGGCATTCGCTTGCGATGCAGCTTTAGTCGAAACAAATCTCCTCTCACCTGTTTAAAATATTATATTAACCAACAAGCTGGCCACATAGCTGGACCACCAATGCAACAATACAATGTTGATTCCAATGTTTCTCTTGAAATTCATGCTTATAATTCAAGTTATGTTTTTTGACCTTGTAGTCTTCCAGTCCCCCCCCCCTGCACACACTTCACAAGGGCCTCCAAAAATTATACACCACCACTCATGCTTACTCCTTCTCCACTCCTTGTGAGGAGGTGGCGTGTCATCCTCCCATATTAAAAATGTCAACCTGGTTTCATTTAATGCAAGAGGCCTAAACCAAGCGGTTAAATGTAGCCAAATTCTCCACTATTGAAAAAAAAAAAAAATAAGCACAGATGTCCTCCTCCTTCTGGAAACACGCTTCCTAGAAACAAAAACACCCACTTTCCATAAACATTATTTTAATGAATGGTTTCACTCCCACACACCCACGAAGAACTCCAAAGGAATATCTATCGCATTTGCAAATCATGTATCATTTGAACTATCAAGCTCATACACAGACCCTGAAGGCAGATTACTTAGGGAAACTAAATGGAGAGCTAGTCACCGTTGCCAACTTTTACACTCCCAATTCCAGACAGGCACCCTGGATTACCTCCACAATAGCATTACTTGATAGCCATAAATCGAGGGAACTGATAGTTGGGGGTGATTTCAATGTTTACTTAGACCCACTCATAGACACCACCTCCGGAAAATATCTGCTTTCTTACAGAGCCCTTTAACATATTGAAAAATCTCTGCAACTCCTATCCCTAAAAGAAGCCTGGCGCTTTATATACCCCAACACTAGAGATTACAATCTTCATTCAACCCCACATAATTCATATCATAGTCTTCGCTCCATAAAATTCCATCAACTAATATAGGCTCCAGCTTACACTCTGACCAGTTCCCTTTATAACCTACTATAATACCGTCCACCCACCCTATATCTATACTTCCCTGGAGACTAAACGAGACACTCTTATCGGTTATGTTTTTCATCTCAATAGGTAAATTTCAGGAAAAACAAAGACTCTCAGATAAAAGACCTACAATCTGAAATAAGCAACCTAGAAAAATTACATAAACAATTGCTTGCATCCTCACACGTGCACCAACTCACAACCGCCCAACTACAATTACAGCATATACTCAAAACAAAATTCAACAAAACATGTCTATTACGCCCATGGTAATAAGGCCTCAAAATTAATGATATCCCTTATTAAATGCCGCAAACCCTGCACACATATCACAGAAATATGATCATCAACAGATCAATCTGCATCAGACCCAGACATGATTGAAAAGGAGTTTCTCGGGGGCGTGGCTAGCCAGGCATGTGAGCGGCAGCAAGTTCGCCGAGCTCCCACACCGACCCGGCAATTCATCCTGTGGATGCACATATTTCAGGAATAAATATACCTTGCTGAGCCGCTAATATCACACGGCAGTTGGGGGAGACATGTTCCGCAGGCAGAGATCCCCAAGATGGCGCCGGACTTGACACGCCAAGCCGCCGGGAGCGCGCAGGCACAATACAGAGAGAGGCTGCAGTTAAACTCGGCAAGTACGCACGAGATACTACCCTCTCACAAGCTGCAGGGGACAGGAATAAGTGGTCCTCCACCGCAACTAGCCAAATTGCTGAGGAGGAAGGGGCTGGGGCAGACATAAGAGAAGTCTGCAGTCCTAACAGATATGGCCCTCTGCTGACCTGTGATGCAGATACCGGAATAGACGCTCCTGACTCAGATACTGAGGAACTTACACTTAAAGGTGTTATGAGAGCAATTGCAAAATGTGGAAAGTCACTAACTGCTCTTAACATGCAAGTAGGAACTATAAAAGAAGATGTGTCTATTGTGAGGCATGATTTAAAGCGTTTGGCGGAACAAACCACTGCCCTGGAAGATCATATGGGGGATGTGGAGAATGCTATCTCACCTCTAAAAAGAGCGACCAGTGAACAAGCGCGTCAGCTGGATTCTCTCATGGCCAACCAAGACAACTTGGAAAATCGCCTGCGCAGAAATAATGTCAGAATGGTGGGGGTACTGGAAAAAGTGGAAGGGGCAAACCCTACCAAATTCTTTGAGAAATGGGTGAAAGATCAGTTTGGGCCTGAGACTTTAACTCCTCTTTTTGCAATTGAGAGGGCCCACAGGGTCCCTACCCGCCCTCTGCCACAAGGTGCTCCACCCAGGCCTGTACTTATGAAAGTTCTCCATTACAGAGACTGTGACATCATCCTCAGAAAAGCTAGAGAACTTACGGAAATATTGACGGGCACAAGGTGTCATTCTTTCCTGATTATTCTATGGAAGTCCAAAAAAGAAGGGCAAGATTCCTTGATATTAAGCGCCGACTGAGAGGACTTGACGTCTCCTATTCCATGATCTATCCGACAAAACCGAGAGTCGCAGTGTTGGGAAATACCACCTTCTTTGATGACCCCAAGGAAGCCTTGAGATGGTTGGACTGCCATGAACATCAGAATGCTAATGGAGACTTGGCTGCTGCTACTCTTTGGGTCCCTATATGTATAAGTATACCTGGGCAGTGTGTGTGTTTGAGTGTGTGTTTATTATATACCTCATAGAGTCTCACTGTAATGTAACCCTAGGTGATATTAGTTTCAGTTATTTTTCTACTAAAATCTAATTCAGTTGTTAATGTCCATGATTAATGTCCAGGTTTATTCTGAATACATGCTGTCCGGGAGTCGGGTGGGAGCTTGGATAATTATGGTTTAACTGTTTGAGCGTTGTTATTCACCATGCTATTGTACACAGTAATGTGGTTAACTATGTGCTTGTCACCCCTCCTCTGGGTAATGTTTGTTACCCCTGGGTCTGGTGTCGCCAACGGGTTCTGTTTTTCTTTACGTCTCCAGTCCCGTTATGGGAGTGCACGAAGGGAACTAGTTGGCGAGCCCAGTAACCTGCCTAAAAGAGTTTATGTTGGGTCTAGGTGGTTTTGGGATGTTTGTTTAATCTTTGCAGCCATGAGACAGTTCTTTGTGGGGAATCCTGTTTGGAACTTTGTTTTGTCTTCTAAAACTGACACTGTTAGGGAGAGGTCCTTGACAGGGTTTGCGAAATACTCATCTTCTGCAAAAAACGGGTATGGCTAGCTCAGTTAATTTCTGAAGTTGGAATGTCAGGGGTATTAAGGATGCAACCAAAAGGGAGGCGGTCATAGACAGCCTAAAACAATATCAACCATTAGTGTGTTGCCTCCAAGAAACCCATTTAACATTAGACCAAACCTGACTGCTTACTCCTCAATGGGCCGGGCAATGCTTTCATGCCACGTATTCTACGTATGCCAGGGGAGTGAGCATTCTTATTCATAGGGCAATCCCATTTGAGTGCAGGACAAAACATGTAGATGTGGAGTTATATATTTTTGCATGGTAAATTGTACACCACTGAATGCATTATTATTGGTGTGTACATACCCCCACCCTATTTCCCGATATTGCTTAAAAAATTGGTATCACTTATTGTGGATCTCCCGAGCATTCCCGTAGTCTTAATAGGAAATTTCAATAATATGATTAATCCAGCACTACATCAATTTAATATTCCCATGCTAGCGATTAATAATGGAATAACCCCCTTTGGGCGGCTATTACAAGACGCTTCCTTACTTGATTTTCGGAGACTTAGAAACCTGGATACTAGACTATATTTGTGTTATTCTAACACTTACGGATCACTATCTAGGATTGATATGATCCTGGGTAATGAAGAGATGGACCGACTACTCTGTGATATCATGTATCTCCCTAGGCGACTCTCCGATCATTCTCCTATCCTACTAACTGTTTGTTTAATGTCCCCTTTAGTTCAGGGAGAAAGATGCTGGAAATTTAACCCATACTGGTTAACTGTCCTGGCTGATACATCTCATATTAAGGAGGAATTGGCTGAATTCTTCAAATTCAACTCACACACATCCTCCCGACTTGTGGTGTGGGACACCATGAAAGCTTTTTTAAGGGGTATAATGATTGCTAAAGTTAATGGGAGGAGGAATGAATGTAGGGATAAAGTACAGTAACTGTTGCAGGTGTTAAAAAATGCTGAGACAAATTACGTGATGCCCCCTTCTATACAACATGAGCATCAATGGAAGGAGGCTCAGCAGGAGATGAATGAGAGGTTACTCTTGAATGTGCAAAATAAGAGGTTCTTTCAACAACAGAAATATTATGAGGAAGGGGAAATAGCGGGGAGACTACTTGCCCTGCTGACCAAGACTCAACACCAGACTAATTTTATAGCGGCATTGCGTGATTCTGATGGGGTGCTACATACTTCCCCGGAGCATGTCATTCAGATCATGCATACGTTTTATTCCTCCCTATATACATCTAAATCTACTGCCCTTGAGTCGGGGATAGAAGACTTCCTTCAACCGTTACATCTTCCCACTCTCACAGTTGAGCAACAAGCCATATTGGATGCTCCTGTTTCCCTGTGGGAATTTGAAATATCTATAGGGGATATGACTAATAACAAGTCACCAGGTTGTTACAGTCTACCTGTTGAGGTTTATAAAACATTCTCTTCTGTGCTACTATCTCAGCTATTTGAGGTGTTCAAAGAGGCCCAGCGGCTAGGCAGACTCCCTGCCACTATGAATGAAGCGATCATAGCCGTATTCCCGAAAACCGGGAAAAGATGTCCTAGAAGCCGAGTCTTACCGTCCTATTTCTCTATTGCAGGTGGACGCTAAAATTTTGGCGAATGTCCTGGCCAATCGCCTGAATTCAGTAATCACTTCACTAGTACATACTGATCAAGCTGGATTTATGCCCAATATGTCGACAGCGGTAAATATTAGAAGATTGTACTTTAATATCCAGGCAGGCCAGGTTTGCGCCTCAGATGCGGTGGTCGCATCTTTAGATGCAACCAAAGCATTTGACAGCGTGGAATGGCTGTACTTCATATCGGTACTTAAGGCTATGGGGATTGGGCCAGGATTTATAAAATGGATTAGGCTACTGTATGCTTGTCCTACTGCCAAAATCCAAGTGAATGGACAGTTAGCGGCCTCCTTTAGATTATATAGGGGTAAGAGGCAGGGATATCCTCCATCGCCACTGCTGTTTGCAGTGGCGGTGGAACCGTTGGCTACTGCCCTTAGAAAGGCAAGTGAGGTGAAAGGTATGACATATGGCACACTAACTGAAAAGGTCGCTCTATATGCTGATGATCTGTTACTTTTTCTAGAGGACTGGCGTTCGTCCCTAGCAGCAGCAATGTCGATTATCAACAGTTTTGGGAAGCCATCGGGCTTGTCCATTAATTGGTCAAAGTCGGTGATTATGGCTCTGTCTCCAAAACTAAAGATGGCCCCCTGCCATGCAGCAGGTTTGCAAGTGGTATCAACATTTATATACCTAGGCATTCAAGTATCAGCGCAAATTAGTGACTTTGCTAACCTCAATATATTGCCACTCCTAGATAAATTTAGGAAAAAGGTTCAGGTTTGGTCTAAATTACCCTTGACTTTAATTGGTCGCACTAACCTTTTAAAAATGATCCTTATGCCGCAACTTTTATATGTCCTTCATAATGCACCGACTTGGATACCACTAAAAACCTTTTACACTGTTAATGAGATATTCCGTGACCTTATTTGGAAAAAAGGGATACCACGCATAAAGCTTGCTACCTTATGTAGATCTAAGACCCAGGGAGGCTTGGGCGTCCCGGATCCTTGGATGTATTACTTAGCAGCTTAATTACAGCATATTAGAGGTTGGGGTGAGAGTGATACTGTTGACACAGTCAGAAAAATTGTGCAACATCTTATTGGCGGTAGATGAATAATGGCAGCTCTGGAGGATGGTACTTTCTACAAAATAGGAGGACAGTATGGCCTAATGCGTGTTATTCATAAAGTTTAGTGGAAATCTAGGAATATAGCGGGAATTCGTGGATACGCAAGTTTTACCCCAATATGGCCAAATTATATTTATAAGGAAATAGACAAGGTTCCGAATGCCAAGGCCTGGGAAAGATATGGTCTTGACCGAATGGATAAGTTATATACAGAAAAGTCCCTTAAGAGCTTTGCTACGCTACAGCAGGAATATGAGTAACCTAACTCTCTTTTCTATGTTTACTTACAAGTCAGACATGCTATACAGGTACAGGAAAAGCAGGAGGAAATAATACCTGCTGGAAAACATCTTATGATAGATCTTACATTTTCAAGAGGGTAGCACAAAGGGGGTAATTTCGCTTCACTATTTGAGCCTTATGGAAGCGATCCACAAATCTCAACCATTAAAGTTATATGAGAAATGGAGGCATGATATTGCTGATCTATCAGAGGAGCAATGGGAAGATGTAGTGGAAAACTTTCCAAATGTGGCAATGAGCGAGGCTCATAGAGTCTCTCAATTATTCCTGTTACATTGGGTGTATAGAACACCGGTATTGCTGTTTAAAATGGGGTATCGATCAGATGATACATGTTAACGTTGTGGAGCTCATAATGCAGACTTGATTCACATGATGTGGAATTGTCCGAGACTTAGACGCTATTGGGTGGATGTTCAGGAATTAATTAATACTGTGTTTCAAGTACAGATTGACTTGTCCCCACTGGTGTGCATATTAGGTCACGTAGGAGACATCCCCATAACTAGTGACTTGAAACTGGCTGTTCTGAGAATCCTCTACCAAGCTAGGAAGTTGATAGCTTTCCACTGGATTGCACCTGATCCCCCACTCTTATCACAACTGATAAATAGAACTACACATCTTAATTAAACTAGAAAGCTATGTATATCAGAAAAGAGGGAACAATAAAAACATTTGATAAAATATGGTCTATGTGGAAAAACCATTATGATATTTTAGTTTAGTGTCCTGAGTATAATGGGAAAGTAAGATTCCGAAAATGTGGGAGCTTAATAATGTCAATATACTGTATAACACTGCTCTGAATGACTGCAATGTGTGCATGAGAGGGTAATTTATGCCATGATGACAATGTTTGGGTAGCCCAGTGGAGGACATGCTTCTGCTTTCATGGACGTTTTGTGAACAATAAGAAGACGTTAAAATGGACTCTTGAATTCTGAGTTATACTGTTCATTATAATGGCTGCAAGATTGGGTTGGGGAGGGAGGGAGAGGGTGGGATTGTGGGAGGGTTGGGGGGAGGAGTCTTGTATTGTTTACTTTAAATTGATATAAAAATCAATAAAAAATATTTGATAAAAAAAAAAAAAGAAAAAAGGAGTTTCTCAAATTTTACTCCTCTTTATATCAACTAGACGCCACTAAACACCCAAGACCGCGCCTTTCTTACTGAGAGGTTCCTCTCAAATATCAACTTACCCACTCTAACTGATGTGGCACACACAGCTTTACTCAAACCCTTCACACTAGAAGAAGTTTAATCCGCCCAGTCAAAGTGCCCCCCCCCCCCCCCAAAAAAAAAAGGCACCAGGCCCAGATGGCCTTCCTTGCTCTTAATATGTGTCCTTCCCTTCCAACCTACTACCCCGGCTGGTGAAAAGCTTCAAAGAGTACTTGAAGGGCAAACTCATACCAAAGCAATCGCTAGAGACATATATTGATCCACAAAGAAGGAAAAGACCCCATGCTCTGCGGCAGTTATAGGCCAATTTCCCTACTAAACACTGACTTAAAGCTCTACGCCAATCTGCTTGCAAATAGAACCATGGTTGCCTTATTTAATTTCTCCAGAACAGGTAGGGTTTGTGGTGGGCAGAGAAGGGAAAGACATCACCATGTGAATACTCTCGCTACTCCAAATAGTCAATCGGAAAAAAAATACCTCTAGTGCTACTCCGGGCTGGGAAAAGGTCCACCACCAACAGAGGCTGAGCTGCCCAAGTGCGCCCCCCCCCCCCCCCGCCAACTTGTGGAGTCTTTACTAAATACTTACTGTTGTAATAACACATAAATATCCACAGTTTAATGCACCAATTAACTATAGCTGTAAACAAATGCACAACCTCTTTAGATCCAAAACAAGTCATATAAGACAATAACCACATAATCTTAATATAAATAAACATAATCCTGTCAACAACACAGAATAAAAACTAGCAAGTTTTGCAGGGGTATGGGTAGATGGGGTGGTAGGACAAGGACTGATGGGGGAAGGGGGGCTGGGTTAGATCATCTAACCCCCCTTCCCCCATCAGCTCTCAACCCCCCCCCCCCATCTACCCCACCAGACATTTTGATGTTATTTATTCCTGCAGCTCTAATGCTCTGATGATCACTGATCAGTAGATGACTCGAGTAGGGATGAGCGAACTCGAACTGTATAGTTCGGGTTCGTACCGAATTTTGGGGTGTCCGTGACACGGACCCGAACCCGGACATTTTCGTAAAAGTCCGGGTTCGGGTTCGGTGTTCGTCGCTTTCTTGGCGCTTTTGTGACGCTTTCTTGGCGCTTTTTGAAAGGCTGCAAAGCAGCCAATCAACAAGCGTCATACTACTTGCCCCAAGAGGCCATCACAGCCATGCCTACTATTGGCATGGCTGTGATTGGCCAGAGCACCATGTGACCCAGCCTCTATTTAAGCTGGAGTCACATAGCGCCGCCCGTCACTCTGCTCTGATTAGCGTAGGGAGAGGTTGCGGCTGCGACAGTAGGGCGAGATTAGGCAGATTAACTCCTCCAAAGGACTTGATTAACTGATCGATCTGCAGCTGTGGATCATTGAGCTGCTGATCCTCAATTGCTCACTGTTTTTAGGCTGCACAGACCGTTTGTCAGTCTCATTTTTCTGGGGTGATCGGCGGCCATTTTGTGTCTTGTGGTGCGCCAGCACAAGCTGCGACCAAGTGCATTTAACCCTCAATGGTGTGGTTGTTTTTTGGCTAAAGCCTACATCAGGGTGAAGCTGTCACACCAAGTGCATTTAACCAGCAATAGTCTGTTCATTTTTTGGCCATATACAAAATCAGGGGCAAGCTGCGCCTGTCACCAAGTGCATTTAACCCTCAATGGTGTGGTTGTTTTTTGGCTAAAGCCTACATCAGGGTGAAGCTGTGACACCAAGTGCATTTAACCAGCAATAGTCTGTTCATTTTTTGGCCATATACAAAATCAGGGGCAAGCTGCGCCTGTCACCAAGTGCATTTAACCCTCAATGGTGTGGTTGTTTTTTGGCTAAAGCCTACATCAGGGTGAAGCTGTCACACCAAGTGCATTTAACCAGCAATAGTCTGTTCATTTTTTGGCCATATACAAAATCAGGGGCAAGCTGCGCCTGTCACCAAGTGCATTTAACCCTCAATGGTGTGGTTGTTTTTTGGCTAAAGCCTACATCAGGGTGAAGCTGTCACACCAAGTGCATTTAACCAGCAATAGTCTGTTTATTTTTTGGCCATATCCCAGTCTAATTCTGTCACTAAATCCATACCGGTCACCCAGCGCCTAAATACTAGGCCTCAAATTTATATCCAGCTAAATCTGTCCCTAGTGCTGTAGCTGGGCGAGTTATTTAGTGTCCGTTCAAGCACATTTCTTGTTCTGGGTTGAAATACAATTCCCAATTTAGCAATTTCATAATTTAGTGGTTCCTGCTATATCAGAGCTATTTGAAATCTATCCCAAAAAGGGTATATAATATTGAAGGTGCACATTGGGTCATTCAGAATAACTTCACACACACCCGCTACTGTGTATTTCCAAGTCTAAATCTGTCACTAAACCCATACCTGTCACCCAGCGCCTAAATACTAGGCCTCAAATTTAAATCCCTCTAAATCTCTCGTTACCGCTGTACTGTTGTTGCTGGGCAAGATATTTAGTGTCCGTCAAAGCACATTTTTTGTTCTGGGTTGAAGTACAATTCCCAATTTAGCAATTTCATAATTTAGTGGTTCCTGCTATATCAGAGCTATTTGGAATCTATCCCTAAAAGGGTATATAATATTGAAGGTGCACATTGGGTCATTCAGAATAACTTCACACACACCCGCTACTGTGTATTTCCAAGTCTAATTCTGTCACTAAACCCATACCTGTCACCCAGCGCCTAAATACTAGGCCTCAAATTTAAATCCCTCTAAATCTCTCGTTACCGCTGTACTGTTGTTGCTGGGCAAGATATTTAGTGTCCGTCAAAGCACATTTTTTGTTCTGGGTTGAAGTACAATTCCCAATTTAGCAATTTCATAATTTAGTGGTTTCTGCTATATCAGAGCTATTTGAAATCTATCCCTAAAAGGGTATATAATATTGAAGGTGCACATTGGGTCATTCAGAATAACTTCACACACACGCTTCTGTGCATTTCCAAGTCTAATTCTGTCACTAAATCCATACCGGTGACCCAGCGCCTAAATACTAGGCCTCAAATTTAAATCCCTCTAAATCTCTCGTTACCCACCGCTGTACTGTTGTTGCTGGGCAAGATATTTAGTGTCCGTCAAAGCACATTTTTTGTTCTGGGTTGAAGTACAATTCCCAATTTAGCAATTTCATAATTTAGTGGTTTCTGCTATATCAGAGCTATTTGAAATCTATCCCTAAAAGGGTATATAATATTGAAGGTGCACATAGGGTCATTCAGAATAACTTCACACACACGCTTCTGTGCATTTCCAAGTCTAATTCTGTCACTAAATCCATACCGGTGACCCAGCGCCTAAATACTAGGCCTCAAATTTAAATCCCTCTAAATCTCTCGTTACCCACCGCTGTACTGTTGTTGCTGGGCAAGATATTTAGTGTCCGTCAAAGCACATTTTTTGTTCTGGGTTGAAGTACAATTCCCAATTTAGCAATTTCATAATTTAGTGGTTTCTGCTATATCAGAGCTATTTGAAATCTATCCCTAAAAGGGTATATAATATTGAAGGTGCACATAGGGTCATTCAGAATAACTTCACACACACGCTTCTGTGCATTTCCAAGTCTAATTCTGTCACTAAATCCATACCGGTGACCCAGCGCCTAAATACTAGGCCTCAAATTTATATCCCGCTAAATCTCTCGTTACCGCTGTACTGTTGTTGCTGGGCAAGATATTTAGTGTCCGTCAAAGCACATTTTTTGTTCTGGGTTGAAGTACAATTCCCAATTTAGCAATTTCATAATTTAGTGGTTCCTGCTATATCAGAGCTATTTGAAATCTATCCCAAAAAGGGTATATAATATTGAAGGTGCACATTGGGTCATTCAGAATAACTTCACACACACCCGCTACTGTGTATTTCCAAGTCTAATTCTGTCACTAAACCCATACCTGTCACCCAGCGCCTAAATACTAGGCCTCAAATTTAAATCCCTCTAAATCTCTCGTTACCGCTGTACTGTTGTTGCTGGGCAAGATATTTAGTGTCCGTCAAAGCACATTTTTTGTTCTGGGTTGAAGTACAATTCCCAATTTAGCAATTTCATAATTTAGTGGTTTCTGCTATATCAGAGCTATTTGAAATCTATCCCTAAAAGGGTATATAATATTGAAGGTGCACATTGGGTCATTCAGAATAACTTCACACACACGCTTCTGTGCATTTCCAAGTCTAATTCTGTCACTAAACCCATACCTGTCACCCAGCGCCTAAATACTAGGCCTCAAATTTAAATCCCTCTAAATCTCTCGTTACCGCTGTACTGTTGTTGCTGGGCAAGATATTTAGTGTCCGTCAAAGCACATTTTTTGTTCTGGGTTGAAGTACAATTCCCAATTTAGCAATTTCATAATTTAGTGGTTTCTGCTATATCAGAGCTATTTGAAATCTATCCCTAAAAGGGTATATAATATTGAAGGTGCACATTGGGTCATTCAGAATAACTTCACACACACGCTTCTGTGCATTTCCAAGTCTAATTCTGTCACTAAATCCATACCGGTGACCCAGCGCCTAAATACTAGGCCTCAAATTTAAATCCCTCTAAATCTCTCGTTACCCACCGCTGTACTGTTGTTGCTGGGCAAGATATTTAGTGTCCGTCAAAGCACATTTTTTGTTCTGGGTTGAAGTACAATTCCCAATTTAGCAATTTCATAATTTAGTGGTTTCTGCTATATCAGAGCTATTTGAAATCTATCCCTAAAAGGGTATATAATATTGAAGGTGCACATTGGGTCATTCAGAATAACTTCACACACACGCTTCTGTGCATTTCCAAGTCTAATTCTGTCACTAAATCCATACCGGTGACCCAGCGCCTAAATACTAGGCCTCAAATTTAAATCCCTCTAAATCTCTCGTTACCCACCGCTGTACTGTTGTTGCTGGGCAAGATATTTAGTGTCCGTCAAAGCACATTTTTTGTTCTGGGTTGAAGTACAATTCCCAATTTAGCAATTTCATAATTTAGTGGTTTCTGCTATATCAGAGCTATTTGAAATCTATCCCTAAAAGGGTATATAATATTGAAGGTGCACATTGGGTCATTCAGAATAACTTCACACACACGCTTCTGTGCATTTCCAAGTCTAATTCTGTCACTAAACCCATACCTGTCACCCAGCGCCTAAATACTAGGCCTCAAATTTAAATCCCTCTAAATCTCTCGTTACCGCTGTACTGTTGTTGCTGGGCAAGATATTTAGTGTCCGTCAAAGCACATTTTTTGTTCTGGGTTGAAGTACAATTCCCAATTTAGCAATTTCATAATTTAGTGGTTTCTGCTATATCAGAGCTATTTGAAATCTATCCCTAAAAGGGTATATAATATTGAAGGTGCACATTGGGTCATTCAGAATAACTTCACACACACGCTTCTGTGCATTTCCAAGTCTAATTCTGTCACTAAATCCATACCGGTGACCCAGCGCCTAAATACTAGGCCTCAAATTTAAATCCCTCTAAATCTCTCGTTACCCACCGCTGTACTGTTGTTGCTGGGCAAGATATTTAGTGTCCGTCAAAGCACATTTTTTGTTCTGGGTTGAAGTACAATTCCCAATTTAGCAATTTCATAATTTAGTGGTTTCTGCTATATCAGAGCTATTTGAAATCTATCCCTAAAAGGGTATATAATATTGAAGGTGCACATAGGGTCATTCAGAATAACTTCACACACACGCTTCTGTGCATTTCCAAGTCTAATTCTGTCACTAAATCCATACCGGTGACCCAGCGCCTAAATACTAGGCCTCAAATTTAAATCCCTCTAAATCTCTCGTTACCGCTGTCCTGTTGTAGCTGGGAAAGTTATTTAGTGCCCGTCAAAGCACATTTTTTGTTCTGGGTTGAAGTACAATTCCCAATTTAGCAATTTCATAATTTAGTGGTTCCTGCTATATCAGAGCTATTTGAAATCTATCCCTAAAAGGGTAGATCATATTGAAGGTGCACATAGGGTCATTCAGAATAACTTCACACACACGCTTCTGTGCATTTCCAAGTCTAATTCTGTCACTAAATCCATACCGGTCACCCAGCGCCTAAATACTAGGCCTCAAATTTATATCCCGCTGAATTTGAATACAATACATTGGGCCAAATAATATATTTGTTGTTGTGGTGAACCATAACAATGAGAAAAACATCTAGTAAGGGACGCGGACGTGGACATGGTCGTGGTGGTGTTAGTGGACCCTCTGGTGCTGGGAGAGGACGTGGCCGTTCTGCCACATCCACACGTCCTAGTGTACCAACTACCTCAGGTCCCAGTAGCCGCCAGAATTTACAGCGATATATGGTGGGGCCCAATGCCGTTCTAAGGATGGTAAGGCCTGAGCAGGTACAGGCATTAGTCAATTGGGTGGCCGACAGTGGATCCAGCACGTTCACATTATCTCCCACCCAGTCTTCTGCAGAAAGCGCACAGATGGCGCCTGAAAACCAACCCCATCAGTCTGTCACATCACCCCCATGCATACCAGGGAAACTGTCTCAGCCTCAAGTTATGCAGCAGTCTCTTATGCTGTTTGAAGACTCCGCTGGCAGGGTTTCCCAAGGGCATCCACCTAGCCCTTCCCCAGCGGTGAAAGACATAGAATGCACTGACGCACAACCACTTATGTTTCCTGATGATGAGGACATGGGAATACCACCTCAGCATGTCTCTGATGATGACGAAACACAGGTGCCAACTGCTGCGTCTTTCTGCAGTGTGCAGACTGAACAGGAGGTCAGGGATCAAGACTGGGTGGAAGACGATGCAGGGGACGATGAGGTCCTAGACCCCACATGGAATGAAGGTCGTGCCACTGACTTTCACAGTTCGGAGGAAGAGGCAGTGGTGAGACCGAGCCAACAGCGTAGCAAAAGAGGGAGCAGTGGGCAAAAGCAGAACACCCGCCGCCAAGAGACTCCGCCTGCTACTGACCGCCGCCATCTGGGACCGAGCACCCCAAAGGCAGCTTCAAGGAGTTCCCTGGCATGGCACTTCTTCAAACAATGTGCTGACGACAAGACCCGAGTGGTTTGCACGCTGTGCCATCAGAGCCTGAAGCGAGGCATTAACGTTCTGAACCTGAGCACAACCTGCATGACCAGGCACCTGCATGCAAAGCATGAACTGCAGTGGAGTAAACACCTTAAAACCAAGGAAGTCACTCAGGCTCCCCCTGCTACCTCTTCTGCTGCTGCCGCCTCGGCCTATTCTGCTGCTGCCGCCTCGGCCTCTTCCTCCGCCTCTGGAGGAACGTTGGCACCTGCCGCCCAGCAAACAGGGGATGTACCACCAACACCACCACCACCACCTCCGTCACCAAGCGTCTCAACCATGTCACACGCCAGCGTTCAGCTCTCCATCTCACAAACATTTGATAGAAAGCGTAAATTCCCACCTAGCCACCCTCGATCCCTGGCCCTGAATGCCAGCATTTCTAAACTACTGGCCTATGAAATGCTGTCATTTAGGCTGGTGGACACAGACAGCTTCAAACAGCTCATGTCGCTTGCTGTCCCACAGTATGTTGTTCCCAGCCGGCACTACTTCTCCAAGAGAGCCGTGCCTTCCCTGCACAACCAAGTATCCGATAAAATCAAGTGTGCACTGCGCAACGCCATCTGTAGCAAGGTCCACCTAACCACAGATACGTGGACCAGTAAGCACGGCCAGGGACGCTATATCTCCCTAACTGCACACTGGGTAAATGTAGTGGCAGCTGGGCCCCAGGCGGAGAGCTGTTTGGCGCACGTCCTGCCGCCGCCAAGGATCGCAGGGCAACATTCTTTGCCTCCTGTTGCCACCTCCTCCTTCTCGGCTTCCTCCTCCTCTTCTTCCACCTGCTCATCCAGTCAGCCACACACCTTCACCACCAACTTCAGCACAGCCCGGGGTAAACGTCAGCAGGCCATTCTGAAACTCATATGTTTGGGGGACAGGCCCCACACCGCACAGGAGTTGTGGCGGGGTATTGAACAACAGACCGACGAGTGGTTGCTGCCGGTGAGCCTCAAGCCCGGCCTGGTGGTGTGTGATAATGGGCGAAATCTCGTTGCAGCTCTGGGACTAGCCAATTTGACGCACATCCCTTGCTTGGCGCATGTGCTGAATTTGGTGGTGCAGAAGTTCATTCACAACTACCCCGACATGTCAGAGCTGCTGCATAAAGTGCGGGCCGTCTGTTCGCGCTTCCGGCGTTCACATCCTGCCGCTGCTCGCCTGTCTGCGCTACAGCGTAACTTCGGCCTTCCCGCTCACCGCCTCATATGCGACGTGCCCACCAGGTGGAACTCCACCTTGCACATGCTGGACAGACTGTGCGAGCAGCAGCAGGCCATAGTGGAGTTTCAGCTGCAGCACGCACGGGTCAGTCGCACTACAGAACAGCACCACTTCACCACCAATGACTGGGCCTCCATGCGAGACCTGTGTGCCCTGTTGCGCTGTTTCGAGTACTCCACCAACATGGCCAGTGGCGATGACACCGTTATCAGCGTTACAATACCACTTCTATGTCTCCTTGAGAAAACACTTAGGGCGATGATGGAACAGGAGGTGGCCCAGGAGGAGGAGGAGGAGGATGAGGAAGAGGGGTCATTTTTAGCACTTTCAGGCCAGTCTCTTCGAAGTGACTCAGAGGGAGGTTTTTTGCAACAGCAGAGGCCAGGTACAAATGTGGCCAGCCAGGGCCCACTACTGGAGGACGAGGAGGACGAGGATGAGGAGGAGGTGGAGGAGGATGAGGATGAAGCATGGTCACAGCGGGGTGGCACCCAACGCAGCTCGGGTCCATCACTGGTGCGTGGCTGGGGGGAAAGGCAGGACGATGACGATACGCCTCCCACAGAGGACAGCTTGTCCTTACCCCTGGGCAGCCTGGCACACATGAGCGACTACATGCTGCAGTGCCTGCGCAACGACAGCAGAGTTGCCCACATTTTAACCTGTGCGGACTACTGGGTTGCCACCCTGCTGGATCCACGCTACAAAGACAATGTGCCCACCTTACTTCCTGCACTGGAGCGTGATAGGAAGATGCGCGAGTACAAGCGCACGTTGGTAGACGCGCTACTGAGAGCATTCCCAAATGTCACAGGGGAACAAGTGGAAGCCCAAGGCCAAGGCAGAGGAGGAGCAAGAGGTCGCCAAGGCAGCTGTGTCACGGCCAGCTCCTCTGAGGGCAGGGTTAGCATGGCAGAGATGTGGAAAACTTTTGTCAACACGCCACAGCTAACTGCACCACCACCTGATACGCAACGTGTTAGCAGGAGGCAACATTTCACTAACATGGTGGAACAGTACGTGTGCACACCCCTCCACGTACTGACTGATGGTTCGGCCCCATTCAACTTCTGGGTCTCTAAATTGTCCACGTGGCCAGAGCTAGCCTTTTATGCCTTGGAGGTGCTGGCCTGCCCGGCAGCCAGCGTTTTGTCTGAACGTGTATTCAGCACGGCAGGGGGCGTCATTACAGACAAACGCAGCCGCCTGTCTACAGCCAATGTGGACAAGCTGACGTTCATAAAAATGAACCAGGCATGGATCCCACAGGACCTGTCCGTCCCTTGTCCAGATTAGACATTAACTACCTCCCCATAACCATATATTATTGGACTCCAGGGCACTTCCTCATTCAATCCTATTTTTATTTTCATTTTACCATTATATTGCGATGCTACCCAAAGTTGAATGAACCTCTCCTCTGCCTGTGTGCTAGGCCTAAATATATGCCAATGGACTGTTGCAGTGGTGGCTGACATGAAGCCTGATTCTCTGCTATGACATGCAGACTAATTCTCTGCTGACATGAAGCCAGATTGTCTGTTACGGGACCTCTCTCCTCTGCCTGGGTGCTGGGCCTAAATTTATGACAATGGACTGTTGCAGTGGTGGCTGACGTGAAGCCTGATTCTCTGCTATGACATGCAGACTGATTCTCTGCTGTCATGAAGCCAGATTGTCTGTTACGGGACCTTTCTCCTCTACCTGGGTTCTGGGCCTAAATTTATGAAAATTGACTCTTACAGTGGTGGGTGACGTGAAGCCTGATTCTCTGCTATGATATGAAGACTGATTCTCTGCTGACATGAAGCCAGATTGTCTGTTACGGGACCTTTCTCCTCTGCCTGGGTTCTGGGCCTAAATTTATGAAAATTGACTCTTACAGTGGTGGGTGACGTGAAGCCTGATTCTCTGCTATGATATGAAGACTGATTCTCTGCTGACATGAAGCCAGATTGTCTGTTACGGGACCTTTCTCCTCTGCCTGGGTTCTGGGCCTAAATTTATGAAAATTGACTCTTACAGTGGTGGGTGACGTGAAGCCTGATTCTCTGCTATGATATGAAGACTGATTCTCTGCTGACATGAAGCCAGATTGTCTGTTACGGGACCTTTCTCCTCTGCCTGGGTTCTGGGCCTAAATTTATGAAAATTGACTCTTACAGTGGTGGGTGACGTGAAGCCTGATTCTCTGCTATGATATGAAGACTGATTCTCTGCTGACATGAAGCCAGATTGTCTGTTACGGGACCTTTCTCCTCTGCCTGGGTTCTGGGCCTAAATTTATGAAAATTGACTCTTACAGTGGTGGGTGACGTGAAGCCTGATTCTCTGCTATGATATGAAGACTGATTCTCTGCTGACATGAAGCCAGATTGTCTGTTACGGGACCTTTCTCCTCTGCCTGGGTTCTGGGCCTAAATTTATGAAAATTGACTCTTACAGTGGTGGGTGACGTGAAGCCTGATTCTCTGCTATGATATGAAGACTGATTCTCTGCTGACATGAAGCCAGATTGTCTGTTACGGGACCTTTCTCCTCTGCCTGGGTTCTGGGCCTAAATTTATGAAAATTGACTCTTACAGTGGTGGGTGACGTGAAGCCTGATTCTCTGCTATGATATGAAGACTGATTCTCTGCTGACATGAAGCCAGATTCTCTGTTACGGGACCTCTCTCCTCTGCCTGGGTGCTGGGCCTAAATTTATGACAATGGACTGTTGCAGTGGTGGCTGACGTGAAGCCTGATTCTCTGCTATGACATGCAGACTGATTCTCTGCTGACATGAAGCCAGATTCTCTGTTACGGGACCTCTCTCCTCTGCCTGTGTGTGTGCTGGGCCTAAATATATGCCAATGGACTGTTGCAGTGGTGGCTGACGTGAAGCCTCATTCTCTGCTATGACATGCAGACTAATTCTCTGCTGACATGAAGACAGATTCTCTGTTACGGGACCTCTCTCCTCTGCCTGGGTGCCGGGGCCTAAATATCTGAGAATGGACTGTTCCAGTGGTGGGTGACGGGAAGCCAGATTCTCTGCTATGGAACCTCTCTCCAATTGATTTTGGTTAATTTTTATTTATTTAATTTTTATTTTAATTCATTTCCCTATCCACATTTGTTTGCAGGGGATTTACCTACATGTTGCTGCCTTTTGCAGCCCTCTAGCTCTTTCCTGGGCTGTTTTACAGCCTTTTTAGTGCCGAAAAGTTCGGGTCCCCATTGACTTCAATGGGGTTCGGGTTCGGGACGAAGTTCGGATCGGGTTCGGATCCCGAACCCGAACATTTCCGGGATGTTCGGCCGAACTTCTCGAACCCGAACATCCAGGTGTTCGCTCAACTCTAGACTCGAGTCATTTTACTCCTCTTTATATCAACTCCTCTGTTAAGAGGAGACTGTGTGAATCAGGCCTTCATGGTAGAATATCTGCTAGGAAACCACTGCTAAGGACAGGCAACAAGCAGACTTGTTTGGGCTAAAGAACACAGGGAATGGACATTAGACCAGTGGAAATCTGTGCTTTGGTCTTATGAGTCCAAATTTGAGATCTTTGGTTCCAACCACTGTGTCTGGTGACACTGTTATTATTATTATTATACACACTTATATAGCGCTACTAATTCCGCAGCGCTTTACAAACATTATCATCCAACTGTCCCCAATGGGGCTCACAATCTAAGGTCCCTATCAGTATGTCTTTGGAGTTGGGGATGTAGTCAAAATTGAAGGCATACTGAACCAGCATGGCTACCACAGCATCTTGCAGCGACATGCTATTCCATCCGGTTTGCGTTTAGTTGGACAATCATTTATTTTTCAACAGGACAATGACCCCAAACACACCTCCAGGCTGTGTAAGGGCTATTTGACCATGAAGGAGAGTGATGGGGTGCTGCGCCAGATGACCTGGCCTCCACGGTCACCGAACCTGAACCCAATCGAGATGGTTTGGGGTGAGTTGGACCGCAGAGTGAGGGCAAAAGGGCCAACATGTGCTAAGCATCTCTGGGAACTCCTTCAAGACTGTTGGAAGACCATTTCAGGTGACTACCTCTTGAAGCTCATCAAGAGAAAGCCAAGAGTGAGCAAAGCAGTAGTCAAAGCAAAAGATAGCTACTTTGAAGAACCTAGAATATGACATACTTTCAGTTGTGCCAGGATCGGCCGGCTGAGAAGTACGTGCCTGTACCTACCTGAAGCAGTGGAGTTATGCCGGAACTGCTGTTTTTTGAGGGTAGCCTGAAGGGGCCAAAAACCACACGGATGCAGGAAAGGTTAGGATCTGTGTATTCTAAGTGAAATTACAACAATAAATGATTGAAAGCAAGGGACATTTCCTGTTGAGGATCAGGAACATAACGAGCGTAGCATGCTGATTTCCACCTGCCCAACTTCTGAATGACGTGTGCCGGTACATTATTTTTGGAGGCTGCGGAGGCGGCACCTATGCGAAATGAATGCCCGGTGATGGCTAACGGGTTGCCCCCTGACGAGGTGATCAATAACCGAACGTATCTGAGAAAAGACTGAATGTTCAAGGGGGACCCATCTAGCTGGAAGAGGGGGGCCTCCGCGGGCATGTCCCCGGTGTACTGCAACCATTCGCGTAGGATCGTTACTGGGCACCACCTGTTGTTGGTGGCGAAGTACACGACCGGCACGGATTCCCCAGGTCGGCCCGTCTTGCTGGAGTCCAAGCTGAGGATGAGATGAATACCGTCCCAAACCAGTTGGTTTCTCCGCAAGAATGTTTTGGATGATTTTACACACGTGAACTCACCTGGCCCGAGGAACCCATAGAACGCCAGATACAATGCCGCCCTGACCAGTGAGCTGATGTAGTGTCCGAAGAGGTCGTTGGCCAGTGCGTCAGAGACTGACCTCACCATGTTGCCGATGAAAGGTTGCCTGACAGGTCTTCTTTTGATGGCCTGTTTCTGGATGCCCCTCAGCAAGGATTTGACCGGATGGGCCGTGAACAGAGATGGTTGATCCGGGAACTGTACATACCAATGATGCTGTATGCCCGCGAGGTACAGCTTAATGGTGCTATAAGATAGCTTTAGCTGAGAGTGGCAAAAAGCTATAAACGCAAGCAGGTAAGTGATAGGACCCTCCCCGGACGGAGGGTAAGAGATTTTGAACCTGTTGAACAACCGCCAGGCCGTCCTGTACGCCTTGCATGTATTGCTGGATAGAGAATCGGACATGATGTTCCTAGCCATCTGGAGAAATGGTGCTATTCCAACAACAGCTGGCCATGAGGCGGGGTTGGTGTTTGGGAACGATCTGCCTCTGGAAAGACCTGAAAGAAGAAGGGAAAGTTAAAGCGAGATAGAGCATCGGCTGCGACATTGCGTTGGCCACTCATGTGCATGCATATGAAGTTGAAATTGTTTTGCAGAGCCAGCCACACCAGCTTTCGCACGAACGCCATGATTTGCCTGGAGGCTGACCTGCCCTACATTAGAATGTTGGCGAGAGCCTCATTGTCGGTCAGGAACAGGACTGTCTAGTTGCTCCACTGAGCCCCCCACGTGACAGCTGCTGCTACTATGGGATAAATCTCAAAGAGTGAGGAACTCCTTGAAAACCCTGCGATGCTGGCGACCTCTGCCGGCCATGATTGGGCGAACCAGTGAGTGCCGTGGATGGCTGCAAATCCAGCAGCGGGCGAGGCGTCTGTGTGGATCACTGGGGAATCACTGGATGCCACCGGGATGAACAGGGAAACCCCATTCCATTGGGAGAGAAAGTTGTCCCACATCACCAAGTCAGCGATGGCATCTTGGTCCAGCTGGACTGGGCTGTCTTGGCAGGGTGCTAGCGGGAGGAGTGCCAGGAGCCTTGAAATGAAGGACCTGCCCTGCGGCATGATGCGCATGGCGAAATTCAACATTCCAAGGAGCGACTGAAGATCTGCCCTGGTGGTTACCCTCACTTGTGCCAGTCTGTGAACAACCGTCTTGATTCTGGCCAGCTTGTCCTGAGGAAGACTGGCCTTCATGTCCACTGTGTTCAAGTGGATTCCTAGAAAGGTGATCTCCGTGCTGGGTCCCTCCACTTTGTGCGGGGCCAATGGAATTCTCAGGTCTGAAAATGCCGTGCGCAGGACTTGTAGGTCTTGAGGTACTTGATCCGGGGATTCTATTAGGAGAAAATCATCTAAGTAGTGGATGACGTGGTTTGCCCTGAAGGTGTTGGTCAAGATCCAATGCAGCGCGCTGGCCAGCTGGTCGAACAACCAGGGGCTGGACTTTGACCCGAAGGTCAGTTTACTGGTGAAATAATAAGCACCCTGCCATTTCATGCCATGCCACTGCCATAACTCAGGATGGATGGGAAGTAATTTGAAACCATCGGTGATGTCCGCTTTTGACAGCCAGGTGCCTCTGCCTAACCTGATTATGACCTGTATAGCTTCGTCTATAGATGCATATCTCATGGTGAATTCTTCGGATGGAATCAGAGAGTTCAAGCTTGGTATGTGTAAAGAATGTGGGGCGGACAAGTCATAGATTAGGCGTTTTTTTATTATTAAGTTTGCCGGTCACGATGCCTACTGGATTGACTCTCCAGCATGCAAAGGGAGGTTGGCTAAATGGTCCTATCAAGTATCCCTGGTCTAGCTCAGTGTGGATCAACTGGGTTACCGCCTCGGGGTCCCTAGCTGCGGACTGCAAATTGTCACACTCAAACGTGGTTTGAGGGAGTGCGAGAAGCCCTGTATGAAACCCGTGTGTCAATCCGTGGATGACAAACTGGACCCAGGCTGGGTGTGGATGTTCAGCCAATAATACCGCCAGCAGACCCACGTTGACCGCGCTTAGTCATGCTGGGCCTTGATTCCTTTGAGGGCATGCCGTGCGTGGATGGGCCCTAAAACAAGTCGCACACAAGTGTAGCAACCTGCACTGGTTGTAGTGACAAATGGCGTAGTTATAGTTATTACATATCTGGCTCCTGCCAAGGTATTTAATGGGACGACCTAACTTGTCTACCCCGGATGCTGGCTTGGTGTTGGATGGACCTGGGGCTGAGTAAGGTGGTGCCGGATCTGCTACGTGGCTTGTCTGAGAACACCAACCCGTGGTGTGAGAGTACGAGTTGCAGACCGTGCAGGTCGGGGCTTTGAGCCCTGCAAAATGGCGGCAGAACAATTCTGTGTCTATATCCGACCAATCCAGCACGTGCTGACACTGGATGAGTGCAGCTGCTGCTTTGGCTGAGAAGGACTGGTGATAGTCAAAGAAGGCTGTGCCGCCATATTTGTAACCCAATTCCACCACCTTGTACATGTATAGATCCAGTTTGGCCCTCCTATGCGGGTTGACTGTGCAGATCACGTCCCGATATAAGCTGAACGCTAGAACGAATTCTGTGACGTTCAATTTCCTGTTAAGCCTAGCGTCCTTAGACTTCAGGATTACCAAGACCTCCCCACACGCAATGGTTCTATTGTCCGGGGCCTCATGTGTCGCAATAAGCAGGGACGCCAGGTTGACATCTTTGCCCTCCAATATGTCCTGCCTTATACTGGCTGGAATGAAGTGGGACGGGGCGATTGAGGGAAAGTGGGATGACCCACCCAAAGCACCGGATGGCCCTGCCACAGGTTCCGCAGGTGTTGGTGTCGCTAATGCTGCCGCCGCCGACCTGGCTTCCACCGAATCCATTCTGGCTTGAAGATCTGACATGGATGACGCCATATTGTTGATCTCAAAAGATTGTTGATCACGGCGTGTAGTTGGGTTAGTGACGTCTGAATGGTACCCATGGAAACCTCGTCTTGACTCACTGGTGGTCCATCTGACATCAGAAGACGATATAACTCGGCTTTCCTTGCTGATGCTGGGAAGGGGATGCCTCTTCGGTGCAGCTCGGCGGACAACTTTGGGATAGTTCAGGAACGTAACGAGGGTCCCACGCTTCGCTCTGACTGGGTGTCCCCATTGTCTCGCGACGCGGAAGAGCCTCCAGGAGTGAATTCTTGCGACATCTTCCTATTGGTTATTAATTGAGAGCGATTAGAACCCCCCTTTCCCGAGCTGCGAGTATGACCTTGAGCTCGAGTGCCTGGCCACTGCGGGAGCCTGACCGCCCTGCGGGTGGCCGGGGCGGACCAGCGTGCTACCGCCACCTGCGTGATCGCCCCCCATAGTCTCCCGGGCTGTGAGGCCTGAAGACAGGACCAGCCCTGGCTTGTATTGGGATGTCCAGGTGGCACCTGTGGAGTGACCATGACTGAGAAGACGTCCTGGTACGTGTGCCTGTGGTCGTGACAGGACTTCGTGCTGATGTGTGGAAGAGCGGTGGTGTGCCTGTAGGCGTGACAGGACTTTGACCAGCCTGTGGACGTGGAAGTTGTGTATGACAAGACTGCCTGTGGTCGTGACAGGACTTTATTGCGAGTCTGTGGACGTGACAGACGTTGAGATACGAACACCTGTAGTCGTGACAGGGTTTCTTTTTTTGTTTTTTCCTTTATCGAATGCCTGTAGTCGTGACAGGGTTTTTTTTTTTTTTTTCTTTATCGAGTGCCTGTAGTCGTGACAGGGTTTTTTTTTTTTTTCCTTTACCGAATGCCTGTAGTCGTGACAGGATTGTATCGCAAGTCTGAAGACATGACAGACGCGTTATGGATGCCCGTGGTCGTGACAGGACTTAAGTGAGTCTGAGGACGTGACAGACTTTTTTTTTTTTTTTCGTGGCCAACCCTCCACCGTGGACTTCACCGTGGATGACTCCGCCGCGCTATGACGGAACCTGATACATACCTTGTTTTCCGTGTATGCCTATGGTGCCACCCGCCGTGACACAAACTGTAAAACATGAACATGTTTTTTTTGTTTTTTTTTTCTGGACTTCTGACCCCCCCCCGCCCACAAGGAGTGGCTGGCGACCGGGACTGCTAAGGGCCGCCACCCCACTAGACCGTCGCCTGATGAGGTCAAGGCAAGTCGTATGTGACCTGATTGTGCGGTCGCCTAAACCTGGGGCGTGAATACTACGGCGGTATGAAGAGGTTGCTGAGGTACGTATAGGATGAACAAAATGCATTTTGACAAGCACCTACAGTCATGTGAAAAAATTAGGACACCCTTTGAAAGCATGTGGTTTTTTGTAACATTTTTAATAAAAGGTTATTTCATCTCCGTTTCAACAATACAGAGAGATTAAAGTAATCCAACTAAACAAAGAAAACTGAAGAAAAGTCTTTTCAAGATCTTCTGTAAATGTCATTCTACAAAAATGCCTATTCTAACTGAGGAAAAAGATAGGACACCCTCACATGTATTCCCTCTTAAATTGGCTCAGATCTCACACAGGTATATCACACCAGGTGCACATAATTAGTAGATCGTTACTCTGCATGTTGAATGAGGCTTGCCCTATTTAAACCTCAGACATTTAGTTTGGTGTGCTCCTGACTGTTGAAGTGAGAGTGAGCACCATGGTGAGAGCAAAAGAGCTGTCAGAGGACTTCAAAAAAAAGATTGTAGCAGCCTATGAGTCTGGGAAGGGATTTAAAAAGATCTCAAAAGATTTTGAAATCAGCCATTCCACTGTCCGGAAGATAGTCTACAAGTGGAGGGCTTTCAAAACAACTGCCAACATGCCCAGGACTGGTCGCCCCAGCAAGTTCACCCCAAGAGCAGACCGCAAGATGCTAAAAGAGGTCTCCAAAAACCCTAAAGTGTCATCTCGAGAACTACAGCAGGCTCTGGCTACTGTTGATGTAGAAGTACATGCCTCTACAATCAGAAAGAGACTGTACAAGTTTAACTTGCATGGGAGGTGTGCAAGGAGGAAACCTTTGCTTTCCAAGAGAAACATCGAGGCCAGACTGACATTTGCCAGAGATAAAGTTGACAAAGACCAGGACTTCTGGAATAATGTTCTTTGGACAGATGAGTCCAAAATTGAATTATTTGGACACAACAGCAGAGGACATGTTTGGCGTAAACCAAACACAGCATTCCAAGAAAAGAACCTCATACCAACTGTGAAGCATGGAGGTGGAAGTGTCATGGTTTGGGGCTGCTTTGCTGCAGCAGGACCTGGTCAGCTCACCATCATAGAATCCACGATGAATTCTACTGTGTATCAGAAGGTGCTTGAAGAACATGTGAGACCATCAGTTAGAAAATTAAAGCTGAAGCGGAACTGGACCATGCAACATGACAATGACCCAAAACATACTAGTAAATCAACCAAAGATTGGCTGAAAAAGAAGAAATGGAGAGTCCTGGAATGGCCAAGTCAAAGTCCAGATTTGAATCCCATTGAGATGCTGTGGGGTGACTTGAAAAGGGCTGTACGTGCAAGAAACCCCTCAAACATCTCACAGCTGAAAAAGTTCTGCATTGAGGAGTGGGGTAAAATTTCCTCAGACCGATGTCGAAGACTGGTAGATGGCTACAAGAACCGTCTCACTGCAGTTATTTCAGCCAAAGGAGGTAACACTCGCTATTAGGGGCAAGGGTGTCCTATCTTTTTCCTCAGTTAGAATAGGCATTTTTGTAGAATGACATTTACAGAAGATCTTGAAAAGACTTTTCTTCAGTTTTCTTTGTTTAGTTGGATTACTTTAATCTCTCTGTATTGTTGAAACGGAGATGAAATAACCTTTTATTAAAAATGTTACAAAAAACCACATGCTTTCAAAGGGTGTCCTAATTTTTTCACATGACTGTATGCAAAACCCTCCCTGATGACATGCGTGGCGTGCCGGTGAACGTGACACTGTATTTGCATCTGTGCACCCCCCCCCCCCCTTGCATTCATTTATTTATTTATTTCCAGTGTGTGCAGCTGAACCATGTGGTGCCCTTGCTTGCAGCCGGGGGGGGGGGGGGGGGCGCTGGACAACAGCCCTGGAGTTCAGCTTGCAGCACAGCAGCCTATGCCCAGTGCCAGGTCTCTGGTTGCCGCTGAACCCCCCCCCCGACCGTGCCGCATGTGGCCACCAGGTGGCGCTGTGCAGAGCGAGTCCCGCCGCCGGCCGTGCGGCCAGGAACGCGGTCTGCACTGCTCCCGTCAGCCGCCGGCTAGCAGAGAGGAGTGCGCCCGCCGGTGTTTGCCATCCCACCCCCTCAGTGTCCTGAGTCGTGCTGCCGCCCCTGTCTTACTTGGAGTCGCGATGATGCGACCTGCACCCGCTGCTTTCCAGACCCAAACCTGACCCTGAACGACCCGGAAGTGTCTCAGACGTGCCGATGAAGGAGCAGCAGCAGCAGGTACCTCAGGCTGCCTCCTTTTAACCCTATTTGGCCCCGCCTCCCCTAGCACAAACCCAGCAATGTAAACATTGCTTAACACTTGTTTCACACATTTTTGTAATGTATATAATTCCACATGTGTTAATTCATAGTTTGATGCCTTCAGTGTGAATCTACAATTTTCATAGTCATGAAAATAAAGAAAACTCTTTGAATGAGAAGGTGTGTCCAAACTTTTGGTCTGTACTGTATGTTTGTTATTAATCATCATCCACCCCAAACCCACCCAACCCCCCCCCCCCCCAACCCCCCGGGCGTTCCTTGTAATTTTACCCCATCCAGAACCCTATCAGTCCTCAGATCAGACGGAAAAGAATATTATCTTTATTTAAAAACTATCTTACTTCACTGCAGGGCAGACTATCACGCTCTCTCCCTGCTGGGGCCCCGGCTGGGTCATGTCACAGTGCTGTGATGCTGCCTGCTGCTGCCCGCGCTGCTCCTGGTCTCCAGAGGGCGCACATGTGATTTGACGCCACTGTACGCAGCCAGTCAGGCAAGCGACTGAGCAGAGACCAGAGCAGCTGAGCGGCCGAGTCAGAAGGCGGAGAGGGGAGGGAGCACGTAAGTCAGTGCCATGTGTTCACTACTCCCTCCATCCTTCAGCGCGGCCGGCGGCGCGGCAGATGCGGCAGCAGCAGCGACATGGTCATTGGCCTGCCTGCCGCCCAGAGGCTGGGGAGCTGGCCTGCGCCCTGAGGCTGGAGCTTCCCCAGATAAAACAGATATACCGACTCACACATGGCATCTCACCATGCACAAAGTTGCAAGAAAACTCATTTAAACTCTGCACCAAATGGTACCTTATGCCAGTCAGACTCAAGCAGATGAAATGCCTTAGTACTGACAATTGCTGGCAATGCTCTCATTCACAGGGCACCTATTTGCACATGTGGTGGTCATGCACGGTTCTTCAACCTTTTTGGTCCAAGTGTTTAGAGGCTATTAAGACCATATGCTCTCTATCTACAACCCCTACTCTAGCCTCAGTACTAATAAATGCCAGACTGAAAGATGTCCCACACACAAAAAGGAAACTCTTTCAACACCTGACCTCTGCAGCAAAATCCCTGATTCCACAACATCAACAGACTTCTCCAAAACACGCAATGGCTGCACAAAATTTACCATATATACCACATGGAGGTGCTCTCAGCATGGGAATCTAGAAAACACAACACCTTCCAGAAAGTCTGGGCCGAATGGCTAACATACCGCAAGACAATACCTTTCTTGACCAACTTCATAAACCTCCCCAAACTGCAAACTGAAAGCTACACCCAGGAGTAGCCCACTCCTCCCAACCCCCTCTTCCACCTTGTATATGCTTGATAGGCTGCTCCAGCAGAAACGTGCTGCTAACGACTACCTGTATGAACTCTGCAGCAGGACAGGTTCTGGTGAGCTTGGTTTCTTTTCACTGCGCCAGTGGCTGCTCATGCACGACGCATGCAGACTTCTGCAGCCATTTGATGAGATCACCAAACTGGTGAGTCGCAGCCAGAGCACCATCAGTGACATTGTACCTTACGCCTTCTTTATGGAGCGTGCACTGTGTTGTGTCATTGATCAATAGTGATGGACGAACATCTGCAGGGATGGTTCGGGGACGCGATCAAATGTTTGCGAACCGCAAGTTTGCGGCGGGTCCCATTCATTTTAATAGCAGGCTAACCTGAAAAACCTTCAGCTCATATTTGCAGCCAATAAATAATTACTAGAAGTGCACAAATAGTCCCACAACATGGACAGTGACATACCAGATGTATTATTGGAATTTGCGATCTCCATAAAAATATATATATATTAAATGCGAAATTTCAGCAATATAATTTTTGCATACGCGCATGCGCAAATGCACTATAAACAAAGTATATTGGTATATAACACCCCACGTCAATCAGTTTTTTGGGGGGACGACTGGTATATCACACCAGTAGAAATTATTTGTTCCAATAACGCTTGTCCCTCTATATACCTGCAGTATCGCAGCAGAACCGCACACAACTGCCGCACAATACAAATGCACTATAATATACTTTCTAACATAGAAACTATATTATAACATTGAACAAGGAAGGCAATCCATTGGAATATACATGAAGATAAAACGGAACCTTTAATAATTTTACTATGAGGGTCCAGTCACACGACTGTAAGTGTTTTGCGGATCCGCAAAACACTGACACCGGCAATGTACATTCGCAATTCATGGACCACACATCACCGGCATTATAATAGAAAATGCCTAATCTTGTCTGCAATTGCAATTTTTGGGCGGAAATGAAAGCACAGATGCGGAAGTGCAGATCTGCAAATGCGGATCCGCAAATGCAGACAGCACATTCCGGCCCCATTGAAAATGAATGGGTCGGCACCTGTTCCGCAAAATTATGGAACGGATGCGGACCCATTTTGCGGACATGTGAATGGAAAAGATATCCTTCAAAATGAAAATAAATTAAATTATTAAAGTTAAGCAAAAAGGCACTAAATCAGGTGCTCGGCGGCACCAAATCGGAAACCATATGTTCTACCACAATCCGGGGGGTTCCAGAGAACATTGATGAATCCAGGAGGGAAAGCAAAAAAAACATCCATCCCTGGGCTAGATGATGTTGTGGTATTGAAGGACACGGTGGAAAAAGAACTGTCCCTGATATTGCCCTACAGGGGGGTACTATTCTGGCTCTGATAGCCTAACCACAGACCACCCACCCTGATAAGAGCGACCCCGTCTGGATCCGTACCCTATATAAAAATGGCCCTAGTAAGCCCCTAGCCCCTAGGCCCCTGACTTCCAGGTGATCACTATATAGACCTATGTGAATTTGACTCATTATAAAAGTATATTATAAGTATATCGCACCCCTCTGTGTATCACACATATCGATAGCACACCTATACTAGTGCTTAAAATGACTTTTGTGGCCCTAATAGCTAGCTTTTGGTGTCCCTAACAGCCTGTCCCTGCTCCACACAGCAACCTCTACATACACTGGCAAAACACGGAATGTAAAATGGCGGCCAGATCAGGTTTATTTATAAGGTAGGGGGTATGTCCATGTGCTGAATTGTCTCAATTGGCTGTCCTGTACCACCTGATGGATGTGTCATGGGTAAAAGTTCTTCACAATGTAAAAGAATATGGCGGGCGCAAATTTCTCCATATGTTTGCATGTTCGGCGAATCGCAAACACGCAAAGTTCGCCGCGAAACGTCCGCCGGGCGAACCGCAAGGCCATCTCTATTAATCAAGCTGTCGAGGAGCAGGAGCTGAAAAATTAGGAAGTCCCGGGGGGGGGCGGGGGCTACTCAATCTGAGACAAGTCAGCAGGAGTCTGAAGAGGAGTCAGAGGAGGATGGTGGCTGAATGGGGAAGGAGGAGGAGCAAGAAGAGCAGGCTTTGAGGGGGTCTGTAAACTTTTCGGGGATCCCTGGTGTTGTCCGTCACTGGGGGGAGGAGACTGAGGATGACATTCTCCTGGGCAATGAGCAGGAGCCAGGGCACTCCACCGCTTCCAATTTAGTACAAATGGGGGCCTTCATGCTCCAGTGTTTGAAGAGGGCCCCACATCTAAAAAATATAAAGGACAAGGACCAGTACTGGGTGACAATGTACTTAGATCCCAGGTACAAACACAAAATGGCGGACATATTACCAACATCACAGAGGGCTGGCAAAATGCAGCATTTCCAGGCCTTGCTGCAAGAGATGTTGCATTCTGCTGTTGCGGGCACTGGCAGAGGAATTTCCACCCACAGCGAAACAGGTGTGGGTACCAATCCTATCGCGATTGCAAGAAGAGGGAGGTTTGAAGATGTGTTGGTTACTTCGGATATGAGATCATTCTTGCAGCCAACCCATCGACAGCCTCCCTCCGGATCCCGCATCAGGGAATGCCTAGACCGACAGGTGTCCGATTACATCGGGTTAACGGCCGATGTGGATGCTCTGAGAAGCGAGGAACCCCTGGACTACTTGATGTGCAGGCTTGACCTATGGCCAGAGCTGGCACAATTTGCCATGGAACTTTTTGCTTGCCCCTCGTCGAGTGTCCTGTCCCAAAGGACGTTCAGGGCAGCAGGGGGGATCGTGACCGATGAGCGCACTCGCCTAGCTCATGACAGTGGGGACTAACTCACATTTCTAAAAATGAATAAGGCACGGATCTCGGAGAAATTCAACACCTGTGACGACCACGTCTAATTGAATTTCCTCATGTCAGCCCACACATACTTGCCATGACACAGAACAAAGAATGGTCCATGTCTTATGTATATACAGCGGCATAAAAGGCCTATTCTGTCAGGTGAATGCCTAATTTTGGGGGCCTGTACTCCAGTGGCCTACAGTAAAATTTGTATCCAGTGACTGCCTAATGTACCGCCAGCCATATAATCACAAGATCTTTTCTGTCAGGTTAACGCTAGATTTACTTTATATAACATAAAATACGCAAAAATAAAAAAATATAATCTTAATCTAGGAGGACGAGGTCCATATGGAGTAGGAGGTTGAGGAGGCAGTGCATGTGGTGGTGTAGATGGAAGTGTCGGTGGAGGAGGTAGCCTTCAATGCTTTTTGGTTTTACATTTTATTTTTTATTTTTAAATTAGGGTAAACCCCAAAATATTGGGAAATATAACCTGTTATAAAGCTCTCCAGTTGTGCTAACACATGTTCAGACAATACACTGGATGCAGGGCAGGCCAGCACCTTCAAGGCGTAAAGGGCAATCTCAGGCCATGTGCCCAATTTGGAGACCTAGAAGTTGCAGTGGGCAGAACCATCAGTCAGTTCGTTTAAGCGTGTGTAAACCTTCTGCCCCACCATGTCGCACGTCCCCGTGATGTTCACGATCCAATTGGATATCGGCTCTATCAACTTTCAATGTTCTTTTCTGCGCCTACCATGTTGATCACGGTTAGTGGCGAATCAGGGTTCCACCCCGGAGAGGGAGCGTGAGAAAGAGAGACCACATCCAAGGAAGATCAATGCATGAAATTTAATTGTGATCGAGCAGAAATGTGGGTGAAGCTATTAAAACAGAAGAATTGAAGGAAAGTAGGGGGAGCGGGGCAATTGCCCACTCCTGACTCTGGGAGGTAGTGACTATAAATAACAATACAGGACTCTTAAGATGCCCTGTTATTGGAATGATTAATAAAAAATTATAGGGAATGTCACTGGGGTATTTTGGATTTGGAAGCGTTAGCCAGGAGAGGCCCTGCTGCCTCTCTGTTGACTCTAGATAACTTCTGCCTGATCGCACGTCCCTGTGACATCCACCATCCATTTGGATATCTTCCCTATCAACTTTTGATGTTCTTTTCTGAGCCTATCATGTTGATCACGTTTATCAGCGAATCAGGGTTTCACGCCGGAGAGGGAGCATGAGAAAGAGAGACCACATCCAAGGGAGGTTAATTGTTTCAAATTAAATATGATAGAGTGAAAATATGGGAAAAATTATTGAACGTGCAAATGTAGGACAAATTATTAAAGCAGAAGGATCGAATGAAAGGGCCAATTAAAGACGAATTTTAGAAATTTAAGTCCCTGTCACCTATGCATAGTTGGGGTTTTTCATTGCCAGAAATAGGTTAATGTCACCCACCAATGGAACAGATTATTTTAAAAAAATTCTGTCCCTGTCACCTATGCAGAGCAGGGGTTTATTTACATCCAAAATTGTAAAATGTCAACCCAAGAATGTAACAGAAAAATTTGTGAAATGTATTAACCTGTCTACTTGGTAGAGCAGGGGTCTATGCCAGAATTTATTTTTTTATGTTACCCTAAAATGTTAAAGAAAAATGTGTGATTTTTTTTAACTGTCTACTAGTTATAGCAGTGGTACATCACACCCAAAAATTTGTGAATTTCACCTGAAAATTTAACAAACAAATTAGTGAATTTTTTCAACCAGTTTACTAGGTATAGCATTGGTACATCACACCCAAAAATTGGTGAATTTCACCCGAAAATGTACCAGACAAATTAGTGTTTTTTTTTTTTTTACCTGTCTACTAGGTATAGCAGTGGTATATCACACCAAACAATTGGTGAATCTCACCCAAAAATGTAACAGACAAAGTTGTGAAATGACATAAAATAAAATACGTACAAAGGCGGTGGACGTAGCGGTGTAGGTGGAAGCAGCAGTGGAGGAGGACGAGGTAGCCAACACTGGTTTTTGGTTTAAATAAAAAAAAAATATTTGGGAACACTCCGAAAGAGTGTGAAATATCCAAAATACAAGAATGAGCAATTGCGCTGTAGTATAACAATGGATGGTTAAGGCCGGTATACATGTCTATTCTGCACAAGGTCTGTGATTGTCTGTAATAACGCCCCCTGCTGTGCTAAACACACGTTCAGATAATACACTGGCTGCAGGGCAGGCCAGCACCTCCAAGGTGTAAAGGGCAAGTTCAGGCCATGTGCCCAATTTGGAGACCCAGAAGTTGAAGGGGGCAGTACGTGTAGGCGTGTGCACACATACTGCTCCACCATGTTGGTGAAATGCTGCCTCCTGCTAAGACGTTCCATATCAGCTGGTGGTGCTGGTTGTTGTGGTGTGCTGACAAAGCTTTTCCACATTTCGGCTATGCTAACCCTGCCTTCTGAGGTGCTGGTGGTGCCCCAGCTGTGTTGGCGGCCTCTTCCTCTGCCTTTGCCTTGTGCTTCCACTGTGCCCCCGCTGTCAGGTGGGAATGCCACCAGCAACGCATCTACCAGCGTGCGCTTGTACTCGCACATCTTACGATCACGCTCCAGTGAGAGGATTAAGAAAGGTACGTTGGGGGGCGTGGCCTGACTGCCGATGTAGTAAGACGCATGGCGCAGAGCTCCTGGAAAAAATCCTGAGTTTTATGTCTGCTCACCTCCTGCCTAACGCCAGAAACAGCCGACAACATACCGAAGCTTCCCTGGACGCCGTGGTGACTCCAGGTTTCATTATGACCCGGCAGAAGCAGAGGGAAAAGGAGGGTAGAGACGGCGGCACGGACACTCCGTCCAAACAAGATGGCGCCGCGCAAGCTGCGAAGCTCACTGATGTGGCGGTAAAGCTGGGGAGGTTCGCCCGCACCCCGGCCGCTGCGGCTACCGATCCGGAGCCTGAGGCTGAACTGTCTGATGAGGTGAGGGGAGCGGAGTCCCAGGAGGCAGCCACTTATGCCTCGATAGTAAAGCAGAAGGGGGGTCCAGTATTATTACCGGAGATGGAGCCCGTCCCTGAACCAACTATTGCGGACGTGTACAAGATGGTAGCGCAGTGCAGCGCAGCTCTTACATCCCTAAATGCTAATATGGGAGGCCTCAAGGAGGAAGTTCTGTTAATTCGTCAAGATATGAGGCAATTTAAGGAGAGAGTGGGAGAACTCGAGGGTCGCGTTAGCGATATGCAAGATCAACTACCACCTGTTAAGAGAGACTTGCAGCGAGTTATTCATAATGTGTCACTACTGATAGCCAAGTCTGATGATCTGGAAAATCGGCTGAGGCGCAATAATGTGCGCTTTATTGGGATACCGGAACGCACTGAAGGTTCGGATCCAGTTTCGTATATGGAAAAATGGCTGGTGGACACTATTGGCAAAGAAAAGTTATCCCCACTTTTTGCAATAGAGCGAGCCCATAGGGTGCCGTTTCGGCCTCCACCTCCAGGAGCGCCTCCAAGACCTCTCCTGATTAAAGTTCTCCACTACAGAGACCGTGATGCCATCCTTAAAGCTGCCAGAGATACTCCTGACATTCAGATTGCTGGTAGTAGAGTCCTGATGTTTCCGGATTTTTCTGCAGAAATTCAGAAGAGGAGGGCGAAATTTCTGGACGTAAAGAGGCGTCTGAGGCTACTGCAATGGCCTTACTCCATGTTATACCCGGCTAAACTTCGGGTTGTGGCACACGGGTCTACGCACATGTTTGAGGATCCGGTTGAAGCATGTCAGTGGCTGGACATTCATGAGAAGGATCAGCGTGGCAACAATACCTGAGGACTTGGTGATATTATTGATAGAACCTTTTTTATTCTAATGTGTACTTACTGATAGTTTATATTGCCAGTTATAGATATATGGTACTCTGTTGATTCCATGTATGAAAGGGCGGCTGTATATTCTGACTTAAAGTCGGCTGTTTTTTCTACTTTGTCTGGATAATTATAGGGCGGGGTGGGAGGATGAGTAGTTTGTTCCTATAGTTCTCCAGGCTGTTGCGTCATTAAGTGATAGGAAACTACACTTCTGCATTTTTGTGTTTCTACCACTAACCGTAGCAGTTAGGTTCACTTTGTGTATGTATGGTATACCCCTATACACCAGATTTCTAACTTACAAAATGTTTAAGAATGTTGGGGGGGAGGGTGGGATTCTGGGAGCAGGCTCTATTCTTATATTTATCTCAGGGAGGAGGCTTATATGGATCTATAGGCACTGGTTCTTATATCTGATTTTATATGCTCGCGATGTCTTCTGTTAACATAGTAGCCTGGAATGTGCGGGGCATGTCACAGGCCTCCAAACGTGCAGCAATATTTCATGCCCTGAAAGATGTACGACCTGCTATTGTTTGTTTGTCTGAGACCCATTTGACTGCTGACCGGACGCACTTAGCGCACAGAGCGTGGGTAGGTTATGAATATCACTCTACTCACTCCACACATGCTAGGGGGGTTACTATCCTGGTCCATAGATCTATACCATTTACTTTGCATGACTCATACATTGATGACGGTGGGAGGTTTGTGTGTCTAAGTTGTAGTATTTTTCATTTTAAGATTGTTCTAGCGGCGGTGTATGTTCCCCCCCCATATTTAGCTGAAGTTATGAAGCTGATTATCGCCTTCCAGTCTAAGTTCCCATCAATTCCGCTGTTGGCAATAGGGGATTTCAATATGTATCTTAATGGCTCCTTGGATAAATTCCATAATGGGCTGGGAACATGCTCCGCTGCTTCTACTTCTCTGGCGCGGTTGTTGTCAGAGGTGGATTTATGTGATATTTGGAGAACTTTGTATCCTACACAGCGTCAATTTTCCTGTCATTCCACCACGCATGGTTCCTTGTCCAGAATAGACTTAGCTATTGGGTCCTTATCTTTAGTGACCTTGACTAAGAAAATTTTGTATTTACCTCGTAGCATATCTGACCACTCTCCATTATTGATTACCCTGGAAGTAGGTCCTCAGACGCATGCTGTACGACCTATTTGGCGCCTGAACCCATTCTGGTTGTCAATAGTGGATACTGGTACGGTGATATCTGGGGCTGTGGCTGATTTTTTGTCTATTAATATGGGCTCAGCGTCACTAGATGTGGTATGGGATGCTGTGAAGGCATATGTGAGGGGGCTATATATTAAACAAATCAGCGTTAAGAAGTCTAAAAGTCGTGCTCTGGATAAGGAACTCTCAGATCGAGTTGCACATTTGGAAGCCGATTATGTTGCACAGCCCACGGTACCTGGTGAGCTGCGATGGAAGGAAGCCCAAAAACTTCTAAAGGAACATATACAGGCTAGAGCGGAGGATAAAAGATTGTTTACGACCCAAAGATATTTTGCTGAAGGTGAAAGTGCAGGTCATTTGTTAGCTGTGATTTCTAGGGCTCAGCAAGGCCCCTCCTCTATAACCTCGCTTAGGGGAGAGAATGGACAAATGGTAATGGGAGATGAGAGCATTCTGGAAGAATTTTATGTACACTTTAAAGAAGTTTATAGATCCAGGCTGGTCGCCACTGATTCCTGTAGGTCTAGTTATTTGGAGGGCATTGATTTACCTGTCCTGTCTGAGGAAAGTAGGGCGCTTCTTGAGGAAGATATCACGTTGGAGGAATTGGAAGAGGCACTAAAGTCTTTGCCTAATGAGAAGGCGCCGGGGGGGGGGGGGGGTGGTCTCCCTGGGGAATTTTATAAAAAACATGGGGAACTGCTGCTTCCGCACCTGCTTGCAGTATTTAAGTACGCTTTTGGTAATGGTATTTTGCCTTCCTCCATGAGAGAGGCTATAGTTGTGGTAATACCCAAACCGGGTAAGGACCCAGCTTTGGTAGATTCATATAGGCCCATTTCTCTCCTGACGGTTGATGTCAAACTATTGGCAAAAATCCTAGCTAACCGATTAAACAGAGTTATTCACACCATTATTCATGATGACCAGTCCGGTTTTATGCCTGGTAAATCCACGGCTTTAAATCTTAGGAGGCTATTCCTGAACCTCCAGTTGGAGGGTAGGGATGTGTTGGATAACAGGGCCGCGGTGGTCTCTCTTGATGCTGCCAAGGCTTTTGACAGTGTTGAATGGGATTACTTGTGGGCGGTTATGACTAAGATGGGCTTTGGAATGGACTTTATGAAGTGGGTTAAACTTTTGTACTGTGAACCTAGAGCTAGAGTACGAGTTAATGGGCATTTATCGTCAACTATTGCTTTGGAGAGGGGGACAAGACAGGGCTGTCCGCTGTCTCCGTTATTATTTGCGATAGCCATTGAACCCTTAGCTTGTATCCTGCGTTCTACTTCCTCGGTAGGAGGGCTATTGCGGGGCTCAATGGAGGAGCGCGTATCGTTATATGCGGATGATACGCTGATATATGTGAATGATCTGGAAAAGTATATGGATGCAGTAATATCTGTGGTGTCTCAGTTTGGCGACCAGTCTGGATTGCTGGTAAACTGGGATAAGTCAATGATTCTTCCAGTATCCTCTCAAATACCGTCACGCACTGCTGCTTTCTCCGGACTTAAGGTGGTACAATCCTTTAAGTATCTTGGGATAACGGTGTCCATGAACCCTGCAGATTATATTCCTAGTAACCTTCTACCCTTGCTGGAGAAATTTAAAAATAAGATCACAGTGTGGCATAAATTGCCATTGTCAGTGATAGGAAGGGGAAATTTGTTGAAAATGATCCTCATGCCGCAATTGCTCTATGTCCTGCACAACTCCCCTGTTTGGATTCCCGTGCATTACTTTCACAAAATCTTACGACTGTTTCGTTTTTTTCTGTGGAAAAGTAATAGGGGAAGGATAAAGTATGAAACGTTGCAGAGGAACAAAGATGCAGGGGGACTTGCTCTGCCCAACCCTTTACTTTATTTTCTATCGGCCCAGCTGCAGCATTTTAAGGGCTGGGGAGTGGCGGGTAGCCCAGGCACGAAGAGTGGACGATTGATGGAGTGGGCGTCGAATAGGTCTCCCCCGTTGACGGCCATTGAAGGCAGGGTAAAGGAAGATGCAGGGCGTATCCCAATACTAGTGCTCATGAGGAAAGTTTGGTGTAAAACCAGACATATCTTGGGATTAGAGGGATATGTCAATATCTCACCTATTTGGAGGAACCCAGCACTGCCAGAGTTCGAAGATCTAACTGGGTTTTCTGGGTGGAATAACAAGGGAATATGGAATTTGGGCCATATCTTCTCAGGTGGGGTATTAAAACAATATCAACAGCTTTGCTCGGAGTTTGGGCTTCCTTCCTCGCAGTTCTATAGGTATCTTCAGCTCAGGCATGCATTGGATGCTCAGGCTAAAGTGGCTCCAATAGTATTTACATCCACCCATGCACTGAACACAGTGGTGGCTGCTGGATCGGTGAAAGGGGCGATCTCTGTGATGTATCAGGCCTTACTAGAGGATTTTCTTAAAGGATACCCGCTAAAATGTAGACTGCAATGGGAAAGAGATTTGGGTGGGCTTACAGATGAACAATGGTCAGAGGTAGTATCGCTTACTCCCACTCTATCTCTCAGTGAGGCGGCACGTCTCTCCCAGTTGTATTTAGTGCATAGAGTATATAGGACTCCGGTATTCTTACATAAAGTGGGTTGTAGGGATAGTTCCAATTGTCCGAAATGTGGTAACGCTGAAGCTGATCTCATGCATATGGTGTGGTCATGTCCTTCATTGACCTCTTACTGGAGAGCAATATTACATCTTGTTATTAAGGTACACAGTACTAAATTGAAAATGGATCCGAAAGTTTGTATTCTGGGACTGTTGCCAGAGGAAAATTTGCAGTCTACAGTAGTCACGGGGATAGAAAGGATGCTGTATCAGGCGAGGAAGACTATCGCAGCAAAATGGATACAGGGGATACCCCCAGAGGTATCGGAATATGTTGCTAGAATGAATGTGGTGGTGCGCCTTGAGAGGGGTGTGTACCAGAAAAGAAAATGCTTGACTAAATTTGAGGCTATTTGGGGTAACTGGATAGATAGGTCAGGATGCTGTAGTTCTTGGCTAGCATTAACAAGGAGTGTTCTGGGTGCCCGATAAGGCTGATCTGGGGAAGTGTCTGTGTATGACCTGGTGATATGTGAAATGTGTGGTGTACATTTGTTGGTGTCTGATGTGTGATGTGTGACCGTAGAATGTGTGCCATAACTGTATGGGAGCATAGTTCATTGGGGCTCATTGCCTGTAATATATATCAAAATTAATGGATCAGGTGCCGATATGATGAGGAGAAAAAGGCTTAGGAGGTAGTTATGCTCCTATTACAAGGATGTCCTGCTCTTGGAAGGTTGGGGAGGGGAGGGGAGGGGGGTGTTTATAGGGATGTTTGTTGAGGGGGAAAGAATAGATAAGTAAAAGTCTAGACCCATTGTGTAAATTCCTACAATATCTTACGGTCTTAGGATGTATATCATGTACATTGTGCTTATGTGATATTTTGTACATTTATCCTTTGTACCTGATGTCTTTTTGATGAGTGGATATTTGATTTGACTGTCATTTGATGATGAAAATGAAAAAATGATAATAAAAAATTATCTGATTTAAAAAAAGAAAGGTACGTTGTCCTTGTAACAGGGATCCAGCAGCGTGGCCAACCAGTAATCAGCACAAGTTAGAATGTGGGCAACTCAGCGGTCGTTGTGCAGACATTGCAGCATGTAATGGCTCAAATGTGCCAGGCTGCCCAGAGGCAATGAAAAGCTGTCCTCTGTGGGAGGTGTATTGTCTGTGTCCTCTGTATCCCCCCAGCCACGCACCAGTGATGGCCATGAACTGGTTTGGGTGCCACCCTTCTGTGAACATTGTTCCTCCTCCTCCATCTCCTTCCTCCTCATCCTCCACCTTGTCATCCTCCAGAACTGTGCCCTGGCTGGACAATGATCCTTCTTCCTCCTCCTCCTGTGCCACATCCTCTTCGATCATCACCAGTAGCGTTTTTTCACGTGGGCATAGAAGTGGGATAGTACCACTGAGAACGGCATTATCGGCACTGGCCATGTTGGTGGAGTACTCGAAACAGCGCAACAAGGAACACTGGTCTCGCATGGAGGCCCAGTCACTTGCGGGCCCTAATTTACATATTAATAAAAATCTGTTTTTGCCTTGGAGGAACTTCACAAGAAAACATCAAAGCTACCATTAGGATCATAGACTACTATGCTAGAGCCCTATGTAAGCGGTCTATAAGGTCAAAATCTGGTGACAGACTCCATTTAAGTTTTTTGCCCAAAATGGCTGTTTTTCAAATAACAGAATAGAACCACAGTATGTAAAGAGTGTATCTCACACGTACAGATCATGACTAGGCCGCAATAAAAGATTTTTGTCCAAAATGGGTGTTTTAATAATAGCAGAATAGAACCACAGTATGTAAAGGGTGTATCTCACACGTACAGAACCTGACTAGGCAGCGATTTTTGTTTTTTGCCTGAAATGGCTGTCTTTCAAATAACAGAATAGAACCACAGTATCTGAAGTGTGTATCTCACACATACAATTTCTGACTAGGCCACAATGATTTTTTTTTGCCCAAAATAGCTGTTTTTCAAATAGCAGAATAGAACCACAGTATGTAAAGGTTGTATCTCACACGTACAGATGCAAACTAGGCCGCAATTTAAGTTCTTTGCCCAAAATGTCTGCTTTTCAAATAGCAGAATAGAACCACAGTATCTAAAGTATGTATCTCACACGTACAGATGCAAACTAGGATTCAATTTAAGTTTTTTGCACAAAATGGTTGTTTTTCAAATAACAGAAGAGAACCACGGTATCTAAAGTGTGTATCTCACACATACAGATCCTGACTAGGCCGCAATTTAAGTTTTTTGCCCAAAATGGCTGTTTTTCAAATAACAGAATAGAACAACAGTATGTAAAGGGTGACTCTCACACGTACAGATGCAAACTAGGACGCAATTAAAGATTTTTGCCCAAAATAGGTGTTTTATTAATAGCAGAATAGAACCACAGTATCTAAAGGGTGTATCTCACAATGACATATGCAGCAAAGGCTGTATTAAGTTTTTGGTCCAAAATTGGTGTTTTTTTAATAACAGAATATGACAGCAGTATCTAACGCTTGAATTTCACATGTACAGATGCAACAAGGGCTGTAAAATTGTGTATTTTGCACAAAAGAGCGTTTTTTAAAACCCAGAAAATTATAGCTGTATTTGTAGCTTAAATTGCACACTGACTAATCCTGCAAAGGCACCAGATGTTGGATATTGCCAAAAATGAGTGTTTTTTAAAGCCAGAAAATTATTGAAGTTTTTAAAACTTGTTGTTAACAATCACAGATGCAGCCAGGGCTGCAATATTAAGCATTTAGCAAAAAAAAGTTTTTTTTTGTTTGTTTTTTTACTAACAAAATATGAAGGCTGTATATAATGCTTGAATTTCACACGTGCAGATGCAGCAAGGGCTGTAAAATTGTGCATATTGCCAAAAATGGGTGTTTTTAAAAACCCAGAAAATAATAGCTGTATTTCTAGCTTAAATTGCACACTGACTAATCCTGAAAAGGCACCAGATGTTTGATATTGCCTAAAATGGGTGTTTTTTCAAAGCCAGAAAATTATTTAATTTTCTCAAACTTGTTTTTAACAATAGCAGATGCAGCAAAGGCTGCAATATTACAGGGTAAGTATTTTGAAAAAAAAGGTGTTTTTTTTTACTAACAGAATATTAAAAGCTGTATATAATGCTGGAATTTCACATGTGCAGATGCAGCATGGGCTGTAAAATTGTGTATTTTGCCAAAAAAGGTTGTTTTTAAAAACCCAGAAAATTATAGCTGTATTTCTAGCTTAAATTGCACACTGACTAATCCTGCAAATGCACCAGATGTTTGATATTTCCTAAAATGGGTGTTTTTTGAAAGCCAGAAAATTATTACATTTTTTAAAACTTGTTTTTAACAATCAAAGATGCAGCAAGGGCTGCAATTTTAACTTTTTTTTTTTTTTTAAAAGGGTGTTTTTTTTTACTAACAGAATATAAAAGCTGTATATAACACTTGAATTTCACACGTGCAGATGCAGCAAGGGTGGTAAAAATTGTGTATTTTGCCCAATTTTTTTTTTCTTAAAAACCCAGAAAAATATGGCTGTATTTCTAGCTTAAATTGCACACTGACTAATCCTGCAAAGGCACCAGATGTTGGAAATTGGCAAAAAAGGGTGTTTTTTAAAACCAGATTATTATTGCAGTATTTCAAGCTTGGATTTGAATGTCACAAAAGCACAGATGCAGTGCTGGTGCACTGAGCTTGCATAAAATGGCCGACGCTGCCCACCTAACTAACAGACGGATAAAAGTTATTTTTCTCTGTCACTGGGCTCAGGGCACGGTAAAATGATTGTGCATTGCACCCACACAACTAAATCTATGTAGATCGTTGCGTTCTGTCCTATTCTCTCCCTCACAGCAGCTGCATCCTCTCCCTACACTAAGCACAGCAGAGTGATGTGCAGCGCTACGTGACTCCAGCTTATATAGAGGCTGGATCACATGCTGCACTGGCCAATCACAGCCAATCTAAGCCTTTCAAAAAGCGCTAAGAAATCGGCTAACACCGAACCTGTTCGGGTTCGCTCAACCCTAGATATCATGAATATTCAGGTCTCCCCTATAAATTACTATGCTATAAGAAGTAGTACTGTTCATATCAAAAATATTATAGCTGTTTAACCAGTATGTTACAGAATCCATGAAGAAATAAAACATTTTGTTAAAAGAAATAAACAATATATGGTAAAATATCCCTCCTTGTTGTGAACATACCCCTTGTACTTCCTAACTAAATTTCTACTTAAGAAAATGTGCCAGAAGGATTTTAATAGAAGCAATAGGTTTTACAACATCTGCTGCTCATTATGACATTTTATAATTTATTTGAGAAAGGAAAAGGATGCACAGAATAGTTTTGTACACAGTAAAACAAAAACTTCACATTCAATTACATTTTCCTAAACATGAAAATCTTGATAGAACAGAGGTAAAATGTGTAGGAAACAACATAAAAGAAATAATTCAGTCCTGTAGTAAATAAAGAGAACAAAAAACATATAGTAATTAAACATTACAAAGGGACAATAAAACAGGTGTTGGCAAACCATACTTACAGCTGCACAGGGACCATAAAGGCAAGAGTACTCACTATGCTTCTCATAGATTGCATGTAAAGGGCTTTGTTAATGATAATGGTGGCTTATGATTACTGGTGGGTGGCGATCAGGGGAATTGGCATATTGGTGATGGATGCAAGGAACTCTTTGAACTTAGCTGCTATATATAGCGGGGGACATTTATAAATATTTAATAAAAAGCCAGGCTTAATACAAAATATGTTGGTGTAAGATGAACCAAAATACTTAATAATTTTGGTGCAACATAAAGTGAAAATGATGTCAACAAGGAGCTGGTGTAGTTTTCTGTTGTAATTTATTACTCCAGTTTTATGGAACAAATTTTACTCAATTTGTCTGGCTGCATAACCATTTAGAAAAGTGGTATGCATGTTATGAAGGGAGAAAACTATTGCACAAAATTGACTTCATTCAACATATTTTACTTTTCGATGCCAGTTTTAGTGTTTAAGGTTTAATTTATTTCCTCCATTGTTCTACAGGAATATTCTGTATCTGTATGTAGTCCCTACTACACGTCATCCCACAAAATAAGCATAAGCAAAAATGTGTACCAGGGTTTAGAGTATAGTGATGGATAAAAATCCGCTGGGACGTTTCGCGAACGTTTGCAATCAAGTGTTCACGAACTGCACATTTGCGGCGGGCCCCATTCAATTTAATGGCACGAGAACCTGAAAAACCTTCAGGCCATATTTTCAGCCAGCAAACACTTACTAAAGGTGCAAAAATAGTCCCACAACAAATTAGGCATTCACTTGACAAGTGATTATATGGCTTGAGGTATATTAGACAGTCAGTGGATAACAATTTTTTTGTAGACCAGTGGAGTAAAGGTCCCAAAAATTATGCATTCACTGGACTGAAAAGAACAAGTGATTATGTGGCTGGAGGTATATTAGACGGTCAGTGGATATCAATTTTACTGCTGGCCCCAAACATTAGGCATTTACCAGACAGAAACGAACAAGTTATTATTTAGCTGGAGGTATATTAGACGGTCAGTTGATAACAATTTTTCTGCAGGCCAGTAGAGTACAGGCCCCAAACATTAGGCATTCACCTGACAAAAAACACCTTTTATGCTGCTGTATATACATGAGACAAGGACCATGCTTTGTTCTGTGTGGTGGTGGATATGTGTGGGGTTGCATGAGGAAATTCAATTACAAGTGGTCATCATAGGTGTTGAATTCCTCCGAGATCCATGCCTCCTCATTTTTAGAAATCAAGCTAGACGATGCAAGTGAGCTAGGCGAGTGCGCTAATCGGTCATGATCCCCCCTGCTGCCCTGAACGTCCTTTCGGACAGGACACTCAACGAGGGGTAAGCCAAGAGTTCCATGGCAAATTGTGCCAGCTCTGTCCACAGGTCAAGCCTAGTGATGAGCGGCAGGGGTCATATTCGAATTCGCAATATTTCGCGAATATTTTTTAGCATATTCGTCGAATATTCGAAAATTCGAGATTTTTTTTCTTGAAAAAAATCGGCAAAGTAATGAATGTGTAATATGCGAATTTTCGTAATTCGAATTTTTCTTGCGAATTTTTCAACTTACAACTATTAGACAAAGAAGATTATAGCACTATATTAGCTAAATTGCTCTATATTTGATTTTTCGAATATTCGCTATATTGCTAACAGTTTTTTCGAATATTCGTAATATATAGCAATATAGCGAATATTCGAAAAAAACGAATATAGAGCAATTTAGCTAATATAGTGCTATAATATTTTTTTTATAGTTGTAATTTTTTTCCAATCTGAACTTCAGATGAGAAAAAAATTACAACTATTAGACAAAGAAGATTATAGCACTATATTAGCTAAATTGCTCTATATTCGTTTTTTTTCGAATATTCACTATATTGCTATAACTTCGTTTTTCGAATATTTGTAATATTCTAAAACAAGAATATATAGCAATATAGCGAATATTCGAAAAAACGAATATAGAGCAATTTAGCTAATATAGTGCTATAATCTTCTTTGTCTAAAAGTTGAAAAATTCGCAATAAAAATTCGAATCCGAAAATTCTAATTACGAAAATTCGCATATTACACAATCATTACCTTGCCGATTTTTTTCAAGAAAAAAAAATCGCGCATTTTCGAATATGACCCCTGCCGCTCATCACTACTCCTAAAGTCAAGTATATTGCAGCCTTCTTATTGGCCCACAAGCTAGAAGCAGGAAGGGATCATGTGTACTGATTAAAAAAAAAAAAATAATCTGAAAAAAAAAAAAAAAAATCGAATATTCGAAATTACGAATATATATAACTATATTCGAAATATTCGCGAATTTTCGAAGTACCTATATTCGCGATAAAAATTCGAAATTCGAATATTCGTGATCAACACTAGTCAAGCCTGCACATCCAGTATTCAAGAAGTTCCTTGCTTCTCAGAGCCGTTAACCCAATGTAGTCAGACACCTGTCGGTCTAGGCGTTTCCTGAGGCTGGATCATAAGGGCAGCTGTCGATACGTTGGCTGAAGTAATGATCTCATATCCGAAGTGACCAACACATCTTCAAACTGCCCTCTTCTTGCAGGCGTGGTAGGATTGGTACCTACACCTGTTTAGCTGTGGGTGGAAATTCCTCTGCCAGCACCCACAACAGCAGAATGCAGCATCTCTCGCAGCAAGGCCTGGAAATTCTACATTCTGACAGCCCTCTGTGATGCTGCTAACATGTCCGCCATTTTGTGTTTGTATCGGGGTCTAAGTATGTTGCCACCCAGTACTGGTTCTTGCCCTATATGCTTTTTATACGGGGGTCCCTCTTCAAACACTGGATCATGAAGGCCCCCATTTTCACTAAATTGGAAGCAGTGGAGTGCCCTGGCTCCTGCTCATTGCCCAGGAGAATGTCATCTTCGGTATCCTTCCCCCAGCCATGGACAACACCAGGGATCCCCGAAAAGTTTAAAATCCCCCTCAAAGCCTGCTCTTCTTTGCTTCTCCTCTCCCAGCCACCATCCTCCTCTGACTCCTGCTGACTTGTTTCAGATGGAGTAGCCTCCCCCTGGGAATTCATTGAGCATTGCGACTTCCTCATCTTCCAGCTCCTGCTCCTTGACGGCTTGATCAGTGACACGTTGCAATGCACGTGTCATTGATCAGAAGTCTGCATGCGTCGTGCATGAGCAGCCACTGGCACCGTGAAAAGAAACCAAGCTCACCAGAACCTGTCCTGCTGCATTGTTCGTACAGGTAGTCGTTAGCAGCATGTATATGCGGGAGCAGCCTATCAAGCATAAACAAGGAAGAGTTCCAGGGGCTGTCACAAATCGGACATCTGACAGGCAGGTGGTGTCACTGCTGAACGTCAGCAAGATGTCCTAGATACTGGGGTAATTGGCAACGAATCGCTGCATGACTAAGTTCATGACGTGTGCCATGCATGGCACGTGTGTCATTTTGCCCTGTTTCAGCGCGCTCAGAAGATTGGCACCGCTGTCGCACACCACTTTACCAACTGTCAAAATGAGTGTGGTTAGCTACTGATCGGCTTGTGACCGCAGAGCTGAAAGCAGTGTAGGACCGGTGTGGCTCTTGACTTCCAGGCACAACAGCCGCAGCACAGCATGGCAATTTCTCAACTGGCACGTCAAATAGGTTCTGGGGAGCTTGGGGGGTGCAGCGAAAGAGGCAGTGTCAGTGGAAAAGGAAGAGTCAGCCGAGGAGGAGACGGAGGATGGAGTAGGTGAAGAAGAAGAGGCAGGCCTGCATGTAATCCTTGGAGGTAAGACCAAATCCACATGGGTGCCATGTGTTACATGCTTGATGGCCGTCAGAAGGTTCACCCAGTGGGCAGTAAAAGTTATTTACCTTCCCTGCCCGTGTTTGCTAGACCACGTGTCCATGGGCAAATGTATCTTGGCACCAACACTGTGTGCCAGAGATATATTCAATTGCCGAACGTGGCCACATAGCTCTGGGATGCCCTTCTGGGAGAAATATTTTCTTCCGGGGACCTTCCACTGTGGTGTGCCAATGGCCACAAATTTTCTAAAGGCCTCCAAGTTCACCAGTTTATATGGCAGTAGTTGGCGGGCTAGCAGTTCCGACAAACCATTGGTCAGCCATTGGGCAAGAGGGTTTTCCGGAGTCATCAACTTTTTTACGCTTGAACATTTGGGCCACGGGAGATTGCCTTCTGCTAGATGAAAGCAACGACAGCATGGTGGAAGATGGAGTGGAGGACAAATGTGAGGAGAGAGGAGAAGTAGAAAAGGCAGGAAGTGGAGTGCCAGGAGTGTGGCTTTGTGGGTTCTAGCCCACTGGGCTCAGTGATGGGAGGCCAGGTGCCTTCTTAAAGCGGTCGTCCCTAGGTTAGTGTTGGGCTTACCGCAGCACAGGCTGCAGATGTAAACTCTATTGTCAGCAGCAGACACGTTAAAAAAGTCCACACTGCAGAGCTATTTGTCGGCATCCTGGGAGCGCAAGATGTGACCATGCATGGCCGATGGCTCGCTCCAGATACATTTGCAGTCTGCTTTTTGCCTCCTGTGCACTGCGAGTTCTGCCTGCTTCTCCTCCTTCTCCTTTTATCTTATGCCCCATCTCTCCCTTTGAACTCCACTCCTCTTTCTCTCTTGTGGGCATCCACGTGCCGTCCATCAACACATCATCATCCTCACCTTCACCACCACTGACATTAGAGATCTCGGAGTAGGCAGCAACAGCGGGGACCACTCTCCTTTGGCTGATCTGGGTACTGTCGTCAGACCGCTAGGTGGTGGCCATTGCTACCTCCTCTTCCTGATCCAATGCCAAGAATGGCTGCGCATCGGTAAGGTCTGGGAATGGATGGCAAAATAATTCCTCTGACTCGAGTGGAGGGGATCTGGTGGTGTTGTCCTTGAAGGTGCAAAAAGCAGAGAGTGAGGAGGGTGCAGATACAGAGGATGAGGAGGGTGCAGAAGCAAAAAGCTGAGTGAGCTACTCAGCCAACTCTGGTGCGTCCTTTGACGTAATCGCACACACCTTCTCCAACTTCCCACTTAGGCTCCGGCCTGGTGCACCTGCCGACTCCTACCACTCCTGCGGAATGGCCTACCTCTTCCTCTACCTGTTATTTTCTAAAATACCCTGTGCCAAAGTCCCTAGCGAAGGATAGTATTTGTGAAAGCAGGTATATTGCAGCCCTCAATCAGTATTTGGTAGAAGCTGGTATATCGCACCCCTCAATCTGTATTTTGTAGAAGCAGGTATATAGAACCCCTTAATCAGTATTTTGTAGAAACAGGTAAATCGCACCCCTCATTCAGTATTTTGTGGAATCAGGTATATCAAACCCCTCAATCAGTATTTTGTGGAAGCCGGTGTTTTGCAAGCCTCAATCAATATTTGGTGGAAGCAGGTATATCACACCCCTTAATCAGTATTTTGTGGAAACAGGTATATAGAACCCCTGAATCATTATTTGGTGGAAGCAGGTATATTGAACCCCTCAATCAGTATTTTGTGGAAGCAGGTATATTGCACCCTTAAATTAGTATTTTGTGGAAGCCGGTGTATCGCAGGCCTCAATCAGTATTTTGTGGAAGCAGGTATATCACACGCCTTAATCAATATTTTGTGGAAGCCGGTGTATCGCAAGCCTCAATCAATATTTAGTGAAAGCAGATATATTGCACCCCTTAATCAATATTTTCTGGAAACAGGTCTATAGAACCCCTGAATCATTATTTGGTGGAAGCAGGTATATTGTACCCCTCAATCAGTATCTTGTGGAAGCAGGTATATTGCACCCTTAAATCTGTATTTTGTGGAAGCTGGTGTATCGCAGGCCTCAATCAATATTTGATGGAAGCAAGTATATTGCACCCCTCAATCAGAATTTTGTGGAAGCAGGTATATTGCACCCTTAAATTAGTATTTTGTGAAAGCCGGTGTATCGTAGGCCTCAATCAATATTTGGTGGAAGCAGGTATAATGCACCCCTCAATCAGTATTTTGTGGAAAAAGGTATATTGAACCTCTGAATCATTATTTGGTGAAAGCAGGTATATTGTGCCCCTCAATCAGTATTTTGTGAAAGCAGGTATATTGCACCCTTAAATCAGTATTTTGTGGAAGCCGGTGCATCGCAGGCCTAAATCAATATTTGGTGTAAACAGGTATATCCCACCCCTCAATCAGTATTTTGTGGAAACAGGTATAACGAACCCTGAATCATTATTTGGTGGAAGCAGGTATATTGCCCCCCTCAATCAGTATTTTGTGGAAACAGGTATATTGCACCCCTCAATCAGTATTTTGTGGAAAAAGGTATATTGAACCCCTGAATCATTATTTGGTGAAAGCAGGTATATTGTACCCCTCAATCAGTATTTTGTGGAAGCAGGTATATTGCACCCTTAAATCAGTATTTTGTGGAAGCCGGTGCATCACAGGCCTAAATCAATATTTGGTGTAAACAGGTATATCCCACCCCTCAATCAGTATTTTGTGGAAACAGGTATAACGAACCCTGAATCATTATTTGGTGGAAGCAGGTATATTGCCCCCCTCAATCAGTATTTTGTGGAAGCAGGTATATTGCACCCTTAAATCAGTATTTTGTGGAAGCCGGTGTATCGCAAGCCTCAATCAATATTTGGTGGAAGAAGGTATATCACACTCCTCAATCAGTATTTTGTGGAAGCTGGTGTATCGCAGACCTAACTCAATATTTGGTGGAAACAGGTATATCCCACCCCTCAATCAGTATTTTGTGAAAACAGGTATAAAGAACACCTGAATCAATATTTGGTGGAATAAGGTATATCGCACCCCTCAATCAGTATTTTGTGAAAGCAGATATATCAAACCCCTTAATCAGTATTTTGTGGAAGAAGGCATATAAAAACCCTTAATCAGTATTTTGTGGAAGCACGTATATCGCACCCCTCAACCTGTATTTTGCGAAGCAGGTATATCAAACCCCATAATCAATATTTGGTGGAAGCAGGTATACCGCACCCCTGAATCAGTATTTTGTGGAAACTGGCATATTGCACACCTTAATCAATATTTGGTGGAAGAAGGTATATTGCACCCCTCAATGAGTATTTTGTGGAAGGAGGCATGTAGAACCCCTTAATCAGTATGTTTTAGAAGTTGGGATATCGCACCCCTCAATCAGTATTTTGTGAAAACAGGTATATAAAATCCCTAAATCAATATTTGGTGGAAGCACGTATATATCGCGCCCCTCAATGAGCATTTTGTGGAAACAGGCATATAGAACCCATTAATCAGTATTTTGTAGAAGCTGGGATATCGCACCCCTCAATCAATATTTGGTGGAAGCAGGTATATGAAACCCCTTAATCAGTATTTTGTGGAATCAGGTATATCGCACCCCTCAATCATTTTTTGGGGGGGCAACAAGTATATCACTCCCGTTGCAAATAGTTGTTACACTAACGCTTGTCCCTCTATATACCTGCGGTATCGCAGCAGAACCACACACAACAGCCTCACAATACAAATGCACTATAATATACTTTCTATGTTAGAAAGGATATTATAGGTATATCACACCCCTCAATCAGCTCTTTTGGGGGCAACAGGTATATCACTCCAGTTGCAATCGATTAGCGTTTGTCCCTCTATATAACTGCGTTATCGCAGCAGAACCGAACACAACTGCTGCATAATACAAATGCGGTATAATTTACTTTCTATCTTAGTATATTATAAGTATATCACACCCCTCAATATATCACGCCTATCGATAGCACACCTTTATCAGTCCTTAAAAATACTTTTGTGGTCCTATTAGCTAGATTGGTGTCCTTAACAGTCTGTCCCTTCTCCACAAAGCAACCTCTCCCTACACTGGCAAAACACCTGTAAAGTGGCTGCGAGTTCGGGTTCTGTTATAGGGTGGGGGTGTGTCCATGTGCTGAAACATCTAAATAGGCTGTCCTGTCCAACCTGATGAATGAGTCATGGGTCAAAGTTTGGCGCAATGCAAATTACATCATACGTCACCACGCATGGGATTTTGGCCGAGATCTTCAATCAAGATGGCAGCGCCTGTCGCAAGCAAATGGAGAAAGTAAGTATAATCTTTTTGTTTTTTAGACTATTTCAGGTTAAATCGATTTGCTAACACGAAGCACGAGGAAATTCAGCTTTGCAGCTAATTATATTTATATTGAAGTTCAGATCGATTTGTTAGATTTGATTCGCTCATCTCTAGTTATTATCCATATTGCTTCCTTTGCTTGCTGGATTCATTTTGCCATCACATTATACACTGCCTGTTTCCATGGTTATGACCAGTCTGCAATCGAGCAGCAGTGGTCGTGCTTGCACACTATAGCAAAAAGAGCCATTCTCTCTAGTAGTCAGGAACATGGGAGTGCACATAGGCTGGTGCTTTTTCCTATAGTGTGCAATCACGACCACCACTGCTGGATTGCAGGGCGGTCGTAACTATGGAAACGAGCAGTGTATAATGTGATGGAAAAATGTATCCAGCCAGCAAAGGAAGCAATATGGACAATCGCAATACATTAGAAAGTGCCTTGTATTAAAGGGGTTGTCCAGGTTCAGAGCTGAACCTGGACAGCCCTCCATTTTCACCCCGGCAGCCCCCCTGACATGAGCATCGGAGCAGTTCATGCTCCGATGCTCTCCTTTGCCCTGCGCTAAATCGCGCAGGGCAAAGGCATTTTTCAGAGTTCCGGTGATGTACCGGGCTCTCCATGGGGCTCACAGGAACCCCGGTGACGTCACCGGCACTGATGGGCGGGATTTGGCTCTGCCCTAGCCAGTAAAACGGCTAGGGCAGAGCTAAAGCCCGCCCCTCAGAGCCGGTGACGTCACCGAACACACTGCTGGGCAGAAGTTACCGCCCGGCAGTGTGTTATTAAAAACAAAAAAGCCCGTGCCCTGCGCGATCTAGCGCAGGGCACTGGAGCGCATCGGAGCATGAGATGCTCCGATGCTAGGCTCAGGAGGGCTGCTGGGGTGAAAATAAATGTATGTCCGGGTTCAGCTCTGAACCCGGACAACCCCTTTAACTGTCTCTACAAAATAAATCAGAGCAGACCCCCACTGTTTATAAGACCCCTTTTTCAATCAGAATGCATATCAGAGTAAAATAAATACCGTAAATGCATCACCCCTGAGATCCCGCTCCTGCTCTTCCTGTAGCGCTGTGCTGTGACCCGATGTCGTACAGCATGAGGTCAGAATGTGTTAATGTCCTCATGCTTTGCACAGGTCACAGCACAGCATGCTGCAGAAGAAGACCAGAAAGCGGTGAGTACAGAGCCTGCACAGGGAGTGCTTCCAGAATGGAACTGCTCATTAGTATTTACCCCATAAGACGCAATGACAAAAGTGCATCTTATAGGGCAAAAAATATATGTTAAGACTCCTTTTTAGACTTGTGACCTAGTGTGCTCTGCTTGTGTCTACTCATTTTGTTTAATGAGGTTGTACCAAGTATTAGTTATCTCCTATCCACAGTATAGAGCATGGGTACTCAACTGGCGGACCACGGTCCAAACACAGACCGCAGACGTCAGCTGTCTGAGCCCCTGCCATCCCTTCAGCTCACTCCTCCAGAGCGAGCCTCTAGCGCCTGCATGGGGAGGAGCTTCTGCTCTTTCCGGAGGACTGGGCACTTCCTAATCTCCCAGGAGCGCACTGAAAGAGACAGGTCTCTCGTAATGCAGGCACCAGCGCTTTCATCCGGCACCTGCACGTGGAGGGAGCAGTCTCCTTCAGTGCGCTTAATGTGTTTACAGGTCCCTTCTCTCCTGCAGAAGCAGCACATAAGTGAGCTTCAAGCTCCAAAGGACACTTACATGCTGCTAGAGAGGTGGATGGACATCACCACTGCCACCAATGAAATAAAGTTCACATTTGGGGGGGGGGAGGGGTGCAGACCGGCGGGAACACGTCACTGACTGCAGGAAAGAACTTGAGGGTGTCAGTGTCGTGTTCCCATCTTTCCTGGGCCTCTCTGTAAAGTTAAAGGTACTGATTTTAAATAAAGATAAAGCCCCATCACACCATGATAGTTTTGTTCCATATCCAATCCCCATTATGTGCTGTCTGCATCTTTTGTGGGCCCATTGTAATTAATGGGTCTGCATCCGATCCCCTAATAATGGGAATTGGATGTGGAACAAAAATACATACAGTATGTCTGTTCTGCAGCTTTGGTTGCCATCCGGCCAGTAGTTCACTGGAAAGGCTGGTATTTTAGTTCCCTTGCCGGTGCAGGAATTTTCCTGTAAGGACTGTTACTAATGAGCGCTTCCATCGTGGAGCGCTCACTAATACAGCCTTTACCTCAACCACCACTTGTGCTAATCCAAAAATATATATAATTACCTCCACCTCCATTTGCTCACGCTAAGGGGAACCCTCCCTGCGGCGAGGTGCTTTTTAATTTGTTTTGCAAAAGCAGAGAAGGGGGCACTAATGGGGGCATTACTCTTACTGGCGGGGCACAGTATGACAGTGACGTAACCCCATGTTAAGCCACGCCCCCACAAACCCACAACTTGGCCAGTATTTTTAGTTGGGAAAGGTGGCAACCCTATCTGCGGCCCCAAAAAAGCATAGAACACACCCTATTTTTGTCTATTTTGCAGACAAGAATAGGCATTTCTAACAGAGGGCAGGGCATGGTGACCCAGAAAATTCAAATCGCACACGAGCAGCATCCGTGTTTTGCAGACCCGTAGTTTGTGAACCGCAAAACTGATATGGTCATGGTAACGGGGTCTAAATGTAAGGTACATGGGGTTATTTAACCCCTTCAGAAGGATGTGGCTCTCTCTGCCTTCTAATTAGTGCCCTCACAGTAAAATTGCAGGGGTCTGATCAGTTTCCATGGCAGCCTTGGCCCTGCTGATGCAGGCTTGCTAAAGCATGAAAAAAAAAAGTTAAAAAGAAAAAAAAAGAAAAAAATATACAAAAAACAAACCTCAAAAAGCTAATCTGCTGTGTCAGACCCCCAGATCGGATCTGATACTGATAACTTCTCTTGAGGATAGTTCATCAATATACTAGCACTGCACAAATCTTTATCATACACTCTTTATCATACACTCGCTGTCTGAAAAGGTCCCTGTGTAAACCTTGGAGAATATGATTTAAGATGGCGTGACTGCTTCCGCAGCTTTTCTGGACCACCTCCACATCTGCGCTAACGCAGGCAGCAAAATCCCTTGTATCTGCATGTATTGGATGCATGAGACTGCTGCAATCTTACCTCATATTTATGCGGAGACCGTCAATCACCCAAGTTATAAATCTGCACCATGTCAAACCACATGCAAATAAACTGCAATAAACTGTGAATTTGTGTAGTTTTTTTGTGCAGTTTTGGGTCAGATTTCATAGGGATGCCTGCATTTGTGTATGTATTTAAAGCAGATTTTATACACAGATTTGTGTGCAGATTTTGCTGTACTTTGACGTGTAGTCTGCATCAGATTTACCCAAGTTTTCACCCTGTTGCAAAGAAAATCCACAAAGAATTGACATGCTTTATAAATCTGAAGCACAGTTCAATTTATGCTGACTTGGTGGATATATTACGTGCAAATATAGGAAAAAATAAGTAGAAAAGCTTATACCAACCTATCCTCCCCATTGACACAAGATTACATAAATATCAAAACCACCATCACAGAATAGGGAACCCATTTAATTATGTATTATAGTGAGCCTTCACAAGTGACAGATTTTGTGGCAGAAAATTCTGTGACTGAAAACCAATTCCTTTCACCTGAACGAGGCTTGCAAACATCCATGTGCTTGCCGCCCCATTGAAATGAATGGAAATGATTTTCAGTCGCAGAATTTTCTGCCACAAAATCTGCCATGTGAAAGCACTGTTAGTGTCAATTTGCAACCTAAAAGGCATTAAAAATTCTTTGCACTCCCCCCCTCCAGGAAAAAAAATCTGTAGCAAAACTTAATAACAGAAAATGTCACCGAAAATTGAGTCATGTAAAAATAAAAAAATCTCCCAAATTATTTTGGCATCCCAAAAAATAAATGTGGTCCATTAAACCACCAAATTCGCAAAATCACAAAAAAGCCATTAAATGGGCTGTTCAGTTTGAATAATAAACCAGACAACACTTAGGCCCCTTTCACACGGGCGAGAATTCCGTGCGGGTGCGATGCATGAGGTGAACGCATTGCACCCGCACTGAATCCGGACCCATTTACTTCAATGGGGCTGTGCACATAAGCAGTGATTTTCACGCATCACTGGTGCGTTTGCGTGAAAATCGCAGCAAGCTCTATATTGTGTGTTTTTCACGCAACGCATGTCCCATAGAAGTGAATGGGGCTGAGTGAAAATCGCAAGCAAGTGCAGATGCGGTGCGATTTTCACGCATGGTTGCTAGGAGACGATCGGGATGGGGACCCGATCTTTATTATTTTCCCTTATAACATGGTTATAAGGGAAAATAATAGCATTTTTATTCCAGAATGCTTAGTAAAATAGTGATGGGGTTAAAAAAAATTAAAAAAATATTAATAAACTCACCTTAATCCACTTGAACGCTCAGCCTGGCATGTCTTCTTTCTTTTTTTTTTATGAAAAGGACCTGTGGTGAAATCACTGCGCTCATCACATGGTCCATCACCATGGCGATGGAACATGTGTTGGACCATGTGATTAGCGCAGTGACATCATCAAAGGTCCTTTAGTCAGGTTCTGAAGAAAGTAGAAAGAAGAGGAGATCTGCTACGCGAGCAAGTGGATGGGGAGAGTTATATATATATTTTTTTATTATGCTTAACCCCTTAATGACATTTTACTAAGCATTCTGTATTAAGAATGCTATTATTTTCCCTTATAACCATGTTATAAGGTAAGATAATAAAAATCTACAGAACACCTAAACCAAACCAGAACTTCAGTAATGAAGTCCGGGTTCGGGTCTGGGTACCAAACATGCAGATTTTTCTCACGCGCGTGCAAAACATATTAAAACACTTTGCACATTTTCCTGCAACGCAACCAAATTTTGTCCGGCCCTCACACGCGGCGCCCGTGTGAAAGAGGCCTAAGAAATAGGCTGCAATAAAGAACTGCTGTTCTGGTTCTCCCTTTCAGGCTCTATTTACCTGGGTGCAACAGTAAGTTCACAAGTGACCGCTGCAGCCAAGAGGCCATGTTAAGGACAAGACATCACCATCGCAGTTGAGTAAACAGAGCCCAGATTGAGCGGCAGTTTCAGAGCTGCAGGGTAAGTACCATTTTATTCTTTATTCTGGCTAGTCTTCAGTGTTGTCCGGATACTTTCTGATAACGGACAACCTTTTTTTTTTGTTGTTCATTGGAGATGTTTAAAGTGCAGTATGCTCTGAGTCATACTTTTTTATATTTTTGACATAGCCATTGCAATAGAAATGTAAGAACATATAAAAAACTAACTAAAAATTTTGGGAAAAACATGTGAAATCCATGGGATTCACAAACCTAAAATAAAAACCATTATAAGCAAGTGTGTATTTTTAACGGAGACTAGGGTTGAGCGAACCCGAACTGTAAAGTTCGGGTTCGTACCGAACTTTTGGATTTTTGGACACTGGACCCGAACCCAAACTTCTCAGTAAAAGTTTGGGTTCAGTTTTCGGCGATTTAATGGATCTTTTAATGGATCAACAAGCGCTTAACCTGTGTACCCTTAGAAGCCATCACAGCCATGCCTACTGATGGCATGGCTGTGATTGGCCAGTGCAGCATGTGACTCAGCCTCTAGATAAGCTGGAGTCACATAGCGCTGCACGTCACTCAGCTCTGATTAGTGTAGGGATAGGATGCTGCTGTGAGGGAGAGAATAGGACAGAATCTTTAATCTGAAGTGCTTGTTAACTCAGCGATCTCCCTAGATTTTGTTTTGTGGCTGCAGTGCACAATCTTTTTACCCTGCCCTGAGCCCAGTGACCCGGAAAAATAACTTTTATCCGTCTGTTAGTTAGGTGGGCGGCGGAGGCAATTTTATGCAAGTTCTGTGCACTAGCACATCATATGTGCGTTTGTGACAGTCAAATAGAAGCTTGAAATACTGCAATTATATTCTGGATTTAAGAAAACATCACCCATTTTTGGCAAGCCCTTGCTGCATCTGTCAGTTTGAAATACAGCGTTTTATACTGCTGTCATATTCTGTTATTTAAAAAAAACACCCATTTTCTGGGTTTAAAAAAGCACCCATTTTTGGCAATACCCTCCATCTGGGGCCTATGCAGGTTTTCTCAGTGTGCAATTTAAGCTTGAAATACTGCAATAATTTTCTGGGTTTTAAAAAACACAAATTTTTGGCAATGCCCTCCATCTGGGTCCTATGCCGCATTTGTCAGTGTGCAATTTAAGCTTGAAATACAGCAATGATTTTATTAAAAAATAACACCCTTTGTGGGCAAAATACTAGATTTTACAGCCCTTGCTGCATATATCAGTGTAAAATACAAGCATTATATACTGTTATAAAAAAAAAACACCCATTTACGGCAAAATCCTAATTTTGCGGCGTTTGCTACATCTATCATTGTTAAATATAAGCTTGAAATACAGCAATAATTTTCTGGGTTTAAAAAAGCACCCCTTTTTGGCAATACCCTCTATCTGGGGCCTATGCAGCATTAGTCAGTGTGAAATTTAAGCTTGAATTAAGCTTGCAATATTTTCTTGGTTTAAAAAAAAATATAATTTCGGGCAAAAGGCAAAATTTTACAGCCCTTGGTGCTTCCGTCAGTGTGAAATACAAGCGTTAGATACTACTGTCATATTCTGTTATTTAAAAACACCTATTTTAGGCAAAATACTAACTTTGAGGTGTTTTCTGCATCTTTCATTGTTACACACAAGCTTGAAATACTGCAATACTTTTATAGTTTTAAAAAAAAGCACCCCTTTTTGGCAATATTCATCATCTGGGGCCTATGCAGCATTAGTCAGTGTGAAATTTAAGCTTGAAATACTGCAATAATTTTCTTGGTTTTTAAAAACACCCTTTTGGGGCAAAAGACTAAATTTTACAGCCCTTTCTGGATCTGTCAGTGTGAAACACAAGCATTAGATACTACTGTCATATTCTGTTATTTAAAAAAAACACCCATTTTGGCCAATACCCTACATCTACCTATGCTGCATTCGTTAGTGTGACATACAAGCTAGAAATACTGCAATAATATTCTGGGTTTAAAAAAACATCCATTTTGGGGAAATTATAAATTTGCAGCCTTGGCTGCATCTGTTTGTGTGAGGTACAAGCTTAAAATCCTGCAATAATATTCTGGGCTTAAAAAAAAAAATTTTTTTGCAATATGCTACATTTGGTGCCTTTGCAGCATTTGTCAGTGTGAAAGACAAGCTTGAAATATTTCAATGAAAGGGGTTAAAAAAAACTAACATTTTTGGCAATATTCTACATCCTATGCTGCATTTGTTAGTGTGACATACAAGCTAGAAATACTGCAATAATATTCTGGGTTTAAAAAATCACGCATTTTGGGCAATACCCTACATCTGGGGCCTATGCTACATTTGTTAGTGAGACATACAAGATAGAAAAACGGCAATAATATTCTGGGTTTAAAAAACATCCATTTTGGGCAAAATACTAAATTTGCACGTCACTCAGCTCTGATTAGTGTAGGGATAGGGAGAGAATAGGACAGAATCTTTAATCTGAAGTGCTTGTTAACTCAGCGATCTCCCTAGATTTTGTTTTGTGGCTGCAGTGCACAATCTTTTTACCCTGCCCTGAGCCCAGTGACCCGGAAAAATAACTTCTATCCGTCTGTTAGTTAGGTGGTCGGCGGAGGCAATTTTATGCAAGTTCTGTGCACTAGCACATCATATGTGCGTTTGTGACAGTCAAATAGAAGCTAGAAATACTGCAATGATATTCTGGGTTAAAAAAAAACACCCATTTTGGGCCAAATACTAAACTTGCTGCCTTGGCTGCATCTGTCAGTGTGAAATACACATGTTAGATACTGTTGTTCTATTCTGCTATTTAAAAAAAAAAACACCCATTTTGGGAAAAATACAAAATTTGCAGCCTTGGCTGCATCTGTCAGTGTGAAATACATGCATTAGATACTGGTTTCCCCTAGACAGTAAGCCTGCTACTGCCCAATGCAGCAAGGGACTGAGCACACCAAAGCCAGCTCCAAGGAGTTCCCTGGTGTGGCAGTACTTCAGGCAATGTGCTGACGACAAGACACGAGTGGTTTGCAGAGCCTGAAGCGAGGCATAAATGTTCTCAACCTGAGCACAACCTGCATGACCAGGCATCTGAGTGCAAAGCACAAGCTGCAGTGGAGTAGACACCTCGAAAACCAAGAAAGGTCTCTGGCTCCTCCTGCTTCCTCTTCTGCTGCAGTCTCGGCCTCTTCATCCACCTCTGGAGTGACAGTGGCACGTGCCGCCCAGCAAACAGAGGATCTTCCAGCAACACCACCACCTGGGTCACCAAGCATCTCCACAATGTCCCATGGAAGCTTTCAGCTCTCTATCTCTCAAACACTGGAATGGAAGAGGAAGTAGCCCCCTACCCACCCATGATCCCTGGCCCTGAATGCCAGCATTTCAAAATTACTGTCCTTTGAAATGCTGTCATTCCGTCTGGTGGAGACAGAGAGTTTTAAAAGTCTTATGGCGGTTTCTGTCCCACAGTACGTCATGCCCAGCCCCCACTAATTTACCAGGCGAGCCATCCCTTCCCTGCACAACCAAGTGGGGGACAAAATCAGGTGTGCACTGTGCAACACCATCTGTGGCAAAGGTCCACCTAACTACAGATACGTGGACCAGTAAGCGTGGTCAGGGACGTTATATCTCCCTAACAGCACACTGGGTAAATGCAGTGGCGGCTGGGTCTGAGGCGATTAGCAGTTTGGCGCATGTCCTTCCACTACCAAGGATTGCAGGGTGCTTCAGTTTGCCTCCTGTTGCTCCTCCTACTCCGCTTCCTCATCCTCTACCGCCTCCTCATACGGTCAGCATAACACCTTCACCACCAACTTCAGCAAAGCCAGGGGTAAATGACAGCAGGCAGAATGTATCTGTTTAGGGGACAAACCCCACACCGCGCAGGAGCTGTGGACAGGCATGGAACAACAGACCGATAAGTGGTTGGTGTCAGTGAGCCTCAAGCCTGGCCTGGTGGTGTGCGATAATGGGTAAAATCTTGAATCAGCTCTGAGACTAGTCGGTTTGACACACATCCCTTGCCTGCCGCATGTGCTAAATTTGGTGGTGCAGAGGTTCCTTAAAAATGACCCCGATATGTCAGAGCTGCTGCAGAAAGTGCTGGCCGTCTGTGCGCACTTTCGGAGCTCTCACCCTGCTGCTGGTCACCTGTCAGCGCTGCAGCGTAAATTCGGCCTTCCCGCTCACCGCCTCATAAGCGATGTGCCTTCAAGGTGGAGCTCCACCTTGCACATGCTGGTTAGACTGTGCAAACAGCAGCAGGCAATAGTGGAGTTTCAGCTGCAGCACGCACGGGTAAGTCGCTCTGCGGAACAACACCACTTTAGCACCAATGACTGGGCCTCCATGCCAGACCTGTGTTCCTTGTAGTGCTGTTTCAAGTACTCCACCAATATGGCCAGTACCGATAATGCCATTCTCAGTGTTACTATCCCACTTCTATGCCTCCTTGAAAAAATGCTTCTGGCGATGATGGAAGAGGATGTGGCCCAGGAGGAGGAGGAGGAAGAGGGATCATTTCTGGGTTTCCGGCCAGTCATTCACAAGTTGCTCCAAGGGTGGGTTCCTGCACCACAAATGCCAGGTAATTGTCCAGCCAGGGCACAGTTCTGGAGGATGATGAGGTGAAGGATAAGGAGGAGGAGATGGAGGAGGAGGAACCGTGTTCACAGCAGGGTGGCACCCAAACCAGCTCATGGCCATCACTGGTGCAAGACTGGGGGGATATAGAGGACACAGACGATACACCTCCTACAGAGGACAGCTTGTTGTTGCCTTTGGTCAGCCTGGCACACATGAGCGATTACATGCTGCAGTGTCTCTGCAACATGTGCCAAGTTGCCCACATTCTAACTTGTGCTGATTACTGGGTGGCCACGCTGCTGGATCCCCGTTACAAGGACAATGTACCATCCTTAATTCTATCACTGGAGCGTGACCGTAAGATGCGCAAGTACAAGCGCATGCTGGTAGACGCTCTGCTGGTGGCATTCCCACCTGAAAGTGGGGGCACAGTGGAAGCACAAGTCGAAGGCAGAGGAGGAGGAAAAGGTCACCAACACAGCTGGGGCACCACCAGCACCTCAGAAGGCATGGTTAGCATGCCCGAAATGTAGAAAAGCTTTGTCAGCACGCCACAATAACCAGCACCACCAGCTGATATGGAACGTCTTAGCAGGAGGCAGTATTTCAGCAACATCGTGGAGCAGTATGTGTGCACACGCCTACACGTACTGAATGATGAGTCTGCCCCCTTCAACTTCTGGGTCTCCAAATTGGGCACATGGCCTGAGATTGCCCTTTACGCCTTGAAGGTGCTGGCATGCCCTGCAGCCAGTGTATTATCTGAACGTGTGTTTAGCATGGCAGGGGGCGTTATCACAGACAAGTGCAGCCACCTGTCCACAGCCAATGTGGACAAGCTCACGTTCATTAAAATGAACCAGACATGTATCCCATAGGACTTGTCTGTACCTTTTGCAGGATAAACATGTATACCGGCCTTATCCAGCCATTGTTATACTATAGCACAATTGCTCATTAGTGATGAGCGGCAGGGGCAATATTCGAATTTGCGATATTTCGCGAATATTTGGGCAAATATTCGCCATATATTCGGGAATTCGCGAATTCACGATCTCCAGGCATTATTTTCTTGATTGCGAAAATTCGCATAAAATTCGCATACAGTTTTCGCATAGAAATTCGCATGAACTGTTATTTTCGCAAAAATAGAATATTCTCAATTACGAATATATTTTGTGAAATTCAAAATATTAGCGAATTCTCGAAGTGCTGATATTCGCGATTAAAATTTGCAATTCGAATATTCGTGATCAACACTATTGCTCATTGTTGTATTTTTGATATTTCCCACTTTTTTGGGGTGCACCCTAATTAAAAAAAATTAAAATTAAAAATTAAAACCAAAAAACTGTGTTTGCTACCTCGTCCTCCTCCATTGCCTCTTCCACCTACACCACTGCGTCCACCACATCCTCAACCTCCTACTCCATATGGACCTCCACCCCATACATCAAGATTTTTTATTTATTTTTTGCACATATTTTTTATTAAAATTCACCAATTTTTGGCTGTGATATACCCCTGCTCTACCTAGTAGACAGGTAAACAAATTTCAATTATTTGTCTGTTACATTTTCGGGTGAAATTCACCAATATTTGGTTGTGATACACCTCTGCTCTACCTAGTAGACAGGTAAACAAATTTCACTAATTTGTCTGTTACATTTTTGGGTGACATTCACAAATTTTTGGCTGTGATATACCCCTGCTCTACCTAGTAGACAGGTAAACAAATTTCCCTAATTTGTTTGTTACATTTTTGGGTGACATTCACAAATGTTTGGCTGCGATATACCCTAGCTCTACCTAGTAGACAGGTAAACAGATTTCAATTATTTGTCTTACATTTTTGGATGACATTAACCAATTTTTGGCTGTGATATACCCCTGCTCTACCTAGTTGACAGCTTAATAAATTTCACAAATTTTTCTGCTACATTGTCGAGTGACATTAAACAATTTTTGGCTGTGATATACCCCTGCTCTACCTAGTAGACAGGTTAATAAATTTCACACATTTTTCTGTTACATTTTTGGGTGACATTTTACCATTTTTGCTGTGGATAAACCCCTACTCTGCGTAGGTGACAGAGACCGATATTTTAAAAAATCATCTGTTCCATTGGTGGGTGACATTAACCCATTTCTGGCGATGAAAAACCCCTGCTCTGCATAGGTGACAGGTTTGTCTTTAATTGGCCCTTTCATTCCATCCTTCTGCTTTAATAACTTGTCCCACATCTCTGCTCGATCACATTGCAGCCAGTGACATCCCTTGGATGTGGTATCCCTTTCTCACGCTCTCTCTCTGGCGTTAAACCCTAATTCGCCGCTAACCGTGATCAACATGGTAAGTGCAGAAAAGAACATCGAAAATTTATAGAGCAGATATCCAATTGGACATCACGGACATCACGGGGACGTGCGATATGGTGGAGCAGTATGTGTGCACACGCCTACATGTACTGACTGATGGGTCTTCCCCTTCAACTTCTGGGTCTACAAATTGGGCATATGGCCTGAGCTTGCCCTTTATGCCTTGAAGGTGTTGCCTGCCCTGCAGCCACTGTATTGTCTGAACATTTCTTTGGCATGGCTGGAGGGGGTTATAACAGGTTATATTTTCCAATGTTTTGGGGTGTACCCTAATAAAAAAATAAAAAAAGCAGTGTAGGTTACCTCCTCATCCTCCACCGCCGCTTCCACCTACACTGCCACATCCACCTCCTCCTCAACCTCTTACTCCATATGGACCTCGTCCTCCAAGATCAAGATAAAATAATGTTTTCAATGTATTTTATGTTATTTGAAATCATTTCCCTGTCCATGCTCTTAACTGCATTTTGCTGTCATTTGCAGCCCTGTAGCCCTTCCCATGACTTTTTTGCAGCCATTTTAGTGCTGAAAGGTTTGGGTCCCCATTTACTTCAATGGGGTTTGACTTCGGGGTCAATTTCGGGTCCCTTTTTTGTAAAGTTCAGCCGAACCCGTTGAACCCAAATATCCTGGTGTCCGCTCAACTCAAATGGAGACCTTAGTATACTATTATATCATTCTGTTGCAATATTTATCGTTCAATATATCTTTATTGAGGATTTTTCCATTTATCCAGATTAGTCAAAGATACAATATACAAAGTCAGTGCAAAAATATCAAACATCGAGATACAATATCATGTCACCTGAGATGTCAATATCTGGCAAGATAATAAATCTTTGTAGAATTTGAGAAAAATGTAGGAACATTGAAAAAATGAAGGAACATTGACAAAAATAAAATAAAATAAAATAAAATAGAACAAAAAAGATGGCAGAGAGATCTACAGTAGTCATGTCACTGCGGTGTGTTTATCATCTGCTATAGCGAGATTTAACCGTGTAACAGATGTAGAACAGTTATAGCCAGTTAGGACCAACACTCTCCAGGCTATCCTTCAGGAGAGAGATTGGTCCACTGTGCCCATTCCATTTCAAACCTACCCAACATGAAATTTTTGTGGGCCAACATTTTTTCATAGGATCTAGTGGTATCCACAGCATTTATGATTTCTTGTATCGTCGGGATCGTTGAACTTTTCCAGTACCTGGTAATGGCTAATTTTGTAGCTAAAAACAAGTGCATAGAAATAGTTCTAAATGTATATTGGATGTCTGTGAGATCAATAAATAATAAAGCTAGGGCTGGGTCCCTATTTAGCTTGTGGCCTGTTGCCCCTTCAATCAGTTGAAAGACGCTGGACCATAATTCTCCCAGTAGGGGGCAGTCCCAAAGTATATGCAGTAGGGATCCTCTGCCGCCACATCCCCTCCAGCACAGCAGCCCCGAGCCAGGGAAAATGCGATTTAGTCTCAGGGGAGTAAAATACCATCTAAGTAATGTTTTCGAATAAGACTCTAGATGTGATACACATTTCAGTCTCTTGGTCGCATAGTTGATAGCTATGGACCACTGTGCTGGGGGGATGCTGCGTCCCAATTCCGTCTCCCAAGACAAGATGGGTGCTGTCTTTACAAAGGAGTTTTTCTTGCCAAGAAAACAGTAAAGTGGGCGGATACCTTTCCAATTGGATTGCTGCAGAGCCCACTGGTTCAGGAGCTCCATGTGTACATTTACTGTTAGTGTAGGGTTGGAGGACAACAAATGACGGATCCTCAAGTACTTATGAAAATCCCTCTTATGGATCTTAAATTGGGTCTGCAAGTTTCCAAAAGAATTCAAAGTTAGCTGCGAAAGCAGATCCGCAACCATCACCACCCCTCCCTCTTTCCACCCCGTCAGAGAGAGGTCAGGAAGAAGGTATTGCAGCGCCTCTATTGGGGTGAGCTTCGCTATGGAAGCGGTTACATCCTGCCCGCTGTTATGATATTGTTTCCAAACATTTAGAGACGTGGAAAGTAGGTACGGGAGGGAATGTGACGGGATGTCCCCAAAGAGGGAAGCGCACAACATCGCCTTCAGGTTATGTGTTGGGGCAAGTGCTCGTTCAATATGAACCCAATGCTTGGGGTTGTCAGAGTTCCACCATTCTTTGAGTTGATGTACTCTAGTGGCTAAGTAATAGTCATGAATATTTGGGAGGCTTAAACCGCCAAATTTTTTAAATCTTGTCATGACCGACCTAGCAATGCGAGGGGGGCCCTTGTGCCAGATAAACCCATTAAGCAATTTGTTCACGGCCCTAAAGAAGGAACTAGGTAATTCCAGTGGGAGGATCCTGAACAAATAGAGAAGTTTGGGGAGCACATGCTGCTGAAAGGCCGCCAGTCTGCCAAGCCATGATATTTCTGTTTTTGCCATATTCCCTAACTCCTTTTGGAGACCCAGGAGGAAACTAGGAAAATTTGCATCGTACAGCTTTTGAATAGTGGAGGTGAGTTGGACACCAAGATATTGGACACCCGAGGACTGCCAATCCCAGGGGTAAAGCGTCTGTAGATGCTCTAGAGTACGTTTGGGGATAAAGAGGGGAAGTGCCTGGGATTTTCCCTCATTCAGTTTGTAAAATGAGAGAGAGCCATAAACGTGAATGACCCTCCTCACTTCATGTAGCGACTGGACAGGGTTAGTGAGGGAAAGTATAATGTCGTCTGCGTATAATGAGAGAGTGTGCTGCCTGTCTCCGATTTGAATCCCCGAAATGTTCTCAGCTTGTCTGATAGCTTGTGCCAATGGCTCTAGGGATAATATGAATATTAAAGGGGACAGGGGGCACCCCTGCCTGGTGCCATTCGAGAGACTAAAGGGGTCCGACAGAACGCCGTTGGCCAATACACGAGCTGTAGGGCCTTTGTATAATGCCTCTATGGCCCTGGTCAGGGCAGCAGGGAACCCCAATTTATGGAGTACCGAGAAGGCAAACGACCAATTCACCCGGTCGAATGCCTTCTCGGCGTCCAGGGTAAGGAACACCGTGGGCACTCTCAATCTGTTGACTCTATCTAATAAGTTAAAAACTCTCCTGGAGTTGTCTGTAATCTGTCTACCCAGGACAAACCCCACTTGGTCAGGAGCTACTAAGGATGGGATAATTGCCGCTAGTCTGTTTGCCAACAGTTTGGCGTATATTTTCAGGTCGGTGTTAAGGAGGGATATAGGCCGGAAATTCTGGGGAGAGGTAGGTTCTTTACCCGGTTTTGGCAAGGTGACAATAGTTGCCTCTAACATCTCTCTAGGCATATGACCATCATTCAAGATCCTAGATAGGGACGAGTGAAGATGTGGGCCCAGAAGTTCAGAGAACATCTTATAATAGGAGTTAGACAGACCATCTGGTCCAGGACTTTTGTGGTGAGGCAGTTTTTTGATTATACCCAATATCTCCTCGAGTGTGATGGGCTGACATGTACGTAATTTTTGTTCCTCAGACATAGAGGGTAAAGAGAGGGAGTCAAGAAACCTACTAATGTCACATTCCTCGGGCTGATCCACCTCTTTATTTGCAGCCAGGTTATAGAGGTTGGAGTAGAAGGTCATAAACCTATTAGCAATCGCTTTCGGGTCATAAATTTTGTGGGATTTAGTGGAGTCCCAGAGAAAAGCAATACGTGCGTTTTGGGACCTACGTTTAATTGCATTTGCTAATAATTTCCCTGCTTTGTTCGCCTGGGAGTAATACATGGCCTTGACTTTTTTAAGGGATAGTTCATACTTATGCAGCATGTGCTCCCCCAACTGTGCCCTAAGGGAGCGAAGCTCCTCTGAGTGAAGAGGAGAAGGGGATGATTTGTTCAGAATCTCTAGGGCTCGGATTTTGTTCAGTAAGTACGTAGTGTGGAGTTCTCTCTTCTTTTTGGCTCTATGCCCTATCTTAATAAAAATGCCTCTGACATAGGCCTTATGTGCTGCCCAAACAATAGAAGGATTATCTACAGAATTTACATTGTTCAGGAAGTATTCAGACAAAGCCTCCGTTACCTCTTTTTGACAATCCGGACTTGCAAGCAAATAGTCATTTATTCTCCATGTCGGGTTCGGAGGGCGATTATACTGTTCTGAGATCTGCACAGAAATGGGAGCATGGTCTGACCATGTGATCGTACCTATTTCAGAGCTTGTGACATTCGAAAGGAAGGTTCTGTCTACTAACACCAGGTCTATGCGAGAATATGTGAGATGAGAAGGGGAGAAGTACGTATAGTCACGTTCCATGGCATGATGTAAACGCCAAATGTCATATAGGGACATGTTGGATAAAAGGGTCATCAATGTGTGGCGATTCTGTCTCCTAGGAGAGGAGGAGTCAATGGATGCATCGGGAACCATATTGAAATCACCACACATGAGGACCCTTCCTTGTTGCACAGACTGGACTTTGTTGAATAGGATTTGGAGGAAGCGCTGGGAATGCGTATTAGGTGCGTATAGACCTACTAAGGTGTAGAGAACATTATTTAAGTAGCAGATATGTATAATGTACCGCCCTCCGGAGTCGACAAAGGATGACACAGCAGAGTAGGCTACCGTATTCTTAATTGCTAACAATACCCCACGTTTCTTTTTAGCACAGTGGGCCTGAATGACAACCGGAAAACATCGATGCTTGACGCGGTCAGCGTCAGAGGCTATTATATGCGTCTCCTGAGCACAAAAAATGTCACACTGCAGGGAGAGAGCCTCCCTCCACATCAAATTGCGTTTATAAGGGCTGTTAAGCCCCCTAACATTCAAGGAGCTAAGCTTTAGTACCATGAGTATTCTGTATAGCTATTGACGCAAAAGAAGTAATGAAGTGGAGGGAGGCGCAGGTCCGGCCACAGCGAACACACATAATGCAAGTGCAATTAGACATAATGCTCTGCCAAAAATAAATGAAAAACCAGAACTGGAAAGCAAAAAATATGAATAGTGACCAAGGCGTCACAACAAAAGTCTCCCTATTGGAAAGACAAAACAGGGAGAGGAACATAGGTAAGGCACATACGTGCGCCTCGGCATCAGTAGGGGGAAAAGTCCTGCCAAATGCCATCGTGGAGAACCCGAGACTGTTGCTCCATGGGTATAATAACAGGTTCAACCCCTTTAATACGCTTTCTTCCTTCGTCTATTTTCCACCAGCTGCCACTCTCCAGATGAATGATGATGACGTCTAGGAGCATCAGAGTCCTGAGAGGGTTCCACTACAATGTTCCAAGATGCAAGGGTCGCTTTGCCTTCAGCAACCGATCGGATCACCACAAAGGAGCCATCCTTATGGATCAGGAGCTTGACGGGGAAACCCCATCTGTAAGCAATAGAGTGTGCTCTCAGGGTGGTAGTAATGGGTGCTAGAGACCTCCGGAGTTGCAGTGTCGCCGCAGAAAGGTCCATAAAGAGTTTTACCTCAGTATATGGAGTAGGCAGGACTTCCAGCTTCCTCGCTGCGGTGAGGACCTGTTCCTTGATGTGGAAAAAGTGTACTCTGGCCAGTACATCTCTTGGGATATCATCCGGCAGGTGTTTGGGCTTAACTATTCTGTGCGCCCTATCAATTATAAGGTCACGGTCAGCACAATTGGGTAGAAGCAGTCTTATCAGCCTCTGGATATAAGCAGTCAGCTCAGGTGCAGTAACCTCTTCTGGGACCCCTCGCAACTTGAGGTTGTTCCGGCGGGAACGATCCTCCATGTCTGCTATCTTCGCTTTAAGCTGAGCGACCTCATCAGAGAGGAGTTCATGGGAGTCTATAAGAGTGTTGTGGGAGGAAGCGAATTCTCCCATTTTGGTCTCCACATGATCCATTTTATCCCCCAGCTCCCTGACAGTGGTCTGAATCGGTACAATCGACCGCGAGATCTGTGCCGTTATGGAGTGGTGGAACGCCAGCAACATGTCCTTTATTAGGGTTCCTGAAGCTGGTTGGTCCGTGGTTTGCAGGCCCTGAAGCGCCTCATGTATAGAGGGCATGTCAGGCTGGCCCTTGGGGGAAGATGCACACTCACCGGAGTCTCGGGGACCATGATGTCTCGGCCTCTGTTTGTCCGGACTAGCTGTCGGTGATGCTCGTGTGTCTGCATTTCCAGGGTGCGCGGGAAGCGTCTCCTCCATCCGCGGCTGAGATCTGGGTGAAGATGCTGCAGGGAGAGACTCCGCTGGAGAGGATCCGGAGGGATACTCGGTTTGCAAGAGGTATGCAGGTGAACGCGGGCCCGCTGATGATGAGGGGCTGGAGCCAGGCGTGCTCCGTGTGCCGTCTCCTCCGGCGCCATCTTTGATTTTTTCATGTGCAAAGAAAAAGTCCAATTTTCCTTGTTGCTTCACACTTTTCCTGCCTCTAGTCATCATGGAGGCTTAGGGTGGGCTCTTAGGAACAAATCGCTGCCGATTAGGTGGATATTGGTGGGGTTTAGCAGGTCTGAAACGCTTCGGTGGAGCAGGAGCTCAGACTCAGGCTGCCATCTCACTCGGCTGCTTGGCCACGCCCCCCTCTGTTGCAATATTTAAAGATCATTAAAATTTTACTTTTAGGTCATATCATCCAGCCCTAAGCTTATGAGGGAGACAATGTAGACTAAGATAGAGCACCAAGGCTCAGACAAAAGGAGCAGGGAAGCTTCAGAGTAGCACAGTGCTTCCAGAGGGAGCAAAAGAGTATCAGAGTTCTGCCAGATGGAGTATCAGAGTGCTTCCAGAGGGAGTATCAGAGTGCTGCCAGGGGGAGTATCAGAGTGCTGCCAGAGGGAGTATCAGAGTGCTGCCAGAGGGAGTATCAGAATACTGCCAGAGGGAGCAACAGAGTGCTGTCAGGAGGATCAAAAGAGACACGACAGCTTAGGAAACAACTTGAAAATCTAGCAGCAGTCATACTCAAATGGGCTGCCCTCATTTTGCATGTCTATAGGAGACAACAGATATATTGTTGCCTAGTTGAGCCAAGCATTGCCCCCCCAGTCAGGCCACACTCTGACCCAGGAGGCTGGTATCCTCCAGCCATACATCACTGCCCCAGGCAAGACAGACACCACATTAGTCCACTGTTGTAAACACAATATAATTAGCCATGCCTCACACTTAAAAAAAAAATGAAAAGTAGACTCAGAAATTGAGATTTCAATGATGAATGGACTGAGAAATATTGTTTAATTCTTATGAATGTTGCCAACCCAAAGCCGATTTGATTAATATGCAACAAAACAGTGGCCCTTATAAAAAGTAGTAATGTAAAACAACATTATGAAACAAAACACAAAAGTTTCGAACAGAATTATCAACAAAATTCTGAGATACGAACAAAAAAAATTGCTTTGTTAAATGCATCATATCAAGCTTCTACTAAGCGTCTTGTTAGTTCAATGTCCCAGCAGGAAAAATCTACTGAATCATCACTGAGGGTTGCTTGGATCTTAGGAAGACACAAAAAAAACATTTTCAGATGCAGAGATTGTTAAAGAATATATGGTGGAAGTTGTAGACACCCATGTTTGAAGGTAAACAGAAAGAAGAATTTCAAGGAAAAATTGAACAAATTCCCATGTCTGATTCCACGGCAGCACGCCGAGCTGAAATAATTTCAGAAGATCTGCTCTCTCAGCTTGAGGTGAGAATGAAAAAGGCAGATTGCATTTCATTAGCTGTGGATGAATCATGTGATGCAACTGATAATGCCCAACTAATGGTATTTGTTAGATTTTATGGCGACACAAAAAAAGATTTACTTGGCATGACTGCCCTCCATGATCAAACAAGAGGTGAAGATCTTTATGGCGCAATAACAGAAATGCTGAAGTAACGGGACATTAACTTGAATTCAGTTATTTCAGTTGTAACTGATGGAGCCCCGGCTATGGTAGGAAAAGAGAAAGGGTTGTTGCCACACTTGAAATTGCTCAATCCTAGTTTGATTTCTTACTATTGTATAATACACCACACAACTCCAATATAAACACACACATCTAATAAATAGAAAATGTAATATTCTTTATTTATACCATAAATAACAAATCATAATAACATCAATACGATTAAAAAGGGATCCTGTGCAGCAGCAACTAACGAGTCAAGCATCCAAAAAGCAGTACATACATATAAAATATTGAAGCAAATCCACCAATCGGGCCAAAGACGGGTCATTAACCCCTTAAGGACGTAGGGCGTACTGGTACGCCCTATTTCCCGAGTCCTTAAGGACTCAGGGCGTACCTATACGTCCTAACTTTAAATAGATATTCCGGCGCTGCGGGGGTTAATCGCAATGGGATGCCGGCTGAAATCATTCAGCCGGCATCCTGTCACAACGCCAGACCTGCGGTTTGTGGTTTGCTGCGATTTCTGCAGTTTCTGATCCCCACGGTCCCTGACCGAGGGGATCACAAACTTTAAAATGCCCAAAATGCTGATTTGCACCTTCCCTGCACCCCTGCATAATTTATGTGGGCGGGTGGTGCAGGGGGGGTGTCTCAGGCGGTGCGGGCGTTGCGGGAGGCGGGCGGTGCGGTAGGCGGGATTGCGATCCCCTGCCCGCCTCCCCTTGAAAATTCGTTGGCGTCATTGCTGACACCCTGGTATAAACAGCTGACATCTGTGCAGATGTCAGCTGTTTAACCCTTTCCATACCGCGGTTCGTACGGACCGCTGTATGGAAAAGGTTAACTGTCATCGGTCAGGGAGCTCCCTCCCTGTCCCATCGGGGGGCTGCTGTGCCTTTGCAGCCCCCCGATAGAGAGGGAGAGAGCCCCCCGCCAGCCCTATGCTCACCCTTCCCCGTCTGCGAAGTTGTGGCAGACGGGGAAGGTTCCCATGCAACAGGACGCCTTCTCAGGCGTCCTGCTGTCCATGGTGCTGAACAGATCTATGCTAAAAGCATAGATCTGTTCAGTGTAAGTAAAATACAGTACAGAACCCTATGTAGGGTACTGTACTGTATTATACAGACATCAGACCCACTGGATCTTCACGAACCAAGTGGGTCTGGGTCAAAAAATGTTAAAAAAAGTTGAGAAAAAACACATTTATCACTGAATAAAAATAAAAATAATTAAATACACTACACATATTAGGTATCACCGCGTCCATAACGACCTGATCTATAAAACGGTCATGTTACTTTCCCCGCACAGTGAACGCCATAAAAATAAAAAAATAAAAACTATGAGAAAATGTAAATTTTGCCCACCTTACTTCCCCAAAAAGGTGATCAAAAAAGTCGCATGTACGCCAAAATAGTACCAATCAAACCGTCATCTCATCCCACAAAAATCATACCCTACCCAAGATAAACTATGGCTCTTAGACTATGGAAACACTAAAACATGATTTTTTTTTGTTTCAAAAATAAAGTATGCATATTAGGTATTGCCGCATCCGTATCGACTGGCTCTATAAAAATATCACATGACCTAACCCCTCAGGTGACCACCTTAAAAAAATAAAAATGGTGTAAAAAAAGCAATTTTTTGTCATCTTATGTCACGAAAAGTGTAATAGCAAGCGATCAAAAAGTCATATGCACCCCAAAATAGTGTCAATCAAACCGTCATCTCATCCCACAAAAAATTAGATCCTACTTAAGATAATCGCCTAAAAGCTGAAAAAACTATGGCTCTTAGACTATGGAGACACTAAAACAAGTCATTGTATAAAACTTACATAAATAAAAAAAATTGTATACATATTAGGTATCACCGCATCCGTGACAACCTGCTCTATAAAATTACCACATGATCTAACCTGTCAGATGAATGTTGCAAATAACAAAACAAAAAAAAGGGCCAAAAAAGCAATTTCTTGTTACCTTGCCTCACTAAAAGTGTAATATAGAGCAACCGAAAATCATATGTACCCTAAACTAGTACCAACAAAATTGAAACCCTATCCCATAGTTTCTAAAATGGGGTCAATTTTTGGGAATTTCTACTCTAGGGGTGCTTCAAATGGGACATGGTGTCAAAAAGAACAGTCCAGCAAAATCTGCCTTCCAAAAACCGTATGGCATTCCTTTCCTTCTGCGCCCTGCCGTGTGCCCGTACAGTGGTTTACGACCACATATGGGGTGTTTCTGTAAACTACAGAATTAGGGCCATAAATAATGAGTTTTGTTTGGCTGTTAACACTTGCTTTGTAACTGCAAAAAAATATTAATATGGAAAATCTGCCCAAAAAGTGAAATTTTGAAATTGTATCTCTAATTTCAATGAAATCTTGTGCAACACCTAAAGGGTTAACAAAGTTTGTAAAATCAGTTTTGAATACCTTGAGGGGTGTAGTTTATAGAATTGGATCATTTTTGGGTGGTTTCTATTATGTAAGCCTCACAAAGTGACTTCAGACCTGTAGTGGTCCCTAAAAATAGTTTTTTTTGTAAATTTCTGAAAAATTTCAAGATTTGCTTCTAAACTTCTAAGCCTTGTAACATCCCCCCCAAAAAAATATATCATTCCCAAAATAATTCAAACATGAAGTAGACATATGGGGAATGTAAAGTCATCACAATTTTGGGGGGTATTACTATGTATTACAGAAGTAGAGAAACTGAAACTTTGAAATTTGCTAATTTTTCCAAGTTTTTGGTAAATTAGGTATTTTTTTATACAAAAAGAAATATTTTTTTTTACTTCATTTTACCAGTGTCATGAAGTACAATATGTGATGAAAAAACTGTCTCAGAATGGCCTGGATAAGTCAAAGTGTTTTAAAGTTATGAGCACTTAAAGTGACACTGGTCAGATTTGCAAAAAATGGCTAAGTCCTTAAGGTGAAATAGGGCTGAGTCCTTAAGGGGTTAAGGCTAAAGTCCATTTAACCGCTACAGGACCGCTGTACGCAGGATTGCGTCCTGGCGGTGGCCCTGCTCTTCTGTCACAAGTTAGCGGAAAATGATGATTTTTTTTTTCTCACAAAGTCTCATATTCCACTAACTTGTGACAAAAAATAAGAAATTCTAGGAACTCGCCATGCCCCTCACGGAATACCCTGGGGTGTCATCTTTCCAAAATGGGGTCACTTGTGGGGTAGTTATACTGCCCTGGCATTTTAGGGGCCCATATGCATGAGAAGTAGTTTGCAATCAAAATCTGTAAAAAATGACCGGTGAAATCCGAAAGGTGCTCTTTGGAATGTGGGCCCCTTTGCCCGCCTAGGCTGCAAAAAAGTGTCACACATCTGGTATTGCCGTACTCAGGAGAAGTTGGGGAATGTGTTTTGGGGTGTCATTTTACATATACCCATGCTGGGTGAGAGAAATTTCTTGGCAAAAGACAACTTTTCCAATTTTTTCATACAAAGTTGGCATTTGACCAAGATATTTATCTCACCCAGCATGGGTATATGTAAAATGACACCCCAAAACACATTCCCAAACTTCTCCTGAGTACAGCTATACCAGATGTGTGACACTTTTTTGTAGCCTAGGTGGGCAAAGGGGCTCACAATTCAAAGAGCACCTTTCGGATTTCACCGGTCATTTTTTACAGATTTTGATTGCAAACTACTTCTCACGCATATGGGCCTCTAAAATGCAAGGGCTGTATAACTACCCCACAAGTGACCCCATTTTGGAAAGAAGACACCTCAGGGTATTCAGTGAGGGGCATGGCGAGTTCCTAGAATTTTTTATTTTTTGTCACAAGTTAGTGGAATATGAGACTTTGTAAGAAAAAAAAGAAAGAAAAAAATCATCATTTTCCGCTAACTTTTGACAAAAAATAAAAAGTTCTATGAACTCACTATGCCCATCAGTGAATACCTTAGGGTGTCTACTTTCCGAAATGGGGTCATTTGTGGGGTAGTTATACAGCCCTTGCATTTTAGGGGCCCATATGCGTGAGAAGTAGTTTGCAATCAAAATCTGTAAAAAATGACCGGTGAAATCCGAAAGGTGCTGAAAGTGAAAAATGTCATTTTGCTAAAAAATTGTTAAATTTCGATTAATAACCAAAAAATTAAAAATGTCAGCAGCAATGATATACCACCAAATGAAAGCTCTATTAGTGAGAAGAAAATTAGGTAAAATTCATTTGGGTGGTAATTTGCATGACTGAGCAATAAAAGGTGAAAGTAGTTTAGTGCAGAAGTGTAAAAAGTGGCCTGGTCATTAAGGGGGTTTCAGCTAGGGGGGTTGAAGTGGTAAACAATGTCAAAGCAGTACAAGGACTGCATAACAGGCTGTGTCTCCGTGGATAATAGGTCAAAGCAATATAAAGTACAGACCACAAGATGGTGCAGACTTCAGCGACTCCCCAAGATTCATTGTACAATACACCAGTCTATCTTGTGTGCTAACCTTGGAGAAAAAATTGCAAATGTCATGGAAAATGTTATGAAGCTGATTAACCCTTTAAAGAACCATGATAGCTGTACGTCATGGGTACGATCCTTAGCCGCGGATTCTCTGCTATTTTAAATAGCAGAGACCCGCGGCATATATATGCGATCAGCCATAAGGCTGATTACATACATCTTACCTTTCAGATGCCGTGGTCAATGTGATCACGGCATCTGCGCAGACCGGAAATGGAAGTCACACGCTTCTGGTCTGGTAACTGCATTCCCCGGCTGAGTTCTGGGGACCTGTTACCTTGCGCTAATTGACTGAAGCCTCAAGCAGGCTTCAGAGTCAATTAGATGTATATATCAATACGGGCCACAAGGTGGCAGCCTTGTATTTATATAGTGCAAATGAAGTCTTCAATGATGGCTATTTAGCCATCACTGAATACTATGGGCAATTAAATGATTGCTAGTTATTGTCACCCAAGGTGACTTAAAAAAGTAAAAAGAAAGTAAAAAAAGTTTTTACAAATATATATATATTTTTTAAACCTAAAAGTTCAAATCACCCCCCTTTCCTTAAAATAAAAATACTTAACCAATAAAAAAAATAAACATCATGGTCATCGCTGAGTGCAAAAATGCCCATGCTATTAAAATATAAGAATATTAATGGCATATGGCATATGGCAAATGGCGTAGTGAAAAAAAAAAAACCTGCCAATTTGCCATTTTTTATCACTTCAACTACCCAATAATTTTTTTATAAAAAGTGATCAAAAAGTCGCACACACTTATAATTGGCATCACTGAAAAGAACAGATCATCCCGCAAAAAATGAGTCCTCAAACAGCCCCATACACATAGCTACAAAAATGTTATAGGGGTCAGAATATGGTTAGGAAAAATATAATTCTCTAAGGTTTTAATTTAAAAAAACAACTTTTTCAGAATTGTATTTTTTCCCAATTCTACCCCATTCGAAAAAATCCTGCTACCTACTACATGCTATGCAACGGTAAATGGTGTTATTAGAAAGTCCAACTTGTCCCGCAAAAAATAATCCCTTATAAGGCTATGTGAATGGAAAAATAAAAAAGTTAGGACAATGGGAAGGCAAGGAGTGAAAAACTAAAACGCAAAAATTGAAAATCCTAGGATCTTTAAGGGGTTAATTTTCTCTGGGCCTCTTCAGCACTTCAACATCGTCTGCTAAAAGACTTTCTAACTGATGTTAATCCTGCCTTTAGTGATCTACTTGTCCACAACAATGTAAGGTGGCTTAGTGCAGAGTTTTAGAAAGCTTTTGGAGTGTTCGGAAAGAGCTGAATTTTTTTGGCTCAACAGAAGACAGAAAAAATGAAAGCATTTTTGACATTTATGCGTAAAAAAGACAAAATGGAAATTTTTGCTTTCCTGGCAGATATTTCAAATCATTTAAATGCTTTAAATGTAAAACTACAAGACAAAAAGCTAGCTATTTTTAACCTTGTGGAAGCAGTGAGGGCTTTCAGAAGAAATTAGAGTTTTTTCACAATAATCTAAAAGAGAACTTGCTTAATTTTCCAAAGCTTGATGAATATATACAAGAAGAAAAGACCAAAGAAAGTGCGTTCTCCAAACATGGGGACTTCATGCAAAACCTACGTAATTGACAATTTTAAAAGCCGCTTCCAAGACTTCACAATTGGCCAAGAAGTTTTGCTATGTATTAAAAATCTATATCTGGTAACAAAAAACATTGGCCATTTTGCTACTGAGGCCCATCAAGCTTTTACCTGGGCAAATTCTGCTACTCTACAGATGGAGCTAATTGATCTGCAAGAAGATGCTGCTTTAAAAGTTCAGTTGAATAATTGTGACCCTGTTATCTTTTGGACAACACTAGTTATTCCAGCTATTGTAAATATCCACTTATACAAAAAATAGCAATCCATGTCCTTACTATGTTTGGTTCTACATACACTTGTGAATCTGCATTCTCCACCATGAATCTGGTGAAGAACAGATACCGCACTCAGATCACAGATGAGCATTTGCACCAGCGTGTTCAAATGGCCGAATTTCAAAGGGCTAGTGAAAGAGGAAAATGCCAGTTTTCACACTAAAAACAATTAGAAATCTGAATGTAAATAGTTCTACAAAGTTTGCAAGACATTAAAAAGATGCCATCTTTACTGTTGGTGTTCAGCTCGGACCTTCACCTGACTTCAGACCCAGGTATGTGGACCTTTAATAAAACTAGTTGAGTACCACTGGTATAGAAGATAACTGATTACTGCAAGTCCAACTGCTAAAACCCTCACTGATCCCATGTTCCCATTTCAATACCAGTGATGGGCGTGAATATTCAAATTGTGAACATTTCAAATATAGTGCTATATATTCGTATTCTCGAACATTCTAGATTTTTTTTTTCATCATTAACCTCCCTTCCTGCTTGTGGGCCAATGCAAAGGCTGCAATGTCTGTGTCTGAGCTTAGCAACATCCCTAGAAAACAATAGGAAAGTTGCCTACCCTTTACTACTGTATATAAGAACCTTCCCAGCAGCCATTTTCTGTAGTTTTATGGAGTTCTGAGAGAGGACAGTGTCATTGCTGTGCTCTGTGCTTTACTGTTTAATTACATTAGATAGTTAGCTTATACATACATATAATACAGATAGTTAGTGGGAGATAGTCAGTGTAGGTTATATCCTGATATAGTGTAGCTATATAGTTCTGAGAGAGACAGCAGTGGCATTGCTGTGCTCTGTGCTTCCCACACTACATTAGATAGATAGTTAGATAGCTTATATATATACTGCAGATAGTTAGTGGGAGATAGTCAGTGTAGGTTATATCCTGATATAGTGTAGCTATATAGTTCTGAGACAGACAGCAGTGTCATTGCTGTGCTCTGTGCTTCCCACACTACATTAGATAGATAGTTAGATAGCTTATATATATACTAAAGATAGTTAGTGGGAGATAGTCAGTGTAGGTTATATCCTGCTATAGTGTAGCTATATAGTTCTGAGACAGACAGCAGTGACATTGCTGTGCTCTGTGCTTCCCACACTACATTAGATAGATAGTTAGATAGCTTATATATATACTGCAGATAGTTAGTGGGAGATAGTCAGTGTAGGTTATATCCTGATATAGTGTAGCTGTATAGTTCTGAGACAGACAGCAGTGTCATTGCTGTGCTCTGTGCTTCCCACACTACATTAGATAGATAGTTAGATAGCTTATATATATATACAGATAGTTAGTGGGAGATAGTCAGTGTAGGTTATATCCTGATATAGTGTAGCTATATAGTTCTGAGACAGACAGCTGTGTCATTGCTGTGCTCTGTGCTTCCCACACTACATTAGATAGATAGTTAGTTAGCTTATATATATAATACAGATAGTTAGTGGGAGATAGTCAGTGTAGGTTATATCCTGATATAGTGTAGCTATATAGTTCTGAGACAGACAGCAGTGTCATTGCTGTGCTCTGTGCTTCCCACACTACATTAGATAGATAGTTAGATAGCTTATATATATACTGCAGATAGTGGGAGATAGTCAGTGTAGGTTATATCCTGCTATAGTGTAGCTATATAGTTCTGAGACAGACAGCAGTGTCATTGCTATGCTCTGTGCTTCCCACACTACATTAGATAGATAGTTAGATAGCTTATATATATACTGCAGATAGTTAGTGGTAGATAGTCAGTGTAGGTTATATCCTGCTATAGTGTAGCTGTATAGTTCTGAGACAGACAGCAGTGTCATTGCTGTGCTCTGTGCTTCCCACACTACATTAGATAGATAGTTAGATAGCTTATATATATAATACAGATAGTTAGTGGGAGATAGTCAGTGTAGGTTATATCCTGCTATAGTGTAGCTATATAGTTCTGAGACAGACAGCAGTGTCATTGCTGTGCTCTGTGCTTCCCACACTACATTAGATAGATAGTTAGATAGCTTATATATATAATACAGATAGTTAGTGGGAGATAGTCAGTGTAGGTTATATCCTGATATAGTGTAGCTATATAGATTCTGAGACAGACAGCAGTGACATTGCTGTGCTCTGTGCTTCCCACACTACATTAGATAGATAGTTAGATAGCTTATATATATACTGCAGATAGTTAGTGGGAGATAGTCAGTGTAGGTTATATCCTGATATAGTGTAGCTATATAGTTCTGAGAGAGACAGCAGTGACATTGCTGTGCTCTGTGCTTCCCACACTACATTAGATAGATAGTTAGATAGCTTATATATATAATACAGATAGTTAGTGGGAGATAGTCAGTGTAGGTTATATCCTGCTATAGTGTAGCTATATAGTTCTGAGAGAGACAGCAGTGTCATTGCTGTGCTCTGTGCTTCCCACACTACATTAGATAGATAGTTAGATAGCTTATATATATAATACAGATAGTTAGTGGGAGATAGTCAGTGTAGGTTATATCCTGCTATAGTGTAGCTATATAGTTCTGAGACAGACAGCAGTGTCATTGCTGTGCTCTGTGCTTCCCACACTACATTAGATAGATAGTTAGATAGCTTATATATATACTGCAGATAGTTAGTGGGAGATAGTCAGTGTAGGTTATATCCTGCTATAGTGTAGCTATATAGTTCTGAGACAGACAGCAGTGTCATTGCTGTGCTCTGTGCTTCCCACACTACATTAGATAGATAGTTAGATAGCTTATATATATAATACAGATAGTTAGTGGGAGATAGTCAGTGTAGGTTATATCCTGCTATAGTGTAGCTATATAGTTCTGAGACAGACAGCAGTGTCATTGCTGTGCTCTGTGCTTCCCACACTACATTAGATAGATAGTTAGATATAGCTTATATATATAATACAGATAGTTAGTGGGAGATAGTCAGTGTAGGTTATATCCTGATATAGTGTAGCTATATAGTTCTGAGAGAGACAGCAGTGTCATTGCTGTGCTCTGTGCTTCCCACACTACATTAGATAGATAGTTAGATAGCTTATATATATAATACAGATAGTTAGTGGGAGATAGTCAGTGTAGGTTATATCCTGATATAGTGTAGCTATATAGTTCTGAGAGAGACAGCAGTGTCATTGCTGTGCTCTGTGCTTCCCACACTACATTAGATAGATAGTTAGATAGCTTATATACAGGTCCTTCTCAAAAAATTAGCATATTGTGATAAAGTTCATTATTTTCTGTAATGTACTGATAAACATTAGACTTTCATATATTTTAGATTCATTACACACCAACTAAAGTAGTTCAAGCCTTTTATTGTTTTAATAATGATGATTTTGGCATACAGCTCATGAAAACCCAAAATTCCTATCTCTAAAAATTAGCATATCATGAAAACGTTCTCTAAACGAGCTATTAACCTAATCATCTGAATCAACTAATTAACTCTAAACACCTGCAAAAGATTTCTGAGGCTTTTAAAAACTCCCAGTCTGGTTCATTACTCAAAACCGCAATCATGGGTAAGACTGCCGACCTGACTGCTGTCCAGAAGGCCATCATTGACACCCTCAAGCAAGAGGGTAAGACGTAGAAATAAATTTCTGAACGAATAGGCTGTTCCCAGAGTGCTGTATCAAGGCACCTCAGTGGGAAGTCTGTGGGAAGGAAAAAGTGTGGCAGAAAACGCTGCACAACGAGAAGAGGTGACCGGACCCTGAGGAAGATTGTGGAGAAGGACCGATTCCAGACCTTGGGGGACCTGCGGAAGCAGTGGACTGAGTCTGGAGTAGAAACATCCAGAGCCACCGTGTACAGGCGTGTGCAGGAAATGGGCTACAGGTGCCGCATTCCCCAGGTCAAGCCACTTTTGAACCAGAAACAGCGGCAGAAGTGCCTGACCTGGGCTACAGAGAAGCAGCACTGGACTGTTGCATGTCATTCGGAAATCAAGGTGCCAGAGTCTGGAGGAAGACTGGGGAGAGGGAAATGCCAAAATGCCTGAAGTCCAGTGTCAAGTACAGTCAGTGATGGTCTGGGGTGCCATGTCAGCTGCTGGTGTTGGTCCACTGTGTTTTATCAAGGGCAGGGTCAATGCAGCTAGCTATCAGGAGATTTTGGAGCACTTCATGCTTCCATCTGCTGAAAAGCTTTATGGAGATGAAGATTTAATTTTTCAGCACGACCTGGCACCTGCTCACAGTGCCAAAACCAGTGGTAAATGGTTTACTGACCATGGTATTACTGTGCTCAATTGGCCTGCTAACTCTCCTGACCTGAACCCCATAGAGAATCTGTGGGATATTGGGAAGAGAAAGTTGAGAGACGCAAGACCCAACACTCTGGATGAGCTTAAGGCCGCTATCGAAGCATCCTGGGCCTCCATAACACCTCAGCAGTGCCACAGGCTGATTGCCTCCATGCCATGCCGCATTGAAGCAGTCATTTCTGCAAAAGGATTCCCGACCAAGTATTGAGTGCATAACTGAACATAATTATTTGAAGGTTTACTTTTTTTGTATTAAAAACACTTTTCTTTTATTGGTTGGATGAAATATGCTAATTTTTTTAGATAGGAATTTTGGGTTTTCATGAGCTGTATGCCAAAATCATTAATATTAAAACAATAAAAGGCTTGAACTACTTCAGTTGTGTGTAATGAATCTAAAATATATGAAAGTCTAATGTTTATCAGTACATTACAGAAAATAATGAACTTTATCACAATATGCTAATTATTTGAGAAGGACCTGTATATATACTGCAGATAGTTAGTGGGAGATAGTCAGTATAGGTTATATCCTGCTATAGTGTAGCTATATAGTTCTGAGAGAGACAGCAGTGGCATTGCTGTGCTCTGTGCTTCCCACACTACATTAGATAGATAGATAGATAGATAGATAGTTTATATATATATATATATATATATATATACTGCAGATAGTTAGTGGGAGATAGTCAGTGTAGGTTATATCCTGCTATAGTGTAGCTATATAGTTCTGAGAGAGACAGCAGTTAGGGATGAGCGAACTCGAACTGTATAGTTCGGGTTCGTACCGAATTTTGGGGTGTCCGTGACACGGACCCGAACCCGGACATTTTCGTAAAAGTCCGGGTTCGGGTTCGGTGTTCGTCGCTTTCTTCGCGCTTTTGTGACGCTTTCTTGGCGCTTTTTGAAAGGCTGCAAAGCAGCCAATCAACAAGCGTCATACTACTTGCCCCAAGAGGCCATCACAGCCATGCCTACTATTGGCATGGCTGTGATTGGCCAGAGCACCATGTGACCCAGCCTCTATTTAAGCTGGAGTCACATAGCGCCGCCCGTCACTCTGCTCTGATTAGCGTAGGGAGAGGTTGCGGCTGCGACAGTAGGGCGAGATTAGGCAGATTAACTCCTCCAAAGGACTTGATTAACTGATCGATCTGCAGCTGTGGATCATTGAGCTGCTGATCCTCAATTGCTCACTGTTTTTAGGCTGCACAGACCGTTTGTCAGTCTCATTTTTCTGGGGTGATCGGCGGCCATTTTGTGTCTTGTGGTGCGCCAGCACAAGCTGCGACCAAGTGCATTTAACCCTCAATGGTGTGGTTGTTTTTTGGCTAAAGCCTACATCAGGGTGAAGCTGTCACACCAAGTGCATTTATCCAGCAATAGTCTGTTCATTTTTTGGCCATATACAAAATCAGGGGCAAGCTGCGCCTGTCACCAAGTGCATTTAACCCTCAATGGTGTGGTTGTTTTTTGGCTAAAGCCTACATCAGGGTGAAGCTGTGACACCAAGTGCATTTAACCAGCAATAGTCTGTTCATTTTTTGGCCATATACAAAATCAGGGGCAAGCTGCGCCTGTCACCAAGTGCATTTAACCCTCAATGGTGTGGTTGTTTTTTGGCTAAAGCCTACATCAGGGTGAAGCTGTCACACCAAGTGCATTTAACCAGCAATAGTCTGTTCATTTTTTGGCCATATACAAAATCAGGGGCAAGCTGCGCCTGTCACCAAGTGCATTTAACCCTCAATGGTGTGGTTGTTTTTTGGCTAAAGCCTACATCAGGGTGAAGCTGTCACACCAAGTGCATTTAACCAGCAATAGTCTGTTTATTTTTTGGCCATATCCCAGTCTAATTCTGTCACTAAATCCATACCGGTCACCCAGCGCCTAAATACTAGGCCTCAAATTTATATCCAGCTAAATCTGTCCCTAGTGCTGTAGCTGGGCGAGTTATTTAGTGTCCGTTCAAGCACATTTCTTGTTCTGGGTTGAAATACAATTCCCAATTTAGCAATTTCATAATTTAGTGGTTCCTGCTATATCAGAGCTATTTGAAATCTATCCCAAAAAGGGTATATAATATTGAAGGTGCACATTGGGTCATTCAGAATAACTTCACACACACCCGCTACTGTGTATTTCCAAGTCTAATTCTGTCACTAAACCCATACCTGTCACCCAGCGCCTAAATACTAGGCCTCAAATTTAAATCCCTCTAAATCTCTCGTTACCCACCGCTGTACTGTTGTTGCTGGGCAAGATATTTAGTGTCCGTCAAAGCACATTTTTTGTTCTGGGTTGAAGTACAATTCCCAATTTAGCAATTTCATAATTTAGTGGTTTCTGCTATATCAGAGCTATTTGAAATCTATCCCTAAAAGGGTATATAATATTGAAGGTGCACATAGGGTCATTCAGAATAACTTCACACACACGCTTCTGTGCATTTCCAAGTCTAATTCTGTCACTAAATCCATACCGGTGACCCAGCGCCTAAATACTAGGCCTCAAATTTAAATCCCTCTAAATCTCTCGTTACCCACCGCTGTACTGTTGTTGCTGGGCAAGATATTTAGTGTCCGTCAAAGCACATTTTTTGTTCTGGGTTGAAGTACAATTCCCAATTTAGCAATTTCATAATTTAGTGGTTTCTGCTATATCAGAGCTATTTGAAATCTATCCCTAAAAGGGTATATAATATTGAAGGTGCACATAGGGTCATTCAGAATAACTTCACACACACGCTTCTGTGCATTTCCAAGTCTAATTCTGTCACTAAATCCATACCGGTGACCCAGCGCCTAAATACTAGGCCTCAAATTTAAATCCCTCTAAATCTCTCGTTACCCACCGCTGTACTGTTGTTGCTGGGCAAGATATTTAGTGTCCGTCAAAGCACATTTTTTGTTCTGGGTTGAAGTACAATTCCCAATTTAGCAATTTCATAATTTAGTGGTTTCTGCTATATCAGAGCTATTTGAAATCTATCCCTAAAAGGGTATATAATATTGAAGGTGCACATAGGGTCATTCAGAATAACTTCACACACACGCTTCTGTGCATTTCCAAGTCTAATTCTGTCACTAAATCCATACCGGTGACCCAGCGCCTAAATACTAGGCCTCAAATTTAAATCCCTCTAAATCTCTCGTTACCCACCGCTGTACTGTTGTTGCTGGGCAAGATATTTAGTGTCCGTCAAAGCACATTTTTTGTTCTGGGTTGAAGTACAATTCCCAATTTAGCAATTTCATAATTTAGTGGTTTCTGCTATATCAGAGCTATTTGAAATCTATCCCTAAAAGGGTATATAATATTGAAGGTGCACATAGGGTCATTCAGAATAACTTCACACACACGCTTCTGTGCATTTCCAAGTCTAATTCTGTCACTAAATCCATACCGGTGACCCAGCGCCTAAATACTAGGCCTCAAATTTAAATCCCTCTAAATCTCTCGTTACCCACCGCTGTACTGTTGTTGCTGGGCAAGATATTTAGTGTCCGTCAAAGCACATTTTTTGTTCTGGGTTGAAGTACAATTCCCAATTTAGCAATTTCATAATTTAGTGGTTTCTGCTATATCAGAGCTATTTGAAATCTATCCCTAAAAGGGTATATAATATTGAAGGTGCACATAGGGTCATTCAGAATAACTTCACACACACGCTTCTGTGCATTTCCAAGTCTAATTCTGTCACTAAATCCATACCGGTGACCCAGCGCCTAAATACTAGGCCTCAAATTTAAATCCCTCTAAATCTCTCGTTACCCACCGCTGTACTGTTGTTGCTGGGCAAGATATTTAGTGTCCGTCAAAGCACATTTTTTGTTCTGGGTTGAAGTACAATTCCCAATTTAGCAATTTCATAATTTAGTGGTTTCTGCTATATCAGAGCTATTTGAAATCTATCCCTAAAAGGGTATATAATATTGAAGGTGCACATAGGGTCATTCAGAATAACTTCACACACACGCTTCTGTGCATTTCCAAGTCTAATTCTGTCACTAAATCCATACCGGTGACCCAGCGCCTAAATACTAGGCCTCAAATTTAAATCCCTCTAAATCTCTCGTTACCCACCGCTGTACTGTTGTTGCTGGGCAAGATATTTAGTGTCCGTCAAAGCACATTTTTTGTTCTGGGTTGAAGTACAATTCCCAATTTAGCAATTTCATAATTTAGTGGTTTCTGCTATATAGATCGGAAGAGC